>NC_135905.1:28781712-29249212 GCF_964194155.1 Cetorhinus maximus
ATCCCCAGACAACTTAGTGGTTTGCTATCTAGCTGCAGCCACTGATATGATGTTTCTGTTGCCTGATAGTTCATTCACACATGATGCAATTTAAAAAAAACACATGTAAACAATAATTCCATTAAACATTTGATAATCTAATCCTTCTTTTTAGCTTTTCATCCATGAACATATGGGAGACAAGTACGAACAGAATACTCAGTTGGGAAATATGAAATACAGAATTTGACTTGAGGAGATGTTTCATAATTACCTCATGAACAAGTCACTGAATTGTTCTCACTCTTAAAGGCTGCAATTTATATAAGGAAGGTGACAGAGGAATGGTTATACACCTAGGGTGTATTTTTGCCTCATGTTAATCTTAGAAACCACAAAACTATTCAAAAAATGTGAATTTGCTTTCATTTATTTGAAGAATTTTATCTTAGTGGTAAGTCGTCTGAGTACATTTTCACTTACACACTGTACAGTGTATTCTAAAGGATACAACACTGGGTGAATCCTTTGCAGCATATTTTAAAAGGTGTTCACTCCAGGTGTACAGTAGCCCTTGACAGAGCTGCTACTATATTTGCCTATGGTTCATAATTCATGGCTGGTCCAGCTGTGGGATGTTGACAGGCTGGGCTGTTTTCCTATCTTCCAGGTGGTCGACAATACATTGACCTGGATTCTGGTTTGGGCGGTGGAGTCGGGGGGGGGGTTGTGGGGAAGCAAAGCAATCAACATTTGCAGACAACACAAAAACAGGGAGCATGACCTACTGTGACAAGGGTTGTAAGCAACTTGAAGAAGCCAAGTACAGGTTAATAGATTGGGCAGATAGATAGATGTCAGCTAAAATTGAATGCAGATAAATGCAAGGCGCTAAACTTTTGAAGGAAAAATAAGGAAATGTAAAACCATAAAAGAATTGGAAGAACAAGGACACTAGGGGTGGGGGCGGGGGGGTGCAGTTATTCAGACAGACACTTACAAGTTGCTAAAATTGATTTAAACGAAACATATGCAGCCCTTTATTTTATATATGGGGAATAGAGTATAAAAGTAACTGCTTAGGCCACAGTTAGAATACTGCTTCCAGTTTTGGAAGCCATACTTTAGTAAAGATATCAAATAGAATAAAAGAATATTTGTACTGTAGAAGGAGGCCATTTGGCCTGTCATGTCCATGCAGGCTCTCTGCAAGAGCAACTCAGCTAGTCCCACTCCCCTGTTTTCTCCCCTTAGCCCTGCAATATTTTCTGGTTGGAGAGAGTGTATAAGAGATTCACCACAGTGATAACTAAAACCTATCAGGATCGACAGGAGAAACTGGGACACCTCTTTACTAGAAGAGAAAAAGCTTAGTGGAGACCTATTCGCAATTAAAAGAGGCTCTGAAATGGCAAATAGGGATTAAGAAAAGATTCTACGGGTCACTGAGTGAGTGAATGGGTAAGAGTTTAAAATCGTCAGAATATAAGAGGGAGAGATTAGGAGAAATTGGCATTTTTACATTTCCCAACGTATCACAGGTGATTGTGGGGCCAAAATGGACCAACCGCAATGGTTCCAATGACCTATTTTTGTGACCCAGGAAATGTCAGGTTCCAGTATGCTCTCTGAGGCAGGGAGCTCACTGTTTTTTTGCTACTGTCCTGTGTACAAACAGCCAACAGCATACCATCGATATATAAAAAAATACATGGCCTTTAATCTTCTGTTTCTTCCTTCTGTTCAAAATGCCTGGCATGTACTTGAAAACTGGTTACAGTGTGATGACTGAAACCAGGAGCTCTGGGGAAACTGTAGGCACTGAACTTCAACTTGGCAGTCTATGATACAATATTCACGAGCTGCTGCTTCAGATTCAACCCCATTACTTCTACCTCCCTTTTTATTTCTCTTGACCCTGTTTCCTTCCCTTTTTGTCACAGTCAGCTCATTCAAAAACTCTTGTTGTCCATACCCTGATCCACTCGCTTATCATTCTTGTCCTTACTGACCTACATTGAGGTGCTGTGGGACCATGAGCGAAATTGTTTAAAATCCTCTATAACCTTGCATCTTCCTGGCTTGGTGACCACCCCTAGCCCTACCACACCCTGTTCCTCCAACTCCAACACTAACTTGTTCCTCTTGAGCTGCCTCCCTCCATTTGCCCCATGTTCTGGAATTTCTTTCCTAAGCCCCTTTAACTCTCTGCCCCTTTTTTTGGCTCAATGTCCTTGTCATGAAGAGATATTAATGTCTATAATGTTATTGGAAATTATTTTTAAACTGTAATTGTAGTAGGGTCTGTGTCTATTTGTGTGTGTGTGTGTGTGTGTGTGTGTGTCTCTTAATTGGATTAAACCCAGCTAGTCTGGGTGCTTTGATGTATAGTAGTTTTGAGATGTTAATTAGATAAAAAGGAGGAAAAGGAAAAGAAAATTTGCATTTTTAAATAAACCATTCAAAAGAATGGGTGAAATCTTGCACCTAGCTGGGAGGTGCCAAGCAATGTGTTTATATTACTAATAAAATTGGTGGAATGAAAGGATTATTGTTAGGAGAGGTAAAATTAAAAAACCCAGTAATACAATGAAAATTTACATTCAAAGGGGAAGCGAGGCATAAACAGAAAGGAGTTTGTATGTATAAGGCAGAAGCATGTAAGGTTTAACCATGCTCTAAGCCTACAATTGTGCAAAGGAACCAAATTGCAAAGTTTTTGAATTCGTAAGGTCGAATGTGCTTTGCCTGATGTCTATTTAAAGTCTATGGGTTATTGTTGCCTTGGTGAAGATTTAACTGAGAGTGATTAATTTGGGGATTTGTTTAAAAGTTATGGTAGTAATTTTAGACGTGTATGTGTTTAATTTGTTAACTTAATAAATGTTTAATTTAGTTTTATATAAAAACCTCTTGAGGCTCGGTGGTCTTTTCCTGAATTCAGAGCTGCATCTCAAACATACCAATCGAAAATATAGGTTATGACAGTTGTTCAAGTTTCACTCTGAGAATTTAACAACTCAACCTTTACCAACTGCTGTGTCATAACAGTCCTGCTTTTTGTACAACACCTCCTTGAGATGCCTTTGATGTTTTTCTATGTTAAAGACACTACTTAAATGCAAGATTTTGTGATTCTAGAGAAAAAGACTGCTGGGGTATGTGGCCTTTGACAAAATAGTTGATAACAGTGTTATGCCATGTGTTTTAAAGGAAATGACTGTGGTGTAAAGTATGTGCAGTGTTTCACAGTCCCCTGTCGAGTTCCCACTATTACTTTTAAATATACAGTAAAACTTGGGAATTATTCAGAACGGCAGAATAACCTTTGATAATTATGCAGCATAATATATGTGGCTAACACTCAGCCCAGCTCCTCCAAAATTGATGTGAAGCATACTCACCCCATTTGTTTCCAACTAATACTGGACAAGCTGCATGCCGGGTGCTGTAATCACCTTCCCCACTGGGAAAAAGGTTGTACCAAAATACTGCCGAGCCCTGCAATATAAGCACCCAAAAGTGTCACAACATTAAAAGCAAATGAACTGACTAACATACACTGTGAGCACAACAATGGTCTAAAAGAATGACTACAGATTGTGCTGAATACACTTGTGAAGGGTAGCTGACGAATTCTTTAAACAATCTTGAAATCAAGATAGAATGAGCCCCACCTGGACTTCACACTCTTGCATTGTTTTGATAAAAATCACATCCAATTTTTGACTGAGTGAGCAAATTAAGCAGATTGGTCTGGATTTTGATTAGTTTTCCATGAAGAAAAGATCAGCAGTATCAGGACTGCAACAAAGCACAAATCATTTCTCGACACACTTGCAGCACCAGTGTCAGTTTAATGATCTGTGAAGATTGCCTTGCTCTTTTTAAATAACGAAGCAGGAATGACTAAGGGGGGAACGTCTCCACCACAAACAAACGGCATCAATTATATCTGGGCTCACACTTGCCTGCACTTCTGAGGGTGTGCACCATTAGTGGAGATTTGAGTTAGATGCCAAACTAAACCTCTGCCTGCTGCAGTGGATCACATGAATGTTAAAGATTCCATGGTGCCATTCAAAGAAGAGAGAGTTTCCCGGCATCTTTCTCAACAAATGTCACCATCAACAGCATGAACTGGCCATTCATTCCATTGTTGTCTGCAAAATGCCTCCATTTCCTGCTCCATTAATAGCCACTGCACTTCAGGTTGGTTCTTTATAGATAAATTCCTTTGGAAAGTTTGAGATGATTGAAGCCTCTAAATAAATGCAAGTCTTTCTTTTCTATTTATGTTTAAATACCCAGTGCACGCTTAAAAAACCAAAAAACACAAACTGGTAAAAAAGGGAATTATTTTAGTGCTAGAAGAGCAGTTCCAACTGACATCAAATGTGCTAATTAAAGGTCAGCCAAACATTGCATTGCAAGAACAGTTATGTATTCAAAGCTCCCTTGAATGTTCCTCATTCTCTCTCCATATTACTTCCTCTGATGTTGCCCCTTACTTAAGGGAGAACTAAATTTACTTTTGTATAGCATTTTTCACATCCTCAGGACAGTCCAAAGCCTATAAATTAAATACCAAGCCTGGTCACTATTGTGATGTAGGCAAATGCAACAACCAGTGTGTGCAAGCAAGGTTCCACAAACAGCAGTGAGATGAGTGACCAGATTATCTGTTTGTTGGGTGTTGGTTGGGGCACAACTGTTAACCAGGATTTTGGGAGACATCCCCTGGTCCTTCCTCTTCGAATAGGCTTTGCATTCACCAGACCAGGCAGGTGAGCACTGGTTAAGTATCTCAGCTGAAAGGCAATGCCTCTGATAATGCTGCACTCCTTCAGTGCTGCTTCCACTACGTGCCCAAGTTCTGACCTGGAATTTGAACTCTCAACCTGCTGACTCAAGAGATGAAAATGCCACCTCATGCTCTCCAACTCTTTGTACCTTGAATAAAGCATGATTTTCTTGGCTTAGTTCACACAATGCCACATCTTTGCCAATCATGATGTGATAATGAGTAGGGTTGAGAAGAAAGTTTAACTGGTTCACCAATGCTTCCCCCACACCAGCCCTCCAATGGCCTGGATAAGAATACAAGCTCATCATTTGGAAAAATACATTATAAATCTAAGCCCAAACACTCCGTTATCATCCTGCTATGTGCTCTGTTCCTTAATGCCATGGTCAGGTTATTTTTCAACATAGTTCCTTTCATCAGTGCTACAAGAATTGTAGTCCAAACCAGTACCTCTTTCACTGTGACAGTTTTCCTCTCTGAGCTTACTGTGATTTTAAAAAATTCTTTCATGGCATTTGGGTGTCACTGGGGAGGCCAGCATTTGTTGCCCATCTCTAATTGCCCTTGAGCCAAGTGGCTTGCCACACCATTCCAGACAGCAGTGGGTTGGAGTCACTTGTAGACTAGCATATTCCCTTCCCTAAAGGACATTAGTGGGCCAGATGGGTTTCTACAACAGTCGACAATGGTTCATGGTCACCATTAGAGACTACATTCCAGATTATTAATGAATTAAGATTGCATCAGTTCTTAATGTTTACAAAATGTTACAATATTATTGCTTCATTTTAGAAGCATCAGATATTAATTGGAGGGTCAAAAGGCCTCAATTTGTTTGCTATAGGTCCATTCAGAAATTTGCCTTTTGGAACCCGTTATAAAGGTTCCCTTTAATTATACAAATCCAAAATTCTACTCATCTCATTTGGATAACATTGAGTTAAACAGTCAAGGGTGGTGAAGGCAGGGCAGAAAACAAGACAGACCTCAAATGGTGCAACAGAATTAAGTGCAAGGAAGAGGAACAGTGTCCAAGTGATTGAGAACGTGCTCAGGAGAGAGTGTGGCTGTGTGCATGCAAGCATTGGATTGTGGAAGGAGAGATAGAAATCAAATCTAATACCTTCTGTGGCCACACTGCTGCTCCTACTTCAGGAAAGACTGTGGCTCCTCCGGCTGCTACATCACTCATCTAGCAGAATAAAATCAAAGTTAGAGCATAATGACTACAGAAAATATCTCCTGAACAGCACCAAATTCAATGAAAGATATTTAACAGATTGTATAATTAGCGTCAAGCCACAAATAAAATCTAATGAACAGCCAAAATGCTATCTCCATCTCAGATGTCTGATATTTCTTAAAGCATCAGGATCACTTGACGTGTCCTCTATGAAATAACAATATAATTACAGAATGAGGACTGAAATGTATCTGCCTGCTCTGGTCCCACTGTCCCATGCCCCCCAACCTCTAATCGCATTCATTAAGAAATGATACCCGACCATGGCTCTTTAGGCTGAAAGCCATATGTTGCACATATACCACGTTATCTATTTTCCTCCCTTACCCCCACTTTCACACTCAAAAAAAGAAACAAGCAAGGCATGATGCTTTGTACCTGGTTCTGCGTTTGATGAAGGGGCCTGTAACACTAGGTTTCAACTGCTACTCAAAATGAGCTTTATTGCCAAACACTGAATTTAAATTACCTGACCTTGCACAATTCACAGTAAATTTTGCCTGGAGGTCTTAGCAAGTTTACTTCTAAGAAGTTGAAAGGATACAAAATGTGTGTGTGCGTCTAATGTGTTACAGGTTACTGTGTGTCAAAGTGCACATTCTTGCTGCCTTAAAGTTATTAAATGCCATATGAAAAATACTAGTCATCTAACTACTAGGCTGGAGGCTAGATTAAAGCCTGCCTGACACTGATGGATGTCAAATTGGTGCGTCCTCTCTTCAATTCTAGAGTATGCTCCCCTGTTGTCTTGAAAGAAGAACGAAGTTGCATTTACATAGCTCCTTTCAAGTCCTCAGGATATGCCAAAGCACTTCACAGCAGTGAACTGCTGTAATGTAGATAAACATGGCAGTCAATATGCTCACAAGTTGATAAATTAGATGAACAATCAGCTAATCTGTTTTTCCCTATCTCCTGGGGTGGGTTGATAGGTAAATATTCGTCAGAACACCAAGAGAGCTCTTTCTGTTCTTCAAATAGCACCATGGAGTTTTTCACTATCCACCTAAACAAACTATGGCAAAAGTATAATAATTTTCATAATATTTTTCTGGTTCATTGTAAAGTAGGTTTATGGGTGTGAGTATAGTTGGGTCTGTCTGTGTGATTTAATTACATTTGGAGTCAGGTAGACTGCAAGCTAGAAATCATCAAAAGAAGCTAGGTGCAGAAAGGTGCTTGAAATGCTAATGACTAAACATGGATGCTGGCTTAGCATGTAAGGTGTGAAGGGAATTTGCAATTTTAGATAAATGAAAGGATTGTTTGGATTTCAAAGGGATCTTAGTCTGTTTACAACTAGCTAGATATGCAAGGCTAAGGAATTGAGTTTATTTTTCCCAAAGACAACAGTGGCAGAATGAAAGTTTTTATATTATGAGGAAAATACAGTTTCAAAGACATATGGAACAATAGAATTTACATATTAAAGAAACATATATAAAAGAGAATGAAAAGCCATGTGAGGAGAGGGCCATGTAAGATGAGGGGAATAGATAGAGTGGACAGGATAAAATTGTTTCCCTTGATGGAGAATTCTAGAACCAGGGGACATAGATTCAAGATAAGTGGCAGGTGTAGGGGGGACATGAGGAAGAATGTTTTTACGCAGAGGGTAGTGAGTGTCTGGAATTCGCTGCCCAAGTCGGTGGTAGAGGCAGAAACTCTAAACTCTTTTAAAAAGTACCTGGATCTGCACCTAAAGTGCTGTAAACTGCAGGGCTATGGGCCGGGTGCAGGAAGGTGGGATTAGAAAGGGCACCTGGATGTCCTCGGGCTAGCATGGACAAGATGGGCCTAATGGCCTCCTTCTATGCTGTAACTTTTCTATGGTTCTAAGGTCTAACAGGAGTGCGTGAAACAGCTTTCAAGAAGCTTCCAGCCATTTGTGCATAAGTCTGCTATGTAAAGTGGCTGAAGTTGGGGAAGCCATTTGGAATTCCACTGTCACATAGGTATTGTGTTAACTTGCTGGTTTTGTTTTAAATCTAAAATCTATTTTGAATTGTTGCCTTAAAGGGGGTGTATATTTAACTGGGGGTCAGGTCAATTAGGAATTTTAGGATTTGTCATAGTAGTAAGTAATTGTAGTTTATGTAAGTTCTTGAATTTTTAAAATTTTGTTAACAGATATTTTAATTTAATTTTACAATCTCTAAATGTTTTGGTGGACTCATTATTTCTGAATTCAATGCACACATCTTCTTGTAATAAATACAAATTACAAAACCGTTTTGATAGTGCAACCAAGTCTCCATCGTGGATTTGGTCCGCCTAGCACACATCATCTGCCACGTCATAACAAAATAGATGGGGCTTTGGTTTAACACCTCATGCAAGAGACAGAGCCAGCTACCACTGAGCGAAGCAGCAACAATCCCTGGCCAAGAGAGCAGTCATTTAACCTTTTAGGCACTTCTTAGGGGCACAGTGCAGAATTTAAGACTCTGCCTGTACTCTTTAGGAAATACATGTAGCCTCAACTGGTGCCAACAGTGGGCTCCCTAAGTTTACTCTGCCTTACCTCTACAATCCCTTCCGGCCCTACATCCCAACTCTCATATTCTTCCAACTCAGATCTAGCTATTAGCTGTGCAGCCCCTGCACTCTGGAATTCCCTTCATGTCCTTATCTCCTCGCGTGCCTCACTTATATTCATTTTCAAAAAGGCAATACTTCAGCTATACCTCTCATCAATTGCCCAACCCTCTTACCAAACTTTTGCTTGATGTTGAATCCCTTTTCCTTAAATCTATCTTGGGATAATAAGATGTCCTAGAAATGCATGCTGTAGAAAGTTAAGGATGCAATTTGTGTCCTCACACTGGAGCACTAACTCCCTGCATATCAAGAATTCCAGAGACCCATCCTAGGATCTTAAATGCAGTTTTGCACTTGAAGAAACTGGCAGCACTGTTGAAACATAAAAGCACCTACAGTGCAGTAGGATTCTGCTGAACTTCTGATCTCAGCAGTACCTCTGTGGGAAGGTGCAACCAGCACCAGGTGAGGTGGGTTGAGGGAGAAAAATAAAAGATTAAAATAAACGGTCAATCCTTTCCCACAGCTGGTTAAAATGCCAAAAACATTTTTTTAAATGCACAAACTGAACATACAACAGCTATTTTACAGGAAAACAAACCCTTGCTTGAAACACAGACAGCTTACTCACAATTTTCAATCCTGTGACTCCAAAATAACACACAAACTAGATCATAAGACCATAAGGCCATAAGACAAAGGAGCAGAAATTAGGCCATTCGGCCCATCGAGTCTGCTCCGCCATTCAATCGCTGAATTAATTGTTCTCGTTCAAATCAAGTGAGTATCAGAATGAATTTTACTTACGTAAAATAACCAGGTAGCAATCCTGTTCCCAGTCCCCAACTCTTTGAATGCATCAGGTTCATCTTTCTATTTAAAAAATAAGAACATTTCTGTTGATGCAATGTCAGTAACATCGGCCATGAAATTTTACTGTGCCAGTATTAATGATGACATTGCACTTATGTACAATTCCTTTCTCTGTTATTGTAACAGAAGCACCAACCCATAAATGCTTTGACAAACGGATTCGTCCCTCCAACATTAACAGCAGACAAAGCAATTCCATAAGCATAATTAGATGTTTGCACATTAATTTTTTTGCAGACCTCAATTTGTGGGTGATTGTGATTCTTCCCAGTAGCACATTACAGAGCAAGCCAAATCTAGCCATGTGTTACATCTGGTATGTTTCCAAGTAACAGTCAATACTAAATTAAAGCGAGGTTTGATTCTGCCTTTGTATCCTACCTGCCTCTAAGCACACTACATAGTTTCCAAATCTCCCCTAATGATGAGGATGCATTGTTTTTAACCTTATTATTTTTCCTTGCACACTTCTCATTCAAGTCAAGTCAACTGTGCACTTTCATTTCCCTTACGCTGAAACCTTCAAGACATGTCACAGGAGCTCCATTTCAATCCAAGAATGGGCATCTTCAACAATCACAATAGTTTATTGGCCTTACTGTCTAAAGTCACTATCTTGGAGACATGACAGAGAAGCGTCCCCTGACTGGAATACACAAGATTGCCATCAGGAGTCTCATGCCCACAACAGATAATCAGCAGAACAGAGAATGGGGGGCTATACAGAGCTTCAGCCTCTTACTGTTAGTACAGCTGGGGTGTAAAATACAAGCACTTACATGTTAATAGCCTCCTTCTGTGAAATATACCATCCACACTTTCAGCAAATGATACTTTCACTCTGCAATATGCAAATTCCATCTCAATTTCCTGCCTCTACTTTCTATTTCATATTCATTCGATTCAAAAAAATAAACTCAATTGCTCCATATAATTCTGAAATCTTCCTTCAAATATATTTAACGCACAAATTATCAACCCACATTCTTTTTCTGCATCACAAATAACACAAAAGGTCAATTAAATATTTTTTAAATGCTTGTTCTAGCTCAGAAATTGTACCAAACACTCAGAGTACAACTTTCTTCAATTCAATACAAATATTCTTCTCCACCATAACATGTTCACAGCTATTCAGTAGAATAGCTTAATATATTAAAAATAATATATTGTCACTCTTATCCTCTAAGGATATTGGGCTCAATAAATCTTCTACCTGAACATATCAGAACAGTACACCTAGTGCACCCTGACACATACTCTAGATGCCACATCTTGGCACATCTGCAGAACAAATCGGCAAAATGTCTGATCTGCAGCCTGAAATTTACACACATTTTTCGCAGAACAGGGATGGGAACTGAGCATGTGACTAATGTGCTCCTGTATTGTGTTGAAGTTTTAAGGGAGAACGTCCCAGTCATATACATCCAAAACAAAAAAAGACCTAAACGAGCAAGATCATAGGAACGATAGTGCAAGTGCCTGAATTCTAGCCAAGCTTTACTTTATCAATGTATTAATCACGTATGTGAGCATTGATACAGGATGGATTTATTGATCAATATAAAAGATCTATCACTGAGCCATGAAAAATATCTCATCAGAAATCGAAGCTTAATATAACTGTGAAGAACCTTTTAATAAACAGAGAAGTTTAGCAGATCGCAAGGGTCAAATACTGTATTTATCTCATTCTTTGGTCAGACTGCTTTGGGTTTTAATTGTCAAAGGTCTTCTTGACAAATTGCAGATTTTCTACACACATGTTTATCACTAAGGCAGTGGAGTGTCAATGATATACCTTCAGTACTGCTCTAGTCAGAGGTTTGATCTGCAGGGATTGATAATACACATCAAAATACTCTCATAAAACAAGAGTTATGTCAACTTTATGGCTAATACTAAATTTGAACTTCTAGACATTTCCACTTTACTGCAGCAAAAGAAAATCAACAATCTACACTCTTTCCCTTCCCCTAATTTCATGGAAAGATTCCTTCCCTAACTTACCAAAGAATTTTGCGCGTGCTGAATTTGTTTATATTGGTTCTTGGACTTTGTGATGGTAAAGCCATTACTCAGCATGCAGTGATTTAAAAAAATTATATATTGATCAATCAATGTGCTTTCCCCAAATGAGAATCCATGACGGAAATGAGGTGCTGCCTTATCATGCAACATTAGGGCTAGTCTATTCACGCAATCCCATTATACAAAGCAGAATGTTTTGGAATAGTTGTAACTTGCCCGAGCAAAGTCATGGTGGGGCTCATATTGCCCTCCCACGCCATAATTAGCCACCTGAAAAAAGAAACAGATGGAGGAAAAAAGAGAGCTGAAACAGCAATAACGCACTTACCCGTCCAAAGTCAAAATGAGGCTCGTACTGGCCCCCAACCCCATAATTGGCCACCTATAGCAGAATGAAAAGTCAGACAGAACTAGTCAAATGCTCAGCATTTCACAAGCACTGGTTTACTGTACAACGAAAAGGAAGTGTATTCACTGACCACATCAGCAATAATGACCTATGGTTTGGCCAACAGTGTTGTTCAAATTGAAATTGGGACTTTTATTTTGCATTGTATTTTAATTCCACTAATATTAGCAGGTTAAAAAACTGTACAAACATAATCCAAAAATGGCATTAAATGGAACAGAGGATATTACACATGCCCAGGGTTATATCATAGCAGCAACTGTGTCTTAGCTTGGCTTTCTCTTGTGTCAAAAAAAAAAATCAGTAATAGGATAAAAGACAAGCTTATTCCCTATTAAACGATCCCAAACAAACTGCAAAGAAGAACATTGAAGTCCTGTCAGAAGACGCTGAGCCAACCACAGTTTAAAACATTCACAATAGTAATGGATTTGGGCTTGAAGCAAAATAAATTCACAAGAGGAGTGCTCTTGCTTTCTCATGTTTGAAATTACTGTATAATCTTGTTTTCCCATTTATTTTAAACAGTTTAACACTGATTGGAAAATCTAATCCACATCATCAATGCACCAAAATCCTTACCTGTGTGTTGGCTGTCATTGACGAAATATATCCTCCTTCCATCCCTTCTCCTTTCAACCAGGGCATTGCTATCAGCTGTTGTCTTGCTCCTCCAGCCAGTGATATTTATATGGAAACTCACCCTGCAACTTCAGTCCTGGCTGCTGTTGCTAGTTTTAAATCTTCTTGTACCTACCTTGCTTGGCTGCCCCTAATTTTAAAACCATCAGCAGGAGCTGGGGCTAGGTGGGAGCACTGCTGTTTAAACATCACAGTGCTGGATGAGCAGGGCAGGAGAGAGCACCAACAGTTAGGAAGGTGCCACTTTTGGGTAATGATGTTAGCCCACCCTCTTTACAGAAGTAGTTCTGTTAGAACGGAAACCGGAGGGAGACATGTCCCATGTACAAGGCAACCCTTACCTTCAGGGATTAACAGAAAGCATTTGCACTCTCAGGGAATTAAATTAGAATCTAGTCTAGTAAAATAAGTGTTTCTTTCCCATTGATGGACTGAGGTTGTATAAAGAAGAATATTTACAATTTTTGTTACCACTTGTGAAAGCAAGCAAGCAATCCTAAATAAATGCTATGAGCATGGGATCAGATGTTTAGGTTTGTAAGGGGCTTTCATGAAAAATATAAATTTCTGTGGAATTCAGCTTAAGCCACTGTTAGTTTATAGATTGAAAGTCTTGGACTAGACTTTAGTTACTAAAACTAGGGACAAGTTTCCTCCACATTAGCAATATTGTACACTTAATGGAATGATTTCCTGTTTCCGGCAAAACCATAGTTTAAAAAAGACAGTAGAGACCTTGCCTCTTTGTTGATGTTGCTACTAACAAGAGTTTCCCTGTGGGAACACTGAGCCACATGCCATTACAGATGGCTGCTATAGGTCGGGAGTAAGGTAGCACAATTAATATGAAAGTGAAGGGAAGTGAAATCATTTTTTACTTAATTTAATTCTAAGTAATATTCTGGGTTAACTTCTTCCAAAACCTTAATAATCTGCTTCTTTAAAATCACCTCCTATATGGGCTGAAAAACTTAAGCTTCTTCAATCCTTTCTCATAATTCAGACCTCTCACATTAAGCACTAGCCTATGTGCTTTCTCTTATTTAAGGCCTGGATCATTAATCAAGGTGCAATCTGCCCAATGTACTATATAGTTTAATCATACCTCCTCTGGTCACTATTCTGGCTGCGTACTTGAATATCCTATAGGCCTTGCAGTGCCACATTGGTTGGACATGTTTAGTGTCAACTCTACCAAGACATCTAGGTCTCTTTCAACTTCATGCTTAACCATTTCAACAATATCCCTGAAGCATGCATGCCATCTGATTTCCAATAATATGTGTGGCATTTTACACTTGGCTGTATTACATTTTGTCTAACACCGTTCTGCCCACTTACATATTTTGGTCATCTCATTGTGTAATTGCTGACATGCTGCTGCCTCACATTGCACAGCTCCTCCTAGTTTGATATCATCACTTGACCATTTTGCTTTGAGCTTCTGAATCCAGATCATTTACGTACATTAGAAATAATTGTGGTCCCAATACCTTGTCCTGAGGCAACCCACTCAGTTCTTCCTCACCTCCAGCCCACCCCAACATTACTTCTCCAAAGGATACATGTGGTTTCCTGCCTTTTATCCCGTTTCTTATCCATTCCCAAAGTTTACCTTGAATCCTCACAGTTCCATGAAGGCAGTGTGATGCTTTAAGGATTCAATTAGCACACCTTGATCAACCAATGTAAATATGGTATTACGGATAACAAGATTCATTTTAAGTCTATCTAAAAGACAAATTATTTTCTATCAGGATTACACGGAGTTATAAGGTTCATTTAGGGAGAATATTTGGTCTAAATGAAAAGTTTAATCAAACATCTCTTCTGAAAGCCTTCTGCTGTCTTAAGTGCACTTCCTTCACAAATGGTTTTGGTTTAGCTAACAGAATGAAATTCATGGTTTACATAGAATCCAATAAAGTGCAATTATATGATAGTAATTTGCAGAAGGA
The DNA here is from genome assembly GCF_964194155.1 of Cetorhinus maximus. Lineage (NCBI taxonomy): Eukaryota > Metazoa > Chordata > Chondrichthyes > Lamniformes > Cetorhinidae > Cetorhinus > Cetorhinus maximus. The sequence goes on from NC_135905.1 coordinate 28,796,199, forward strand.
TAAAAATCTGGTCTGAACAGAACTTCTACCCCTCCCAATTTTCACCTCGTTCCTGCTGAAACAAGTTGTTCAAGCACTTCCTATCAAAAAAAAATCACAAGTAACAGGTTGTAGAATCCAACGCTTTTCCTAGCTGATATTAGAAATCATGCCTCCCCTTGAATGGTTGCATCAAAAATGCTGAAGTTGTGCGTTAATTTCTTGAGCCATGACCTGCGTCACAAAGTTTTGTGCCCAAGCTCAGCCACCAGTGTGGTTGTAGTGGTTAGCAACCTACTGTGTAAAATCAAGGGGCAGACTCACCTATGGACAGTGCAAGACCTGTTGGAGTAAAGGTGTAGAGTAATAGAGGAGGCCTCCAAGCATAGGGGAAAAAAATACTGCTTAATACACAGAACTCAACTTTACAAAACAGCAGCTGTCATTTGGACTGCACTGCATAGCTTAAAAGGACATATGAAAAATCCTAACTCCACCTATTATCTTGGCTACTAGAGCTGGGAAGAGAGGATGATACCCATAATCTTGGTTATTAAATTGGGAGTTCTACCCTTCATCTTGGCTATTAAAAGCAGGTGCTGGAGAAGGTGGGCAAATGCTACCTAAAACATTAGCATTGTTGTACGTGGGGAGGGCAAGGACTCCTTGGCAACTGAAGTTTGCAACACTAGCTAAGATCATATCTACTGAAATGAGAGAGATGGTGGAAATACTCAGCAAATCAGGCAGCATCTGTGGGGAGAAAAACAGGGTTAATATTTCAGATTGATGACCTTTTGTCAGGATTGGTCTGGTGAAAGGGCAGCTGCCTGACTCGCTAACTTTGTTCTCACTCAGCAGCTGTGGCAGCATGCATGGAGAACTTCCACCATTTTCTCTCTTGATTTCAGTTTCTCAGCCTCTGTGGTGTTTTGCTTTACCTTAGATATTGAAATTAGGGGATCTAATTCACAGACAAAAGGCTCTGCCACATTTTTGAAACCAGGTGTTGCTCTACAATGGAAAATTCGGATTTGTAGTATTATATTCTGCTTTATTTTTCTTATATATGCACACACTCCACCTGGCTATAGTGGTCATTTCGATTAGGATAAATGCCCGCCTCTCTATTCATTAGGGTCCAATTCCCTTTCCCGAAAACGTTTTTGCAAACACCTACCTGCAGTTCCTCTGCTGTGGAAACATCAAGGCCTGTGAGGTCCTGTATTCTCTGGTTAATACGATTAATCACAGGGTCTTCATATCCTGACAGCCATGCACTGAATGGAGGAAAAAAAGATGGTTTGTCCAAGGTTGTACATCATGTAACCTCAGCAGATGCCCTCGATATATCTGCCACGACCATTCTGATGTCCTATTTAGAGCAACATCTTAAAGTTATATATCCATGAATATTTGTACTTCACAGGCTCAGTCTGCATCTGTCCTAAATGCGTAACAGCACAAAAGTTATCAAATGGAGTAGTTTTATAAACAGTATCAGCAACAGTGGACCCAATAACTTAAGATGTCTCCGGTATACTTTTTCTTTATTGACCACTGCCCCACCTAGGGGGTGGTTTGTCTACAGGATGAATGGAGCTGCCAATTCTTTCCCACTCACCCACGACAGTCGCATTATTCCACAACTGGCCATCAAGGATATGGGTTCTTGAGCAATAGAAGCCAGGTGGGGTCACTTTCAAACACACATATGTCTCAAGAATAACAATGATGTTTCATTCTTAGCTTGTTGCAACCACAGATAAGATTCAGCCAATACTTAAAAGAATAGCCTGGTAATGCTGCAGTGTTAGCCAGGTGGTCTTGAATTGTGGGGTCCAAAATAGATTAAGCACTATAGTAATCACCCCTCTAAATTAACATTGCACCAACCAAATTAATTCTACAAACTATTACAATTCCTTATCATGGAAGAATTAATTGTTCTTTGTTAATATTTTTCAGCAGTGAAGTTGCTGCATTGCTGCTTCCCAGTCAACATTACAGAATACATCGAATCTCAAGCAATTGGATAATACTCGTTTTCTGGCCATGTGCAATAGTAACAGAACCTGTTTAAAATGAATGTTCAATTACAGTTTAAAAAAAAACAAATTCCATGCAAAATACTTACCTATAACTACAGTCCAAATGTAATTAAGTTACTCTCTACTTCTGCGCAATGAGCTGCACTTGGTTGTTAACTCAATTGCAAGATTATAACCTAGGCGTCAACCTTGGCATAGAGATAGCATTCCTGCCTCTGAGTCATAAATTTGTGACTTTAAGACCACAACAGAGCCTTGAGCAATAATAATCTAAGTTGGTACATCAGTGCAGCATTGAGGACGTGCAGTGATGTTGAATGAGGTGTCAAATCAAGGCCCTCTCTACTCTTAGAGGCAGACATAAAAGATTCTAAAGCACTATCCAAAGAAGAACAGGGGAGCTCTCCCAGTTCCTAGGTCGATATTTATCCATCAGCTAACATCACGAAAAACAGATTATCTGTTCATTTATCTCACTGCTGTTTGACAGGCTTTGCAGTAGGGAAATTCGCTACTGTGGTTCCCATATTACAACACTGACTATGCTTTAACAGTACTTGTTTGATTGTGAAGTGTTTTGAGACATCCTGAGGACTAAGAACATGCAAGTTCCTTCCTTTACATATCAATGGAAACTAATACCTCAGCTGATACAATATGCAACCTTTACCAGCACAATGACCAAGCCTCTTAGGCACTATGGGCTGGATTTAATACTGTCTGTCGCAACAGGACATGGTGGATGGGCCCGCTTAATCCCTGGGGATATCAGTAGTCAGTGACCCAGCGGCCGGAAAACCTTCTCCGCTTAAATTGGAGGGCGGAAAAGGCTGACACAGGACTCTTAGCTGCTGCCACCAATTGACAATTAGGCTAGTTGGTAAGCCAATTGATATCCACTATCTCTGAGCCCAATCACGATTAAATAGGGAAAAACAAATTACTACGGATGCTGGAAATCTGAAACACAAGCAAAAAATGCTGGAAAATCTCAGCAAATCTAAAAGCATCTGTGGAGAGAGAAACAGAGTTAATGTTTTGAGTCCGTATGACTCTTGTTAAGAGTCTTCTTAAATGGGGCCTTTGATGGCTTTTCCACATCCTCAGAAGGCTGCCCAGCAAACCCTACTGGGTTTCTCAGTGAACCTCTGAGATGGAAGTGAGGCCCTCGTAGTTAGGCACTCTGTGTCTGATCGTGGAACCAGGAATTGGGAAGTGGGGCGGTGCTGAAAGCCACCCTTCCCACCAAACTCCCCTGATCCCACTCCCGTGACACCTAATCCAGCAACCCCCATCCTGCCTTCGCTTACCTTTGGTCTGTGGTTCCCTGGCAGTCCTTGACCACTGGTGGTTGCATTACCATCAGCAGCCATTGCGCCTGCTGGCAGCATGAGGAGCTGCCTGCCTCTGATGGGCTGGCAGTTCTCCCAAGGCAGAACTTCCGCTGCCAGGGACCCCAATCACCCGGTGGCCACTTAAATGCCTGACGACCTCTTCATTCTGTTCGGTCTCCTCCACGGGACTGAGGCGACTTCCCCGCCAGCTTCCCGATCAGGAGGCAAGACTCCGATCAGCCCAACAAAATCCCAGCTGTTTTTTTTATTATAAAAGAACACGTTCATTTCACACAGCTATTTTGCATTATTCACTCTGAAAGGTATTGTGGAACCAGACTCTGCCGCTTGTATGGTCGTAGCAGAGACATTGCAAAGCAAAGAAACACAGGCAGCATTAAATATTTTGATTACGTTAAAAGATGCATTACAGGCAAATATCACGTAAAAGATATTTGTAAGAGGAGCTTCTGAGGTACTAGGAGTTTATAGTACACTGGTCTTATCTAAACTAGAACCACTGAGGATAAAACATTCAAAGGCAACTGTCAAAAATGTGTGGATTCTGTACAGTAAAACATGTGCTAACATAAATAAATCCATTTTGAATTGACCTTGGAACTTGAGTTACGTGTGGTGAAAATCTGGGGGCTGGTTTGAGGGGGGTGGGTCAGCAGGGGGAACGGAAATTCTTTGCACTAAATACTTTGGCAAAAAGAACTAGATTGCAAGATTTCCTCAAAGACAAACTTTGCTTTATTTAAAATATCTGACTTGCAATGGCTGGAATGGAATAAAGTTTTACTAGCAAATAATCCAGTTAAAAGATAAGAGACCACACAAAGTACTATTAGTTTCCCAAAACTAACTACATTTCTATGAAATAGTCTGCTACTTTAATTGAAAGTGTTAACTCACGGGGCAGGATTTTCCACTCGGTGTACCTGCACGCGCCCGACACACCCGAGCGTGAAATAACACGTCATGACGTTGGGCGAGTGTCTTGACGTCATCGCACACTCGCGTGATATTTCAGTTCGCAGCAAGCCCGCCGACAATTAAGAGGTCTATTAAGGTCATTAAAGTCTCAATTAACTGCCATTTTTCGCTGCCCGTCCAACCTTATGGTTGGCTGGCGGGCAGGCAAATCGGCCGGGCGGCCTTTGGATATTTTAGGAAACTTCATCCACGGGCGGGATGAGGTTTCCGACATTCATTTTTTAAAAAATGTACGGACAGGATTTTCATCTTGTATAGGTTCAGGTGGCTGATTCTGATGCGTGGGTACTTATCCCAGAATTTAAAATCTGTACTTATTGCATTTAAATTCTTTGGCTCCCTGAGGCAGCTCTCTGCCTTCAGGGAGCTTCCATTCTGCGCTTGCCCGCGCAGATGACAGCGCTCACCCTCCTCCCACCCCCAACACGGCAGCGCCGATCTTCTTAGTGCGTGTAAGATCGCAGTCAGGGGCCAATCAGGGGGACGGGCTGTTTCCTGGCCGCTCCTGAGCCCGCCTGCCATGCCCGCTTGACTACCTGAAAATCCTTCCCATGAAGCAGGTTAACATCTCTATTAAAATAGTACTTGCATGTCCAAGCTATGTCCAAGGCTATTAGCTTGGCAGTCCAGGCTATGAAGGCTAGATTATACTTGTCAACTCCGGACTATATCTACTTTTTCTTTCTCACTCACATTGTAAAGATCTATTGGCTTATTGACAGATAAATCCACAACATCAGGACCTCCTTGTATACTCAAATTGATGTACAGCATAGATTCAAGCATCAAAAGTAGCCCTGAGGACAACTTATATTGCAAGTAAAAGTGGTTGTGGCACACAAATGAATTTAAAGCTGTGTGTTGGAAGGAGGAAGGAAAAGTAGCAAAATTAACATAGCCAGAGGAAAGAAAATGCATATAGCAGGTTTCTTTTTTCAACAGATGCCTACAGGGAAAGCAGTCTATGATCCTATAGACTCAAACTATAAATAACACTCGAAGGGGGAAGGAAGGTTTAGGGAAAACGCTTTCCATTCAAGTACTCTCACAGATTGTTTACTTTACATTTGCAAGAAAACAAAATCGGAATTCTATGTCTCCAACCAGTGATGCGAATGGTTAGTCAGGTCTTTCCATCTGACCAGTTCAAAGATGCAGTCTAGGGGTTGGCTAGATGGTGGTGCAGGAGAACGCCAACAGCGTGGATTCAATCCCCGCAGCGGCTCAGATAGTTCTTGGGGGTCTACCTCCTCACCTTGCTCCACAGTAATATCATGGCTTGAGCCATGATTAGCAACTCCTGGATAATGAGGATGCTACATGGAAAGAGAGACATAGATGCAGTTACCCCTGTTTACTATGGAGCTTGTGTGGGATTTTTGCAATCCGTAAGGGTGAATAGGCTTGAGGCATTCCACAATGCCAAGAAAATGGACACACCTTTATCAGAAAATGTTAATAAAACAATAATCAGTTTAGTATTTTTCAACACAGAATGCAGGTATCCACTAGACTTTCTTTTCTTTTTTAAAGACAGCCTTTTTAAAAGACTATGGGTTCTATTTCAGTTACATTCAACAGCTGTTTAAAGTACTTCTTATGCTTCCACAAAGCCTGAATTGCCTGTATACAGCAGAGTACAAAAAAGTAAAATGAATTTCTGCTCAAATTTTTCTGTGCCAACTACAGTACACAATGCTGCAATAACAAACTAAATTATTTCCCATCTGTAACATACGTGCAACAGACAGCAACTCACACATACCAACACCCATCATACGTGGCAAACTATTCACCATCCTGAAAATATATTCAAGCAATCTTTGCAATGAAGTTAGAGAGCAGCTGATAAAGGCACCACAGATTCAACTGCATGCCAGCACTTAAATGGAGGGACAGGATGAGGCAGGTCAAGCAATCTGAATTTAAACCAGTTGTAAACAAAAAGCAAAGGCTCTAATAATCTGCCGGGGTTCTGCTGAATTCTTACTGGTAAGCTACCAGGAAATGGTCAGGGTCTAGTTGCAGCAGGTCTCTGATGTTACAAAGCAAGTCATTAATTGGCTGTAAGGAGGTGGAACCTACGCTCATGTATCATCAGGTAAATGGGGTTAGGGAAAGAAGAGCCAGGAGTTCCCACTTCCCTGGCTCATTTCTGAGCTGATGCACTATTGAGGATTGGTGTGCCCAGTGAGATGAGATGCAATGATCAATGCTGAAAGCACAGTTTAACCGTTTATGAGCCTGACAGTAATGTGCTCCGATTGAAAGGGTAATGGGTGATGGTATGTTACAGATCACTCAAGGGGTTTGAGTTGCTGTGGCAACATGCACTTTTACTTGCATGTTGCTGACTGGAGCTATGGACAGTGATGGTGGAGGCTCCAATTATCTTTCCATCACATGGCTGACTAGGAATCGCCTCTAATCTTACTGCCTGCCATTGATGTATGTTGGGAGGATTTGCAGGTTGATAAATCAACTTGTTTGGCCATCAAGTCCTGCTGTGAGACTCGAATCCAGAACTTCCGGCTCAGAGACACGACCCACTGCACCACAAGACTTCTGTGGATAACAGGTAGCTGACTGTAAGTACAAGGCAGTAATCTAATCAAAGAGGTCTGATGGCCTCAAACTGAGACTGCAACTTAAGTAACTTATAGTTATCTACAGAATACTGAAAGGAGATGCTCTCCTTGAAGGTACTCAATAGAAGATATAGTAGTTCGTTATATTTTGTGTTATCCAATAATTTGACAGATGGGTTTACTCTGGGATCTCATGGTAAAGGTGGTTGTGGGTGAACTTTGTCATTTCTGTCACATTAAAACACTGATAAATTACTGCAAATTTACATAGAAAGTTTATTTATTTTTTGACATGGGTTACCAGGGCAACTGCTTTGTTATGAGTGACTTAAGCAAATTTTGTTTTTTATTGCATGGCATTCCGTGATTTTAACTGGAGTTTTTGGGTATCGTGTTCAAAGATTCTTATCCTTTTCATGAAACGTACAAAATGAGTGGTTTTGACTGTCCCCAGGTGCCTTTCCCATTCTTCAACTTCTAGTGCTGGTGGGAAGTGAACGGCAGTTTGTTCTAATTTCCCCTCACCTCATCATTTTAAAACAAGCTTTTGGTTTTAGAACTCAATTTGGGTGGATGACCGCAATCCTGGAAAATATTATGAGGAAAGCAAAAACAAAAATACCTGGAAAAACTCAGCAGGTCTGGCAGCATCTGCGGAGAGGAACACAGTTAATGTTTCGAGTCCGAATGACCCTTCAACAGAACTAAGTAAAAATCGAAAAGAGGTGAAATATAAGCTGGTTTAAGGGGGGAGGGGGACGACGACAAGTAGAGCTGGATAAAGGGCCAGTGATAGGTGGAGATAACCAAAAGATGTCACAGTCAAAAGGACAAAGAGGTGTTGAAGGTGGTGATATTATCTAAGGAACGTGCTAATTAAGGGTAGAAAGTAGGACAAGCAAGGTACAGATAGACCTAGTGGGGGTGGGGTGGGGTGAAGGAATCGAAAAAGGCTAAAAGGTAGAGATAAAACAACGGATGGAAATACATTTAAAAATAATGGAAATAGGTGGGAAAAGAAAAATCTTTATAAATTATTGGAAAAAAAGGGCGGGGGGGGGATCGGAAAGGGGGTGGGGATGGAGGAGAGAGTTCATGATCTAAAATTGTTGAACTCAATATTCAGACCGGAAGGCTGTAAAGTGCCTAGTCGGAAGATGAGGTGCTGTTCCTCCAGTTTGCGTTGAAAGGAGTGTTTGGGCTTTGGACGGTGAGGAGAGGGGAAGTGAAAGGGCAGGTGTTACACCTTCTGCGGTTGCATGGGAAGGTGCCGTGGGAGGGGGTTGAGGTGTAGGGGGTGATGGAGTGGACCAGGGTGTCACGGAGGGAACGATCCCTGCGGAATGCCACCGGGGGGGTGAAGGGAAGATGTGTTTGGTGGTGGCATCATGCTGGAGTTGGCGGAAATGGCGGAGGATGATCCTTTGAATGCGGAGGCTGGTGGGGTGATAAGTGAGGACAAGGGGGACCCTATCATGTTTCTGGGAGAGAGGACGGTATGAGGGCGGATGCGCGGGAAAGCACTTCTATGTTCTGGGAAAGCACTTGATTAAGTTCCTTTGAGGCCATGCTTTCATATTGCCAGTTTGGCTGGGACAAACTTTGCCTGGGCATTAATGAAGAGGAAGCAGTTGATTCTGCCGAGTCCTACCTTTTCACTGCCCTGTTCAAAATAGTTTCATGTGTGGGATAGGCATGCTTGGCAACATGTGTATAACACGGCTTCTCGCCATATTAAATGGCATCTGCTATTTATAAGTGCACAGACTAAGCTTCTCTAAATCAGCCCAGGAGCTCTTAATCTGTACCTTATTGCCAACCTTTGTAGACACTTTCATATCATTTGAAAATTTAATAATGGCATAATTAATGTTTTTCTCTAAATCACTAATGAAAGTAATTAAAAGTAAAGGCTAAGGGCATAGAAAGCTGCACTTAATTTAAAAAGTCCAAAGGCCATGGACTGAATTTGAGTTGGTTTGACATTACAGTGCATGCAAACACCACTCATGTTCAACAAAAACTTGCATTTATACAGTGCCTTTAACATAGTAAAATGTCCCAAGGATTTTCACAGGAGCATTATCAAACAAAAGTTCTCTCTTTATCTGCCTCGGAGTCATTAGCACAGGTGAACAAAAGGTTGTTTAAGAGGTGGGTTTTAAGCTAAACCTTACAGGAGGAAAAGTGAGGGAGAGAGGCAGAGAAATTCAGGAAGTTGATGCCAGAGCTTTGGACATAAGTAGTGCATAGTGTGATTAAAATATGGCATGTATAAGAGGCCAGAATTGAAGATCTCAGAGGGTTATAGGGCTGGAGGACGTTACAAAGATAGGGAGGTGGGAATCAAAGGAATTTGAAAACAATGATAGGAATTTTAAAATTGAGAAATTGCCAGACCAGGAGCCATGGTGTTGTGATTGATAGAATTCTGTTAAGCCAAATGTACTAAGGGATATTAAGGCAAAGGTGGGTATATGGATTTATACCACAGATCAGCCACGATCTCACTAAATGGCAGAATCACAGAATTGCTACTATGCAGAGGAGCCCATCATGTCTGCACTGGCTCTCCAAATGAGCACCATGACTTAGTGGCATTCTCCTGCTTTTTCCCTGTACCCTTGTAATCATCTGTTGCCATCTTGAATGCCTCGAATGAACTTGCCTCCACTACACTTCCAGCCAATGCATTCCAGGCTTGAACCACTCGCTGTGCAAAAAAGTTTTTTCTCACATCACATTTGCTTCTTTTATAAATCACTTTATATCTGTGCCCTTTAATTCTCGATCCCTTGACAAACAGGAACAGTTTCTCCCTATCTACTCTATCCAGCCGCCTCATGATTTTGAACACCTCTATCAAATCTCCTCTTAGCCTTCTTCTCTCCAAGGAGAACTGCCCCAACCTCTCCAATCTATCTTTATAACTGAAGTTTCTCATCCCAGGAACTATTCTTGTAAACCTCTTCTGCACTCTCTCCAATGCGATCACATCCTTCCCATAGTGTAGCACCCAGAACTGTACACAATACTCCAGCTGAGGTCTAACTAGTGTTTTACATGAGCTCTGTATAACCTCCCTGCTCTTGTACTCTATGTCCCTATTACAATGCCCAGGGTACTGTATGTTTTATTAACTGCTCTTTCCACCTGTCCTGCCACCTTCAATAATCTATGCACATATACACTCAGGTCTCTCTGCTCCTGCACACCCTTAAGAATTATTTTATTTTGTCTCTCCATGTTCTTCCTACCAAAACGAATCACCTCACACTTCTCCGCATTGAACTTCATCTGCCACTCCACCTTGTCTATGTCCTTTTGAAGTTCTATACTGTCCTCCTCACAGTTTGCAATGCTTCCAAGTTTGTATCATCCGCAAACTTTGAAACTGTCCCCTGCACACCAAGATCATTAACATATATCAGGAAAAGCACAGGTCCTAATACCGACCCCTGGGGAACTCCACTACAAACCTTCTTTCAGCCCGAAAGATATCCATTGACCATTACCCTCTGTTTCCTATTACTCAGCCAATGGTGAACAGGTTGGAGGGGATAAATGGCCTTTCCCTGTTTCTATGTTTCTATAAGTGAATGAGACTTAAGATATGGTCAGCATAGCTTAGGATGAGCTCAAGTTTACTTCTGATCCTTTCAGGTCTGCCGTGTTGCCTACATCACAACAGTGGGCACACTTCAAAGTAACTTATTGGGTATGAAGCCTTTGCAATGCCCAGGTGTCATGAAAGGCGCTACAGAAATTCAAACTTGTTCTTTCTCGAACAAATGGAGGTGACATGTGTGTGAACAAGAATCCAGGCTTCAGAAGGGACCAAGGAGGAATGTTGTGATAAATGAACGACCAACATTAGAGAATGCGAAGCCACTTTGGTACAGATACACTCTCTCAAAACTGGCACCTTTGGGACTGAGGCCGTGCTAGATTTTGCTGAACTTCAGGTTGGGCACTTTGGGCAATGGGCAGTTCAGGCCAATCTGGGTTGGGTGAGGACAACAGTCGCTTAGAGCATGGGGATAGACCAGCGTGTAAGTGGTGAATGGCATAACAAGTCCACCGCCATGTAATGCCTAGCCAAATTGTCCAGGTAATTTCTTTTTAATTGAATAAAATATTTTTAAAAACGATGCATGGCACATTCCAAGAATGTCAGGTTTTCTCTGGATTTTAGACAGCTGGTCTTGAGAGACTGTACCTGGTAATACATAAAGCTATATGTCCAGTCAGAAGACACCAGGAAGAGAGAGAATGGCAAGAAAAATTGTTCACATCACTGACGGCAACGCTGCTCTAAGTTAAACTTCTTCAATGAACTATTTTGTTTACTTGCTTGCAAATGTTATTTTTAGACCTGACCCTTCCCGAGCAGACTCCACACCCTGTAATTACAGTGCATGCTATTCCTCTGGCCTGTAATATAAAAAAAGAATTCACAGAGCTTTTCCACATTTTTCAGCTACAAAAGCCAAGCTCTACTTTAACAAGTCTGATCTAGATTTCATAGAGCTGCTGTGCAGAATTTTGATGCAAACTTAAAAGAAATAAAAGAGAAAGGAAGCTGGTCATTTTATTCCCATACGTATGAAGTTCAGGTGAACTATTGCCAAGGCAGCTCCAGCTTATGATTAGCTGCAACAGAAGGTAACTAATTTCAGCTGATGAAGTCATAGGTTCGTTAGATTGCCTTCGCCCTCTTGCCTAGGCAGGATTGGGCGTGGGACGAAGAAGCAAAGAACAGCAATGGCCCCTACTTCTTTCTCCATTTTCAGAGTGCAATGTAGAACATTTGTGGCAAACTTTGCAACCCAAAGCAGTGGTTTTCAAACTAGTTTCTACACGTGGCAGCTGCCTGCAAAGATTGGCACACTCCCAAGGGATCCACTGTACTCACCTCTGAAAGACTGTCTGCCAGCCAACAAAAAGCTGTACTATCACAGCAGAAAGCATTGCAGTACAGCACCTGAGTGATAACTGGAGGTGCTGTGCTTGTGGCACACAGTACATCCAATTCCAGACAGACAGAGATCTGATTACTTTTCAAATCTTTTAGGATCTCTTCACGTGTCTTATATTGATGGTCCTTTGTTCTGGACACAACCACACGTGCAAAGAGTTTTGCCACACCATATTTTAGAAAATCTTTTACAGGTCTCCTGTTAATCTTATCTTTTTAAGAGAGAAAGAGTTCCAGCCTGCCCAATCTTTCCTGATAAGTTTGATCCTCTTAATACTGGTAACATGCTTTTAAATCTTTTCTGCACTTTCTTCACAATTCTTTTTGTAGATCGAGACTAGAAAAGTACGCAACATTGCAAATGTGGTCTAGCCAAAGTTTTAGATTATTTTAACATTACCTCCCTTTGTAATCTATTCCTGGGATGAGAAGGCTGTCTTATGAGGAGATATTGAGTAGACTGAGCATTTATTCTCTGGAGTTTAAAAGAATGAGATGTTTCATGGACATGTAAAAAATTCAGTGAGGGAATGACAGTGTAGATGCTGAGAGGCTGTTTCCCCCAGTTGGAGAGTCTAGGATGAGGGGTCATTGACCTAACCCTGAGCCCTTTAGATCTGAGTTAAAGAAAAATTTCTTCACTCAAAGGATTGAGTCTTCAGGATTCTCTAGTGTGGCTGTGGATGTTCAGTAGTCGAGTATGTTCAAGGCAGCGTAATAGATTTTCGGGCATTAAAGGGATCAAGAGATTATGGAGATAGGGTGAGAAGAAAGTAGAATTAATGTGAAAGTTCAGCCATGATCTAACTGAATGGCAGAGCAGACTTGAGGGGCTGTATGGTATACTCCTACTCCTATTTATGTACTCATTCCTCTAGTAAAAAAAATGCCAGGCACCTTAAACAAGGTTAATCATTTGTTTAGATGTATATTTGGCTGATCTAACAGGAGTGGTTGTATGTGGGGAAAACTCAGCTTAGACTGAATGCCACTTTTGCTCCAATCTCTCAAACCACCACCCTAATAATTTTCCACTCAAGTCGGACTACATGTGCGGGGAGTCAGCAGGAAAGTGGAGATGAAGTTCAAGATCAACTGAATTGTGGAGCAGGCTCGATGGGCTATATGTTCTATTCCTGTTCTTATTTCTTGTGCACTCACAACATTAATTCTGTTCTCAGCAGATAAGCATTTTAAGACGACTGTTAACAGCTATAACAAGCCTCGGTGAACACAAAACAAATTCCAATAATTGTAAAGCCTGAGGTGTGAAAGAAGAACACTTAAAATTAGTGCCCCACAAAAATAAGCATTTCGAAAACTACACTCTGCCTTCACTGTAACATAGTGCACAAGAGCCAAGGATGTTGCATTTGAGGTGTACATTATAGGGCATAATTGACCACAATATACCAGTAAGGGCAACACGATGCAGCAGGAAAAACACAGTCTTATAACAATATGCTGATATTCATGTTTGCATGCTGGTTGTAATCAATCTGTAAACACACATGAAAACACATTTGCAGATTTGTTACAAGATTAGAAAGTATCAGATATTAAAAAGAGGGTAAATAATAGCAAGGTACAGTGGATTACATAAGAGGTCAGAAATGCATGATTTATACCAATATTGTTTATATAAATGGAGACATCTCACTATGCAAACACAGCAAGTGGCATTATTGCAGAAAAATAATTAAAAATATTAAAGGGAAAAGTGAACCCCATTGAGAAACTAGTTCTCAGAATGTATTTACATTTAAAGTTTCAACTCACTGACAAGCAGCAGTTTTAGTTTCTCCAATCATAATTCACCTTTATTGAAACTCCATCTTACAAAAACCATTTTCTTGCATCCTTTCCTGACATCCCTAATGCTCATGTGGCTCTGGAAACTGTTATTCCTGGCATTGGATACAGTTACTATGAAGTTCAACAGGGCTTTCAGTAGCTGGGAAAAAAATCTGCACCATAAATCACAGAGGTGCTGGAGCTGCTCACACCATCAATATATGTGCTGAAGGCCTATCCCAGGTCGCTGAACTGTTAAAGTGTACCTCATAGCTTCCCCTTACCTTTTGGAGACTCTGTAAGTTGCAACTGTCAACTGGCCAGTCAGAGGGTCATGCACTGTGGCACGCTTCAGCTACAGAGAGAGAAAGGACAAATTTAATCCTGGAACAGCCAGATCACCACTTGTTAGTGGAATTCTGGAAGCCTCCGATTGGTCAGGATATGGGAGAGAAAAGGAAGAAGGAGCAAGTATTACATCTGGGACTGAGTTCCAATTCAATGTCCTTTCATTTTTAAAGGTTGGTTTTCCTCAAGCTCAAGGTGAAGATGGAGGGGAGAATAATGGGTGATTGCATCTGTTTAAGCTGCTTGCATATACTAGAACCACAGGTTCTAACTGCATGTTTTGCATTTCATCGACGTGTTGACAATTCAGCCCTGCTCTTGGTGGTCACCTTTCCCCCAGCTACACGTCGGTGGATGCCAGTTTCCAAACATGCATGGTTTGAACAAGATGCAGCAGCTTCACTGTGAAGAGGAGCCAGCACAGCTCTCGCTTACCTTTTGCTTATTCTGTAATGAGCTGTCTCCAACACTCCAGTTATTGGGTTAGAAATGGTGGCTCGTCTCAGCTGTGAAGCCAACCAATCAGAAAAACAGAAACATGATTACCAACTTGACGGAATGTAGAACAGGACCAATCAGAATCCTTCCAGTGGAAAAAAAAAATCTATTACTCTGGAATGATCACCCTTGGGTCATTCCTTCACAATCTCTGGCTTGTGTGAGTGCAGTTAGTGGTGGCAGCAACAAACATATCTTTGTAAAACTGAAATTCTCAGAAAGCCAGTTTGGAGCATGACTAACAATCACAGCACTTGTGCTTCTCAAATGACGTGAATAGTGGTTGGCTTAGTAATTTTTCAATTTGACCATTAGTTTACCATATAAGTATGCACCAAAATTCTTTTGGTAACTAATACAAGGGCAAGTGTGATTTCATGTTCAAATGAGGCTAATGTGCATCAAATACGATTTGTGAACACATTTCAATTTCTTTTGACCATTTAAACTACTTCAAGTGTTGCATTATCAAAGATTTTCTCTGCCTCTTGGCTCAAAAGTTCAACAAGACAGTTCAAATCCAATCCTTAATGGCTACTGATTTACAGTACAAATCATTTTTATTAAATTCATGGGCAGGGTGTGGGAATCACTGCTCATCCCTCATTGCCCCTGAAAAGGTTGTGGTGAGCCACCTTCTTGAAGCCAACTGAGTGGCTTGCTAGGTAATTTCAGGGGGCAGTTAAGAGTCAACCACATTGCTGTGGGTCTGGAGTCACATGTAGTCCAGGCCGGGTAAGAATGGCAGATTTCCTTCCCTAAAAGGCATTAGTGAACCTGATGGGTTTTTATGATAATCTGATAGTTTCACAGTCATCTTGACTGATACTAGCCTTTTATTTGAGATTTATTTAATTAGCTAAATTAAAATTCCCAGCTGTCATGGTGGGATCTGAACTAATGTATTCAGATGATTAGTCCTGGCCTCTGGATTACTAGTCTGGTAATGCCTTATACTATGCAATTACTATGTCCTATAGAACTGCAATTAATTCTGCATTAATTGCCACTAAATGAGCAGTCTCATTAAGGAAGGTCAAAAGATGAAGGATTTCAAACATGGGTTTTAAAACCAAGGTTATATGATTTTGTGGCAAGTACATATTTCTTCCTGCAGAATGGAAAAAGCCTTTCTGTGCTGTCTGAAATGGTTGCACAGAGACTAACAGAGAATTAAGAATCATGCACTCCACTCTGGACTTGTGCAGATCCTACACTATTCCATCAGTTACACAAATAGAAGCCAAATGCTCACCTGCAGGGTCTTAATCACACAATCTAACACAAGAGGGTGAAAATCGGTCATTTACTAACACTTAATGGGTTGAATTTTGGGTGCGAGATACTGAAAATGTATGTTTCACTGTCTTTGTTAGGGATGGGGTTAAAAAATATATTTAAAACAATTTTCTGTTGCATTGACGCCATTTCAAAGACAGCACAACATCTGCACTGGCTTGGCAAAGTTCATTGGAAGGATGATGGCTGTATACTCAAAGACCTGTGTGGTCACTGGGTCACAACTTTCTTGGCTTTCTTACTTCCACCACAAGGACACCTGCAAGTAAGACATGAAGATGGTGGACATTGACACTGAAACTGAGACACAGTCGCTGACAACCGTGACTTCTGGAGGCTGACTATTTGGAAGGGCATTGGAAGAGGAAATGAAAAGCTTAGCTGGCTGACAAGAGGCTCCAGAGAAAACAGAGGCCAGCAAATCATGCACCTCTCAGCACCCTGGTCTTCCTCTGCAGCAAATGCAGCAGAGGCTGCCATGCCAGAGTGGGGCTCCTGAGCCACACCAGGCGATGCTTAACACAAAGTTGATCATCATTACAGCACAAACCGCTGTCTCACAAGATGGAAGGTTGCCACTACAGTACGTATCACTGTCCAAGAAGGCAGGGCAGTGGTCTGCACCCAGGTCTTGAATCAATGTAGCTCTGATGTCCTGCACCCACATGGTTAGTTCAGAGCAGCTGCTTTCAGAAGTGGCCAAGGCTCAACTTGACCTGCTGGTGGTGAGGGCCTTCCAAGGGTGGGGGGGGGGGAAGTAAAAAATAACACACAGTAGATTTTGTTGAAGGGCAGATCACCCAAGTTTGCAATTGGCATTCTGCACCAGAGCTGGTGAACTAACACACTAAAGACGCCTCAGAACGATGTGATGTCTTACCCTTGGCTTTGCTAACTCTTTCACTCGCTCAATTTCCTGGTCAGAAATGATATCAACGAAGCGGATAATTCGAGGTTTGTCCCATTCATCCTGCTGTTTCACAGGCTTCAGAACGTACGAAGGATTTCTGTTTGCATCTGAATAACGGCAAAGGAGCTTTTTCTGCCTTCGGGGAGTCTGCATGGAAACAGAAGACAGGCGTTTGGATAGTGCCATGTAACATTTCTTGAAAGGTTTCAAAGCACTTGATACCTCGATTTAATTTTGAAGTGCAGAAACCATTACAAAGAGAAATACAGGACCATTTTGTGTCAGCAAACTGACAGGACAGGAAGGACAAGGTCATGAACATTTTGCATCAAATACAAAACATTTTGGATGCTGATCCATTCTTTGGGCCATTACTTCTGTGGAGTGGCAATCAGTTGGATTGCCACTCCACTCCTAGTTACTTATACTGAAATGCAGCTGCACCTTTCCCACCCGACCTTCCGGCTCGAGGCTGGGCAAGAGAAGTGCAGTGCAGTGGGCTCTCGAGGCTCGAGTACAGTGGAATAAAGGGAAAGGAAAACACGCCCCCTTTTTTACGGCACTGGCTGCCGCAAAGCAGGTAATCTTAAAGGTCCAGCCATGTTGAGAAGCCAGGGGGAAGCTAAGTGTGTAAGATAAGTGGGTAGGATTGTGAGGGTGGGGGGGGCGACATGGGTGTCGGGTTGCGGGGGTTGGTCAATGGAGGCGGGTGATTGATAAGTGGAGGCATGGTTGGTGAGGGTAGTCGGGGAGGTGGGGGAATAATCAGGGATGGGAAGGGCAGTCGGGGTGGGGGTGTAGTCATGGGGAGGGTCCCATGGGAGAGGGAGGGTGGGTAGGGTAGTCAAGGAGAGAGTCCCACAGGAGGAGGAGGGGGTAGGGTAGTCAGGGGTCCCATGGGGGGTCACTAAGGTAATTGGAGGTGGAGATGGCACTTGAGGGTAGTCAGGGGTGGGGAGAGTAGTCAGGGGTGGGGAGAGTAGTCAGGGGTGGGGAGAGTAGTCAGGGGTGGGGAGAGTAGTCAGGGGTGGGGAGAGTAGTCAGGGGTGGGGAGAGTAGTCAGGGGTGGGGAGAGTAGTCAGGGGTGGGGAGAGTAGTCAGGGGTGGGGAGAGTAGTCAGGGGTGGGGAGAGTAGTCAGGGGTGGGGAGAGTAGTCAGGGGTGGGGAGAGTAGTCAGGGGTGGGGAGAGTAGTCAGGGGTGGGGAGAGTAGTCAGGGGTGGGGAGAGTAGTCAGGGGTGGGGAGAGTAGTCAGGGGTGGGGAGAGTAGTCAGGGGTGGGGAGAGTAGTCGGTGAGGGGGGGCGGGGTCCTGTGGTGGGTTCGGAGGGTAATCAGGGGTGGGGGGGGGTGTGTGTGTGTACAATAGTTACCCAGAAGTTAGAAGTGGCTTTAATTTTCTAACTTTTCCTGGTAACTATTCCTGTGAGACGGTCTGAACCACCGAATGGCTGTGATTTAAATCAGAGTATCGGATGGATCTCAATGCAGGGCAATTGCCCAATGGAAGTTTTGAGCTTCCCAGGCAATTGCTATGCAATCCTGAGGCGGGGACTTCCATGGGGTGGTCCCTCAGCACACCTTTGGGGTACACACCCCTCCCCCGGATGTGACGCCCTGGAGATTGGAAGTTATGGGCTTTTAAGACTCCAACAACAGATGAGAAACAATGCCATATACATTGCCTACACAACCAGGCTAACTCTCCAAAAAAAGAAATAGCAAAATCAGGAATATCACACAGCCTAGTGCTACTCCAGGGGTAGCTTGGCACACTGACTCAGCCAAAACACTGCAATGTCCCGAATTAAGCATTTTTCAGCAACTTTGTTTCCCCACTTTACTCTTCTATCCTTCCAGCAGTCTACTGATGCTTTGCCCAAATGACCATTCTTCATATGAGTCTAGACAGCAAGCCAACAGCCTATTCAATTGTGGGCAGTAACACAGCTAGACCCCATCTAATTCTCAGCCAACATCCACACGTCACTGGATAACAATCAGTAATGAGATTCATGGCCAATTCTTCCCTTTTATAGCTTGGCAACAGTGACAGATTTGCTGAAAGTTCTGTAGAACACGTGCCTTGCATTTGAAAATAATTGAAAGAATGATTTTCATTTATATAGCATCTTTCACTGCTTCAGGATGTCCCACGACCTCAAGCACTTTAAAGCCAATGATGTACTTTAAAGCGTTATCACTGTTGTAATATAGGAAACACAGCAGCCAATTTGTACAAAGCAAGGTCCCACAAATGGCAATACAATAAGTGACCAGGTAATCTGCTTTTGGGTGGTGTTGGTTGGAGGATAAATATTGACAGGTCACCAGGGAGTGCTGTGGGATCTTTTACTTGCTACTTGAGAGTGCAGATGAGCCTCATTTTTAACATTTCATCTGAAAGATGGCATTGCTTCAGTACTCCACTGAAATGCCAGCCTAGATTAATGTGCTCAAGTCTCTGGAATGGGGCTTGGACACATGACCTTTTGACCCAGAGGTGAAAGTTACCACTAGGCCACAGCTGAAAATGTCTCTTATCTCCTTCATCCATTTGATTTCCTCATTGGTGGAAATCACGGGAAGAATCTGTCACCTTCCTCATTTATTTAGCTTGTGCACATCATGTAATACATTCTATGCAAACTTAGAAGCAAAACACAGGTCCTGTAAGTAGTAAATCTCCAGCATCCAGGAACCCTTCTCATTCAAATAATTCACCTACCAGTTTGATACCTTCTCCTCGGCACAACTTTTCATATTTTTGTCTCTCTGGTAGGTAATCATTTGGGCGCTCTCTCTTCGTTTGTGAAACATCCCCTGATTTGTTTTCTTCGGTCTTCTGGGCTACGCTTGACGTTTCTTTTTTCTGGTCAGCCATCATATACTCAAAATACCTCAGGTTTCCATTTGCTCGCTGGTGCTCAGGATCTACAACAGAGGTCGGTGTAAGATTGTTCACAGAAATTTTATCTGCTCCCCACACTAAGTTAAATACAACTTTGATGAATGAATTTAAACTCCGCTGTCTAATGATTGCTGCAATTTCACCCCCACCCCATGCAGGAAGCTTTTAAAAACAAACAGTCTTTATTAAAACTACTTGCCACAGTTATATCAGTTCTTGCACCATCGATTAAAGCAACAAGCAGAAGACAATTTCAAAGACATGCAGCTCATGATACCACATTACTGTCCTCTGCTCTTGGGTTTTGCTTCTGTGATATATGCGAGGCAGGGCATAAAGCACAGGATCCGTAGTAGATGCACACTGGTGTGTACACAGGCCCTTGGTACTTCTAATTATAACTCTTTTACACAGAAAAGGGGAGCAACTGAACCTTTAGGATGTAGATATATAAGTATATTCAGTAATCCTAGAGGGGAGCCATGTTCAAATTGTGTGTGTGTTGGAGAACCAGATGTTGCTTTTGTTGTTTCTCCGATCCATGCTCCCCTTGAATATGGCTTCCCTGCTGGCAATGGTGAATTTAACTTTTTGATTCTTTGGAATATTTAAGAAAGGACTTCAAGACAAAGGTTCAAACATTAGAGCTTTACAGTGGGGGGCTGGGGGGGTGGGTTTGGTTCCCATGTATGTTCCACCCTGTCCAAATAAGTTAAATCCAGCTACATTTCAAACTGTTTTGGTCACCACCCAGGACCTTGCCAAAAGTAGCGATTCTACATGCATCAATTTTGTCAGAGCATGTTGGAGGTTACTTAACTATAGAGAGGGGATATTTCATCACAGCCCAAGTTTATCCTTATCGAATGCCTTCTCAAACATACACCTAATAGGAGATATTAATTGGAGCATTTCTCCACATGCCATCCCTTCTTAAGTCCTTTAATAGAACAAAAATCAACTCAATGATGCAATTAATTCCTTAATTCTTCTGGGTATTTGAATCCAGCATTTTTTTTTTTGGCAGACTCCTGTTCTCCTTTGGACTGAATGGTACACACAGTTGATAATAGATCAGAGATCGGTCTTGTTTCAAATCTTAGCAGTCCTTACCTGATGTGGCCTACATGTGACTCCAGAACCAGAGCAATGTGGTTGACTCTTAACTGCCCTCCGAAATGGCTTAGCAAGCCACTCAGTTCAAGCGCAGTTAGAGATGAGCAATAAATGCTGACCTTGCTAGCAATGCCCACATCCCATGAAAAGAATAAGTTTTAAAAAAAATATTGATATATGGGTGTTTGTGTTTGGCTTATAGTAATGGCATTGAAATTTATAAACTGCTGTTGGGCATAGCTTACCTCTATGTCAACAAAATACACATTAGCTGTCTCATGCTGACACCACTTTAAAAAGGTAGACAAGTCACCTCTATCTAGAAGAACCACTTAACAAATGCTAGCTGCAAAATTCACATGGTGCTAGAAACAGCTGATAATGAATACTTCTTCCAAGATGCAAAGCAGATTCAGTTAGTTTTTGATTGCAAACCCAACAAGGAATGAGAGTTTGTTCTAGCAGGCATTTTAGTCAGTGTCTGACAACTCTTACCATCACAGTTCACCTAAAAAGACATGCTCTCTTTTAGCTCTACTACAGCGCAGATAAATGGAGGGCTCTGTGAATTTGTGATATAAAAATGCTCCTTGAAGAACACGGGTTATTTAAGGTGCTGCAGAGAATCATATGGTTGTTCTGCACTTCTATTGTTTTGTAGCAGATTTTGGAAGCTATAATTTAGGTATCTGACCCGGTTTGACTCTTTTTTCAGCTAATTTTATTTCTTATTAAATCAGACATGCAGTTATATATTATCTGTTAGGTTGAAGAGACCTAGAGTGTACAGTGATAACCTTGGTTATTTCTAGCATACTTGAATAGTCTGGTGTACTAGATTACTTTGGCCACATGAATTAGGCATTTAGCTTATATATTAGTCATAATTCCATTTGTTAAGGAAATAAAAGTTACAGATATTAAGTTGCCATTTTTTTCATTGGGTATTTTATGATTATAAGTTACTTACTAAATGTGTGAATACAGCTTTTCCCATAAAGTGATTTTCAAACAGCGGTAATCCTTTACTGGGTTTCACTTCAAACTCATCTTTTGTCAGGACTGTGCCCCATCTTATCTTTATTAACTGTAGTTTTGGAGTTCCTGCATAAGGAACCTTTCACATCATATCCTTACCCAGTTTCAGCAGTCTCTTTGTGAGCTCTAATGCCTTGTCCAGATCACCTTGCTGATACACTGCGTAGCTCAGGTAGTCCAGTACGGTGATTTTGTCAATGGTAGATACCTCACCAGCATCCAGCTGTTTCAGTGCCTGCTCCATCCACACTTCTGTGTGGTAGTAATCTGTATCCGTGTAGGCTACTTTGCCCAGCTCGTAGCAATCTTCTGCAGTGAGTGATGTTTTATGCTTCACACCTGAGAGGAAAAGAGAATTATGCCTTTGCCTGGATAGGTCAGACAGACAGCGAATAGCATTTGCAAAAGGGTTTCCAAACTTCAAATTTAAAATTCTTATCCTTGTGTTTAATAAGCTTTGCATGGCCTCAACCCTCCCATTAGTCACCTCTTGAAAGCTTAAACTTACCCCTCTCCAAATTCTGATCTGCTGATGCCACATCTTTTCCCCCTGTATCATCACAGACAACTAGCTGTCTAAGTTGCAATCTTGAATTTCGCCCCAATTTCCTCCACAAGATGTTCTTTAAAATCTAACTCTTAAACCAAGGTTTCCATTATACTTTGACATTTCTTCCCCCACTGGTTCACTGCCCAATTCCTTTATATCTCTGTGGCACACCTTGGGAGTTTCAATGGTAAAGATGCAATGTAAATGCAAGCTCATGCTTTTTGAGCACATGTTGACCATCACTGAAAACAATGATGTTGGTCAATAATACAGAAATTCCAGAGAGGTTACAGAGAATTTCCCATTCGTTTGAGGGAGAGAGAAATAGATCTAAGACTAGAGTTTTAAATTTAAACAAGGGCAATTATGAGGGCATGCAGACAGAGCTGGCTGAAGTGAACTGGGAAATTAGATTAAGGGGTAGATCAGTAGAGATGCAGTGGCAGACATTTAGGGAGATATTTCAGAATACTCAGAAAAGATACATTCCAGCGACAAAGAAAGATTCTAAGGGAAGGCCATAAAATCTGCGGCTAACTAAAGAAGTTATAGATAGTATCAAATTGAAAGAAAAAACATATAATTCTGCAAAGATGAGTGGCAGGTCAGAAGACTGGACAGAATATAAAGAACAGCGAAAAATGACTAAAAGATTAATAAGGAGGGGGAAATTAGAGTCGGAGAGAAAAATATCTAGAAATATAAAAGATAGGAGTTTCTAAAAGACCATAAGACGTAGGAGCAGAAGTAGGCCATTCAGCCCATCAAGTCTGTGCCACCATTCAATGAGATCATGGCTGATCTGACAATCCTCAACTCCACTTTCCTGTCTTTTCCCTATGACCCTTGATTCCCTTACTGATTAAAAATCTGTTTGGTTTGAAAGTTCCATTTGAAGACGTACTTCCTGACATCACCCCGCTTGTCCTGGCTCTCATTTTACAGTTCTCCAACTGCTCCCCCACCCCCACCAGAGGAAACAGTTTTTCTCCATCGATACTATCGAATCCTTTAATCATCTTAAACCCCTCATTCAGATAAACCCTTAATCAGTCTGTGCGACCTGTCCTCAGAATTTAACCGTTTTGACACAGAAGCCCATTCGCCCAGTGTATAGGTAATTAAAAAGGAAAAAAGTAGCCTTGGTCTTCTAGAGAGTAAGAATAAGGAATTAATAATGGAAAATGAAGAAATGGCAGATGAACTGAATAGATATTTTGCATCTGTCTTCACTGTAGAAGATACAAATAACATCCCAGAAATAATTGTGAATCAGGTGGTGAGGGGGAGGGGGGAAACTTAAAACAATTACAATCACCAGGGAAAGGGGTCTGAGAAAATTATTAGAACTAAAAGCTGACAAGTCCCCAGGTCCTGATGGACTTCATCATAGGGTCTTAAAAGAAGTGACTGCTAGATAGTAGATGCATTGGTTGTAATTTTCCCAAATTTCCTAGATTGTGGAAAGGTCCCATCAGATTGGAAAATAGCGAATATAACTCCTCTATTCAAAAAAGGAGACAGAAGGCACGAAACTACAGACCAGTCAGCTGAACATCTGCTGTAGGGAAATTCCTGGAGTCTATTACTAAGGAGGTTATAGCGGGGCACTTAGAAAATCTCAATGCAATCAAGCAGAGTCAACATGATTTTGTGAAAGGAAAATCATACTTGACTAATTTATTTGTGCTCTTTGAGGAAGTAACAAGCAAGATGGATAAATCCATCCTGTGTGCTGTACTTAGATTTCCAAAAGACATTTGGCAAGGTGTCACATCAAAGGTTACTATGCAAAATAAGAGCTCATGGTGTAGGGGGTAACATATTAGCATGGATAGAGGACTGGTTAGCTAACAGGAAACAGCGAGTAGGGATAAATGGGTCTTTTTCCGGTTGGCAAGACATAATGAATGGAGTGCCATAGGGATCAGTGCTGGGGCCTCAAATATTTACAATTTATGTCAAAGACTTGGATGGAGGGATCAAATGTGTGGTTGCTAAATTTGCTGATGACACAAAGATAGGTAGGAAAAAAGTCGTGAAGAGGACATAAGGAGTCTGCAAATGGACATAGGTTAAGTGAGCGGGCAAAAAATTGGCAGATGGAGTATAATGTGGGAAAATGTGAACTTGTCCACTTTGGCAAGTGTACATTTTTGGTCTCCTTATTTAAGGAAGGATACAAATGTGTTAGAAGCAGTTCAGAGAAGTTCACTCGACTGATACCTGGGATGCAGGGGTTATCTTACGAGGAAACGTTGGACAGGCTGGACCTGTATCCATTGGAGTTTAAAAGATTGAGAGGTGATCTTGTTGAAACATAAGATCCTGAGGAGACTTGACAGGGTGGATGCTGAAAGGATGCCTCCCCTTGTGGGAGAGACTATAATTAGGGGACACAGTTTAAAAATAAGAGGTTTCCTATTTAAATGGAGATGAGGAGAAATTTCTCTGAGGGTCCTTAGTCAGCGGGTCATGAATCTTTGGAACTCTCTTCTCCAGAGAGTAGTGGGGGCAGAATCATTGAATATTTTTAAGGCTGAGTTAGATGCATTCTTGATCGAAAGGAAACAAAGGGTATAGGGATGACAGCAAAGTAGTGCTGAGGCCACAATCAGATCAACCATGATCTTATCAAATGGCGGAACAGGCTGGAGAGGTGAAAGGTCTACTCCAGCTCCTAGTCTGTATGTTTGTATGTATGTTCATATTTTTATCGTAATTACACTTAGTTCTGTGGAAATGTTAATTTGGCAGTATTTTACTCTGACCTTATTCAGCCACTTTCACCTCTCCCATCAGGAGGTCAAACTGCTTTTTATTATGTTTACTGGCATGCTAGTGCTGCCAACTCACAACTAACACATATTCAGACAATACAGACGTTCCCTGCCACACATTTTAGCAATCCCTGCAAAGTTACTTCGAACTTGTTGCCATCTGCACAAAACCTGCTGTGTCATGAGCCAGTGGCACTACCAAATCAAAACATAAGATCGCTGCATACCTGGCAAGTTTCCCCGAGAAATAGTCTCTGCATCTAGTTTGTATGTATCCTGGAGACGTATCAGAGCCTTGGCAGCTCCAGTCTGATCTTCATCGTTTGGCAAGTGCTGTCTTTGAATGGTGAGGTTAGAAATGAACCCTGCAGAGACATAGGGTATCAAAATTTACACCAGACCAAGTACCTGTAACATGATATTCTGTTCTGGTTCAGTAGAGGGAATGAGATGAAATGGCAGGTTAGCTTATTCTCATTCCCCCCTCCTCTGTTCTAATTTGTAACAACTTTTCTTCTGTGAAGGCTTTTCTTCAAGTGCTAAACTACATGCAAAGGCAGTGCAAGTTCATTCATTATCAGTTTTACTTTTCTTCCCTGTCTTCTCCCTCTAGGGCAGGATTTCACCTTTGCTTGACTCTTCAGTGCAGGTTAGTGAATCTCCACAGTGCTTTAGTTCAACAATGTCTTTATGACACATTGCCCTCCAAGTCTCAAATATGCTTTCTGTACTTGGGCAGTTCTTCCTTGTGGAGAGGCCTGGGAAATCTCCACAAATATCATCAATAACCTGCCTGGTTCAACTTCCTTAAAAGGTGCTGTTGCACCGAAAATGGATTCTCCATCCCTACTTTTGGCTGAACACCAGATGAGTCAAGAGAGACAAGCTGCACGCTGTCAGGAGAAAACAGCAGAAGTATTAACAATTTGCTGGGAATTAAAATGGGGGCCTGGTTGACCTCCACCCCCTCATGCTTGAATTATAGTTTTCAAACTAGAATCTGAGAGATCATCAGATTTCAGCTTTTTTGGAGTTAAGCACATCATGTATAGTGGCCACTCTGGCTCAAGAATTCAATATTTTATATTCTTTTGGTCTTTTACCTACTAGCATGATTTTTTCTGTTGCTCTATATCAATAAACTTTAGTGAAATGATTTCCCGCAATGATACCAGGATTTCCTTTGGGTTGTTGGGATTCCTTTGGGAGTTGGGACAGGGGACTGCATTGAAGTGTGTCAATATTTATAGGGGGTTCTCCGTAAAATCACATAGTCTTACTTGCTGTCTTGTTCCAGAATGTAGAAAGTCAATTTGGGGCAGAGTCACTGGAGTGAACTTAGGCCTCACTATTCCAATGGAATTAGCATGCTGGATTACCAATGCAGTGTGTTAACCTCAGATCAAACTGGCCACAGTTTGTACTCTCTCTTGTTCCTTCAGGACCTCCTTTTATCAATGGTAGGTTTTTTTCTGGATCCTCAGAAGTTTCATTAAGTTAAAATATATTAAGCACTCTCTAGTGGTGAGAGGGCTGTCAGCCAACTTTCGGGTGGGTGGCTCGATTGTTTGTGGCCTTGCTCACTTCTCAGCTAATGTCACCCCAAGTCCATTGAGGAAGCAAGTGCCGTATCTCACACATCAGAATGTGGGAAGCCTAGATATAAAGCAGGGTTGAAGGCGCTTCAGGAGTAAAGATGTTCATTTTAAGTCAACCATGCCTGCGCTCATGGAACTTAGTAAGCTTTCGATAAGGAAAGATTGGAATGCTATCTCAACTTTGTTCAGCAGCTGAAGCTGCTTAATGCCTCAATCACGTTTTTTTAATAACACTTCCATTAGTGTTACTAAACTAAATAACACTAGTTATTCTACTCCATCACTACAATTCTTCAAAAAGATTTTATGGCTGCCCAGACATTTTCGATTGAGAAATAAGAGTGAAAAGTTCAGACATTAATCTTTTTTGTTAAGTCTTGTATTTGCCCATGCCAGGCTTGCATCCAATTTACAATGTGGTTCGGTCCACTGCCTTTTGCTGCATAGCCATCTGCCAAATGAAGTTAATTGAAAAGTTTAGTGCAGTAAAACTTTTGGCTACTGCACAGTTGAGTTTGAATTGCCCGCATCACATTTAGAGACTCCTAGCTTTTCTAGTGTAACTATTTTAATATGAAACCCAGCTGTTTTTAACTGGAATTTATGAAGTGCAGATGTGAACTTGACGTGTGGAGTTGGAGACAAACAAAATAAGGTGCAGGTTCCTTTAAGTAAAATGTTATGAGTTTCTAGAATACATTCTCCTCTAGAGTCCAGACAAAGACCTGATTCAATCTTGGATGATAATCCTTCAAATGCACTAATGATGAAAGAGGAACTGAAATGAAACATTGGGCTTATTCCAGTCAGGAAACACTGGTGGAACACTGAACCCATTTATTAAAAATAACCTTTCATGACTTCCTTCTTCTATGACACACACATTTCAAAGCCAGTCATAAACTAAGAATCAAAAATAAAGTTAGTCTGATACATATGTGTGTATCCTATTCTCCATCAATGCAGAGAGAGAGGCACTGAGTGAAGAGCAAGGTTGTGGATATTGGGCAGACAGCATTCATCAAGGAACTGAAAAAAAAAAGCATCATTGGTGGCAGGTCAGCAATACTGATTTCTTTTCTGCAGGAACTCTGGGTGCTAACAGGCAAAAGGAAGTTGCAAAACATGTGCACATACCTGAAACAACATGCTACTTGTTTTTAATCAAATAAAGATGTTTTGATCAAACACGGAAAACAAACTGCCGACAGCAACTGGTACTGGATTTAGCACTGCTGCCATCACACCATGAAACTGTAGGCCATGACTGCCTGTGATCTTACTGATTTTAGCTGTGGCATCATGATGAGATTCCAAATATAAACAAAAGAAAGTACAACTAGTGCAAATATCCTCCAAGGTAACCCTCCCAGCTGCTTCACAGAAATGCTGGTAAACTCCAGCAAAGGAGGGGAAGATGCTTGTTTTAAAAAATGTGAACATTTCACCTTCAAGCAAAATAAAAGTTGCTTTGACCACGTTTGTAACCCTCAGACTTACAGTTTACACTAGAGGTATCAAAGTATTTAACAGATTTGTAAGATAAACACAAGTGCTTAGAATGCAATTGATTTTCATACTTCAGTTTTTGCCAATAGTTTTTATTTTGCCTATTGCGCACAGGTTGTCTGGGGAAGAAAGGGTTCAGGTAAATGTCCTAATACAATAGGTCGCTGTGAAGAGATCTACAGATTGGATTGTCCTGTCCTCCCAGATGATAGGGATACCAAGAATGTGGGTTTTGTGGAGAAAAATATAAGGGGAAATGAGTGAAGGGCCAAAGAGGAGGAGGAAATGAGGGGGAAAAAAGGACGTTGTTTATTAGTCTGCTCAGAAAAAGTTGATTAGCCACTGACCATCTGACATGTCCTTGAGAACCAAGTTTTCTAGCTCCAACCATTCTGTGTTCAGTCGTTTCATCAATTTGAAAGCATTCACTGGGTGCCCTAGGAACCCTTCTGGATCTTTGGTGGCTGTCTCAGTAAGTCGGTCCAACTTTTCCGCCCACCTAGTAAGATTGGGAAGAAACTGTTAGGAACTAATTAAACCTTTATTGATATTATTATACGTTAACACACATCCCGATGGTTTGGTAAACACATCAGCCAAACACAGGGAGGGGGAAAAGAAAACAAAAGAGAAAAATAAAGCACTGGAAGATTGGGAGCGAAATGCTATTAAACAAAGAAAATTGGTTACCGTTTGATTTCACCCAGTTTGTTCTCTTCTGCTTTAATGTAGTCTTTCAATGATGTCACCAGATCTTTCTCGGTGTATAGCAGATCCGTCATCTGGCCTGCCCAAAGACAGCAAAACAGATTTACCCAAGATACTTTACATAAAAGAGTAATTTCATTATCCAAGCAAGTTAACAAGATTTTTCTATGAAACTGAAAATATTCTTTGTTTTTTTTTAAAAAAAAAGTTCACACTAACTTATTTTGTAAACCTTTATGTTAAAAAATACTTTGATGCATGCAGGCATTTTGAAAGCTGCAAAAAGGGCATTCACTATTCAAAGACAAGGGACGGATTGGCTAATTATCCAACCCACCCCAGACTGCCTGCAAAAGCAGTGCTGCTCCCATTTGCAATCAGAAGGATTCAAAGATATTTTCCTGTGATTTTCACATTGCTTCTCACCCCACCCAAACTGATGCTATTTTCTCATTGGGAATAATAATATGGAATACTGTCATGGTGCCACTGTTTACAACCATGCAATGCTCTGGAATCTTGATATTCTCTGTTTTCAGGCTTGAGGCTGATAGAAATTCTTCTTTCATAGGAACATACGAATTGCAAGATGAGAAAAGACTAAGGTTTACCTAATTCACCTTCTACTATCCTGGTGGTCGCATGATACAATGATAATGGAGTAATTGACTAATCATAACACTCAATCTCTATCAATTAATCTACAATAGATCCAGACATGACATGAGACAATGAAAACCTCCAGTGGTGGAAAGCTTTGAAACCATAGTCACTTTTCCCCCTCCCAAGCATGCTGGGCTTAGTGCATCATTGTTACATTTATAAGTCACACCCAATGAAGCCTAGGAATTAACATTTGGCCTCGGATTAACAGCTTTTTTTTTACATTGGGGATGAACTAATGATGGGGAACTAATGATGGGGCAGATGTCTCAGTTTGACACACCTTGCTCTGCAATTAATTTGACAATTCCGTAAACAGTGGCCGCAACTTTTGCTTGGAGTAACAGAGCAATGATGGCATCACAACTATGGGAGTACCCAAAAGGAGAGGATCCAGTAATGTTGTTTCCATCACACTTCAGGCCAATTTCAATGCTTTGAGACTTGCACCATCCCAGCTAAGCAATCACAGATATACAATCCATTCCCAGGCTGCTTCTAATGGCACTTTGTAACCAGCCACTGGTGGTACCCAAGATTTAGTTCAGAGCAATTCTCTTTCATTTGACACATCAATCCAGATGGCATAGGAGGTGATAGAATGACTTTTTTTTAAATAGTGAATTTATTTTGTTCATTACCTGGATAGAGAAGTGCTTTAAATTTTAGCTTCTTTCAGATAACACAGACTACTGTTTTGCTTTAAGTTCTAGGACAGTTTCTTCTTGTCTTAGTTGTGCATAGCTTATATAGCAACTCTGCTGGTTAGAGGAAATGCACTGGGACAGCTACACTAAAAATGCAGATTCTTCAGGTCTCATGTACAAGTAGATTAATATTAAAATGAAATTGCCAGCCCTGTCCTATTACCCATGGCTCAAGTATTAATTAAGCAATAAAGCCTTTTAAAACAACCACTACTTAACGCAAATAGGAAAGCTTGCACTTACCGATAGATGTGAAGAAATCGTTATGAGCTTGTGCGAGAGAAACCAGGGCTCCTAGCCCTAAAATGCACCAAATCTTTATACATGCCATGGCTTGGTAACTGGGCGCTGTACTGTTACTCTACAATGGATAAAATAAACAAAAAAAGTGGATAATCATTTTAGAGGAATTGAACAAATCAGAACAATGGTTAGTATGAGTGAGCTATAAGTGATATGGAAGTTATTTTTGTGCACAATAGGTTGAAAGTTTGTAAAATGAAAGCATCTCCCTTCCCATTTTCAATGATACAACCACAAAGAGATCAGCGAATCACACATTTTGACACAAGTGCAGGTCATAGAATGGTACAGCGCAGAAAGAGGGAGCCAGTCTGCTAATTATAGCTATCTAGTTAGTCCCACTTTCCTGCTTTCACCACAGCTCTACAAATTTTTCCTGTTCAAGCATTTATCCAACTTCCTTCTGAAAATTGCTACTGAATCTGCTTCCACCACCCTTTTAAAGCAGGTCATTTCAGAACATTCTTCTTTTCTTCAGATGCTATGTTTTACAACATCAGTGATCATGGCTCTTCAACTTTCACGGTCCTTGATAGCAGCCAACATCTTGGTGTTGCTCTCAAATCTTATGCTTGTTCTGCTTCTTAAACTGTCAGTGTATTTCTTCCTTTGTCTTCCTCTTGCTCTTCTACCCTGGATTTTACCAGTCACTCCCAGATATTCTAGTTTCTCTCTCCTAAGTACGTGCCTAGAGAATTGCAGTTGTAACTTGATGACCATCTGCAGAAGTTCTTCTTGTATGTCTGTTTTCCTCATCAGTTGTGTGTATTGTCCAACTAATCCTCATCATACATCTCAGAAACCACATCACTGTTGCCTTTAATTAACAATTGCATAAATGTTTTACTCCTCATATCGCACCACCACCCTCCCCCATTCTTTTCCCAATTACCTTTAACTTAACTTTAGATTGAGAATTATAGACAAAACAGAGTGAAAACCGCTTATCCTAGTACAAGTAATTTAAGGGATAAGTATAACCTCTGGGAGTATGCCATAGATAAAGGAGCTGTTAAATATAAACAAGTGTTTCTCAAAATGAGATACAGGATATTAATTTGATTCAGTCGCTGACATCCTCGCCTTGAAGTCAGTCTCTCTTGAACACTTTAGTGATCACTGCTTTAAACTGAGGAAACTTCCCTGCTTAACAGGCAAAGGCTAAAGATTATTAGTGGAATATGAAGAAAAACCGACAGTAGAAAAGGATTAACAAGCTTCAGGACAGTCAATTAACCTGTTCTTTACAAAACACAAGGAGAATCTCAGTTCAATAGTTAGGCTCACACTTGTATAGTGTGTTACATTCCTGAAGTTCCAGGCTTCGAATGAAATGTTAAACCTAGGCCATGTCTGCCTTCTCTGGTGGTTTCAGGTAGATGTTAAAGAGCCCATGAGCACTATGGAAAAAAAAAGCAGGGAGTCCTCCACATTCAATCGGCATCACCAAAAATGTATTAATCTGGCCGTTCAACATATACCATGCATAAATTGACCCAATTGCTTATATAGCAAGCTTATGCATTTCAAGCAAATGCAGACTGGTTGTGTTTTGAGAGATTTAACAAAGCTGCATGATAGTACACAGGTTTACAAGCCAGAAACTACAAGCAGGAGGGTTGTGTTACAACAGGCGTTCGTGCGCACAGGACAGCATGTGATACAGCACTTGTTGAATGACTGCCCTTTCTGAAATACACAGCTATAAAGAGAGAAGCAGCTGCAGTGGACCATACCTTTTGTTCACAATGCATTCAGTCATCAGATATTCAGCTCGTTAAACTATCCATGTAATGCTTTCTTGTTGAAAGTGTTGATAAATAACTAAGTCCTGCACTGGGAATTTGGGGCATAAACTGGTGATATTGCACTGCAATAACTGAAGGTGCTGCCCTTGGGGTGATATTAAATTGAAGCCCTGCTAGCCTGCATACGTAAACATTTAAAAGATCTCGTAATACTATTTGAATAACCTGGTTATTCATCTTATTGTGGTTTCCAGGATCTGGCTGCGTGCACAATAAATAGTTACCATAGTTGCCGAATTTTACATTAGCTTTTATGTCGTAATTAATTATATACAATATATAAAAACTTAAACATTATCTAGTGGCTTGATCTTATGAACATGAGTATATTTAATAACTCCTTTATCTATGCCATACTCCCAGAGGTTATACTTATCCCTTAAATTACTTGTACTAGGATAAGCGGTTTTCACTCCGTTTTGTCTATAATTCTCAATCTAAAATTACTCAGAAGTGATGACAGACCTTAAATCTCACTTCCCACTCTTAGGAATATAGCAATTATATACTCAATATCGAAATGTTTAACCTCCTTATACTTAAAAGACTCGAATCAAATTTCTAATTTAATTTACCGTAAGTCTTGCATTATGTAAACTGAATTATTTCCCAGTAAAACATTACTGGTCAGGGTTGAACCGATGTTCAGAAATTGTACTTGAAATAGGCCAACCCCAGTTGATAGCTAATTGCTGTTGCTCCAGAGAGTTTTCCTGTAGATTGAAAGCTTCCTACAAAAATCTGGCTCCTCTCCTGGAGAAAGGAGGGGGGCAATCTTTCTTCCTCCTTTTTAATACACACATTTTAAAAAATGTTTTTCAGGAGTACTTTATTGCGGTTTTCCATATATATTTCGCCAAATCAAATGCATCTGTGGCATGCACTTCGCAGGTGCGACACACGGAATTGTGAAAGAAGTAGTCAACACCAGACTTTCATTATCTGGTAGCACCCTCGCCTCAGAATGAGAAGGTAATGAGCTTAAATGCCACTCCAGAGGCTTCAGCACAAAATCTGTGCTGACACACCAGTGCCTTCCTGAGGGAGTGCTG
The DNA here is from genome assembly GCF_964194155.1 of Cetorhinus maximus. NCBI lineage: Eukaryota > Metazoa > Chordata > Chondrichthyes > Lamniformes > Cetorhinidae > Cetorhinus > Cetorhinus maximus. The sequence goes on from NC_135905.1 coordinate 28,829,716, forward strand.
CACTATTGGAGATGCCTTCTTTCAGGTAAAATGTTAAACCAAGCCCAGTCTGCCTTCTCAGGGAGCAGTAAAATATCCCATGGCACTATTTCAAAGAAGAGCAGGGGAGTTATCCCTGCGCCCTGGTTAATATTTATGCCTCAATCAACATCACTAAGTTAAACAGATTATCTAGTCATTATCACATTAATGCTTGGGGGAGCTTGCTGTGTGTAAATTGGCTGTTTGTTTCCTACATTACAACAGTGACTACACTTCAAAAGTACTTGGCTGTAAAACGCTTTGGGATGTCGTGAGCCTATGAAAAGTGCTACATAAATGCAAAAAATTCCAAAAAATCAATAATTCCCTTGAACAAATAATGTTCAGAAAGTAGAACATGCAGTACTCACAACTGTTTTTATTCACACTCTCACATTTGTTACTGACACAGTGAGCACCTAAAACTGTAACAGAATGCATCACTAATAATTACTGATAGCAAGGAATGATTTTAAAATTAGAACCCACAAGGCCATTTGAAGCTCTCCATAATATTAATGCATTAAAATTACACTCAAGTATCTATTATTCTGCATGGAAATTGTAATTCACTCCTGTCCACTCAAACAAGTAAGAGATTCACAGCATAGGTTAGCTGAGAACATTGTAGATCACGTTTACGGGGCTGCTTTTGACAACGGCAGTGATGCACTTAACAAATGAATAATTAACTGTGAAGCATTAAGTGGTGTCCCGAGGACGTTATGTGCATTTCAAAATGTAAGAAAAAGGACAAGCATTTATATAGTACCTTTCACAATCTTAAGGCCAAAACATTTTACAGCTAATTAGGTGCTTTGATTTAAGGACAATCACTGTTGTAATGTATGATGCGCAAAACACATCTGTTGTATGAAATAATGCATGTTTAATAACAGGAAGAGGTTTCTTACCTGGACCCAAATATTTCTGAAACACACCACCAAGAAATGGTATTAAAGCTAGGAGCCAAAACCTTCAACAGAGCTCGTAAATTAAATAACTTTTGCTTTCTATTAAAAAAGTGACAATTTACAAGTCAACCCAACTATCACTGCTGGGAACTGATTTTGAGTATTGGGTTTGCAGATACAATACAATTAAAGTCAGAAGTTAGATGTTGTAATACAACAGGCTCGGTGTCACAGACATGTAATTGTCATCAATCACCACAGTCTAGATCTAGGTGGGGATTCAGGGCGCAATTATACTGCCACTTTTGAGTCGATTCAAAACCATTTGCATCAAAGTCAAGGAACAAACGCTCAAGAATATTCCCTAGCAAACTAAAGCCCAGACCTTCCCTGATGTGATTTTATAATGGGTGCAGGATAACTCCTGCTTAAAACCATTATTTAAAAATAGGAACAAGGCTGCAATTCCGCAATATCACAAGATTTTTGTTTAGTCAGGGAGGATGTTAATTGGAGATCAGGCAAGTCTACAGAGCTGTGAGAAATGAGATTAAAAGAAAAGGGGGGGTACATTATTTTGGGGATCCTGTGCACTGTCAGGCAGCCAATTGCATACATCTCTGCCAATGGAACTCAACATGAGGCAGCCAGAGTCACTATCCCCGATTTTCTCCCTATTCTTCTTGAGGAGTGGCTTGGTCTCATTCTACAGTGAAGATAAGGAATCAACCACATGTGGAAATTGACAGTTTTACGATCCCCATGGGGAAAACTGTAAATCAAAATAACCAAATTTACCAAACAACCCCCAAATGCTGGCCCGGAGATTTGGAGTTATGAGGAAACATTGCATACACTTGTAACATTTGCCGTGGAGCACAGGAGATTGACAGGTCACATTATTGACCTTCATACCGTTATGAGGGGCATAGATTGGGTGGACAGAAGGTAACATTTCCCCTTGGCGGAGGGATGACTGACATGGTGGCATTTATTTAAATTGAGTGCCATGAGGTTGACAGGTGAGGTGCTGAGGACGTTTTGGACAGAACGCACTGGCTGAAAGGGTGGTGGAGGTACAAACCCTCCTAAGATGCAATAAGTATTTGGATGTGCAGCAGCGATGCCATGGCATGTTAGGCCATGGGGATAGTGGTCAGGAATGGGATAAGGCGACTTTGGAAGGTGTTAGAAACGCGCAACCTCAAGGGGCCGAGGGATCTTTGTGTATGACCCACACGTCTGACTGTATCAGTCTGTGAATGAGCAGTGTTGCTGCATTAACGATTGCAGCAATCATCAGTGCTTTGCATGGTAGGAAGACAGAGTGGATGGGACTGTGGGCCTCAAATACCTGGCCGCTGCACCCCAGCCTCGCCGACACCTGCCGACCTGGCCGCTTGGCTCCTTTCCAGCGCCATGGCCTGTTCTTCAAATCGGGTCAGTATGTGGAACATGGCCTGGCCACCACCAGTGCGCAAACACTCATGGATGTTGTGCGCAGTTTTTGCCTGCAGTACAGAGAACACCATTTATTGGGGCTGATCGCTCATGTACTCTGCACGCGCATGCCGCACCCCAACCACAGTGGCCCATCTGAGGCCTCCAGCGGCTCCTGTCCACACTACTGGTGATCAGTCACCAAAAGATAGTACGGCTGCTCCCAAACCCCTCCCCCAACGGCCAACTTGGACACATTTGGCGTCCATCACTTTCAACAACACACGGGTCTTAACGCCCATGGCAAGGAGGCGCAACTAGGTGCGATGCCGAGACCAGCAGATAGCTCTTGGCCACGACATCTTAAGGCTCCTCTTCCACCATCTCATCACCGTCAATAAGACATGTGTTGGAGTTCCGAGTATGTGTCTAGCTGCTTCCCCTGCAGGTTGCCCCCAGACTACTCAAGTGCGACAAACACCAACACATGCTGTGGAGAGAACCCATCTTCGCCTCAACCACTAAGGCTGATGTAAGCATGGTCACTATCTGTTTGCCCACCCAGCGTGCGCCAAATGCCCAATGCAGTAACGACACTATGACGTGGGGGAGAGGGGGGCTCAAAAGCTAAGGCTACCTGCTGGGTTAAATGGCCAAGGCCGACATGGTCCTCACCCTTCCAGAGCGCAGCAGATCATTGAAGTGTTTGTGGCACTGGGTCCATGATCACCGCACAGCATCCAAGGAGCTGACCACCTCCGCCATCTCCTGCCAGGCCCGCTTCATCACGCGGGGGGGTCTCCTCCCCCTCCCATCCTGGGGAAACACGACTTCTCGCCGTGCTGTCACCTCCTCAACAAGGGCAGCAAGGCAGGCATCAGAGAAGTGAGGGGCACATCGGCCCCCCGCTGGACTACTCTGCAGCTTGCCCTCCTCCTCTGGCCTGCTCTCCACCGGATCCTGCTGTGCAGACCCCCTGCACCTGGAGCTGGCCATGGTGATCAGCCTAAAGGAGGCTGCCTGGCCTTTCTTTATACAGGGTGCCGGTTCCCCACTGGAACCGGCGGTCTGTACACGCCCGCCGCAATTTTAAAAGTCCCGCTCTCCACAGGAGTGTGAAATGTGCTGGGCGGGCCTTAATTGGTCCGCTCATGCAAAATGGCGGTGCAGCCCCGATCGCCAGCAGCGATCAGGTCCGCACCTGCCCAACGAACGGAAAATTCAGCCCTAAGTTTGGGCCACAAATTCCATTGTCCGAGGGTATAGAATTTCAACTGCTGGAAGGTGAGGAACTTCACTGGGACAAAAATGCTGCATCACATGTTTTTTGACACATATAAATAGGGGTGTCCAAATCTTACCATTGAGATAGTTATTGGCTTTGAAATGAAAGAGGCTTGAATTAAAGATTGTACGATCCAATCATCACAGTCCATCAAGCTGGTCTCAAGTTCAAAACATTCTATACTATATACTCTCTTATATCCCTTAATCACTTCTTTGGCCAAAGATCTATCCAGCTCCTTCCTAACTTTGCTAAAGTTACCAACTCCACTGTCCCTTTGGGCACTGTGTTCCTCATATTCCCCACCTTCTGTGTGAAGTAGTGATTTCTAAATGCTCCATTATCTTCCCTCTTCTGCAACTAAGACCACCACTTAGGATGATTAGTGATTATGTCAAACAATTCAGTAGGCCTCATTTGTCTAGATCAGATACATCAAACATGGTGCTTTTAGCATCATCACTCCCAATGGCCTAGCCATACGCCTGGACTTTTCACACCTTGAAAGGAAACAAAATGAAGCGGCAGTAATGTTATTGAAAATGAAAATCTCTTAAGAATATTGATATACAGGATTTGTAGTGCACAAGTCTAAAGGGACTTTTGCCAACATTAAAAGGTGTTCATCTGATGTTCCTGTCCATTGTTTTAATAAAGGAATTAAGTCATTCATTTTAAATCATCCATTACTATTGACATCAGCTGTTATTAGACTATTAATCTTTTTGAGTCTTAAATGCTTTGAATTATATCAGCAATTACATAGTTTATTAAGTCACTGAGTATTAGCAAAGCCACAATCGATCTTAGCACCAAGAGTAATTGCTGTGTTTTTCAGTTAACAACCTGCTCTTGTATAGCACCTTTAATGTCGGAACTGTCCCAAGCCACTTCCCACGAGAGAAAGCAGATAGCAAGCAGGAATGAGGAGGGGAGGAACAGCGGAGGGATAGACCCATTTGAAAAAGATAATAAAATGTAGCCCTTTACATTTGGAAGGAGAACTGCAGGATGTAAGGATATGGTGGCAAGGGAGACCATTGTCAATGTGAAGGAGAAAACATACAAGGCCACAGTTGAAAGATTAGAAAGTGCAAGCTGGGACATGGAGTGCAGAAGGAGGCAGGCATAAGTTATAGAAGTGATAAAAGTACTGATTAAAAAAGAAAGCAAAAAAAAGTTAACAGTTCTGACAGAGATTTCTCTCTGTAGATGCTGCTTGACTGCGGGAGTGTTTCCAGCATTTTGAGGTATCAGCTGTGGTTCAGCTGGTAGCACTCTCGCTTCTGTGTCCAGGTCTCGAGCACAAAACCAAAAATCAAGGTTGACACTCCAGTGCAGTACTAAGGGGTGCTGCACCATCGCCGGTCCCATCTATTGGATTAGACGTTAAACCGAGACCATGTCTGCCCTCTCAGGTGGGCATAAAAGATCTCATGGCATTAGCTCAAAGAAGGGGAGGGGAGTTCTTCCCAGTGTCCTGGCCAATATTCAACACTCAACCAACTGGACTTAAAGTATCCAGTTATTGTCACATTGCTGCCTGTGAGAGCTTCTGTGGGCAAACTGCCTGCTGCATTTCATACATTACAGTGACTGCACTTCAAAAGTACTTACTTAGCTGTAAAGCAATTTGGGACATCTGGTTTTGAAGGGTGCCAAAGAAGTCTCTTTCTTTTCCTGTTTTTCTTCAGGTTTCCAGCATCTGCAGTATTTTGCTGTTGTAAGTCATTAACATTGGGAAGCAAACCAATCTAAATTTTGGTGATCAGAGAGCATTGGCTGCCAAATACAAAGTGGCACTGGTGAACACTTCTCTCACAGGCCACATACATGTAAGTAAACACAACTGCTTTGTTACACACTGCTTGCCCAGGAAATGTTCACATACTTCACCTGTACTTAGATTAGGATATTTTTAGAAGCAAAATATACTATATCACTAGGAAGGTTCCAAAGAAGAATCATATTTGACTTGAAATGTTAACTCTGTTTCTCTCTCCATAGATGCTGCCAGGCCTGCTGAGCATTTCCAGTTTTTATTTTAGGTTTCCAGCATCTGCTGCTTTTATCATATTACATAACACTGACTGCTTTCTTTCTGACATTACACTAATACAGCATTGTGGTATTGAAGAGTCTTTAATCTCAGTGCACACAACTAATTCTGTATTAGCATACCAGCATTATAGAAATGAACTCAAAACAGCAATGGGCTAGATACAGTTAAATTGAAATAAATTGTGTCAATGTTTCTTCTCTCTCTCTCTCTCTCTCGAATCATTCATGCGCTACAAAATGAAGTTCTGATTTGCTCAGCTCCTGTTTCATGCAATAGTGCAGCAGTGACACATTCTCAGTTAGTATCCCTCATGTCTACGTGTACTGAAGAGTGCTGCACTGTGCAACAGAAGAGAATTTTTACAGAAAACATGCCACAAATCCCTTGGGATCCCTGCAACATGAGGCCACCCCTCCAGTGTGAAGCATTCAATGCTTATTTGCTCAGTCTTGAATTAGGGATTAACATGTAGGGGAGGAGATGTGACTAACTATGAAAAACTTTGTGTTTGCTTTCTGCCAAACTGCTTTCCTTGGGCATTGGGGGTTTGTTGTGTAATATGGGATTTCACAGACTTTCAATGGAATTTCCCTCTACCCCACTTCAGCACATCCCTCCACAAACCTCGCAAAAATTCAAACATTATCCATACAGAACAGAGTGTTTGATTATCCATAACGTTTCAATTCGGGCCAAGTATGATACCCAGAACTTCAATGACATGAAAACTCAAGAGGCCATTCTTTGTTTTAAAAGAAAACTGGATAAATATTTGTAGCAAAGGAAAACAAAATGCTATGAAGAGTAGGCCAGTGGATAAGTTTTGGTATGCTCTTCCATAAAGATGGCACAGACACAATGGGCAAATGGTCTCCTGTGCTGTGAACTTCTACTGTTCTATGACTGTCCCCGAGCTCAATGTTACAGTTTCTATGCACTGGCCCAACCAAGTTTGTCAGTCTTTCTAGATGATAAAGATTCCACAGGCAAATCCAACACTGATAGTTTATTGAGAAAACACAGTAAAATTAAACTGACATTTCCATGAATGAATGGAGAATTCATGGAGTCCTGCCATCTATTTCACACAATGCTAACAGGACTTTGGATTGAGGCTTTAAAAACTGGCAATAACATTCATTGGAAATTAATTGGATTCAATCTGGGAAAAAATTGATAATGAAAACACGAACGCAGTCACACAGGAAACAGCCAGAATTCTATTTCACCAGGAAATTTCAGGTCAACCACTGGGAGTCAAATATATTCATAATAGAGCAAGGTACAATTTAATGAGTGAGCTAGAAGCAATTTACCCATTAGAGTACACAGTATATCAGTCTCAGTAGAGAGGGTATTTTACTTTGGTATTCCATTATAAAGGCCTGTTATAAAGAATGAGCTAGTGTGCAGGTTGCAGAGTGCCATCAGCACCCTTTGTATATCATTCTCTGGAACTGGCAGTATAAGCTCCTACCAGCAGTGACGAGATCAAACTAAAGTTACTCTCCTGACAAATAAATCAAAGCTACACAAATGTGTGTCAACTGTGCAAAGCAACAGCTGTGCAAGCATTCTACAGTCTAGCATCACAATAAAAGCAAACTCACATTGATTTACAGGTCACATTGTATGACACCTATGCATTCCACCCTTATGGTGAATGGGAGACAACTCTGTGTGAATATTACTTCATTTAGTCACACCCAAAATTAATTTTTTAGAACCAACTGTAACCTTGATAGGTGAGAAAAAAAGTGAGATTCAAATCTAATGAATTACACTGAAGTGCAGTGACTATTGGCTAAGTGTAGTTAAAAGCAGCAGCCATTTTGCACACAGCAATATCTTACCAGTTGCTTTGAGATGATGGACCAGTTAACTAGTTTTTTAAAAGCAAAATACTGCAGATTCTGGAAATCTGAAACAAAAGCAGAAAATGCTGGAAAAACTCAGCAGGTCTAACAGCATCTGTGAAGAGAAAACAGAGTTAACGTTTCAAGTCCGTCAAACTCGAAACGTTAACTCTGTTTTTCTCTCCACAGATGCTGTTAGACCTGCTGAGTTTTTCCAGCATTTTCTGTTTTTGTAACTAGTTTTTTAGTTTGTTGTTGATTGAAAGGAATATTTGCTCTTTGGATTTTTAACATCTGCCAAGTCTTTGGTTTAATCTCCTACCTGAAGGAGAGCACCACTGTGCAGTACTTCCTTCAGTTAACAACTAGAGCGTACTATGCTCAAGTTTTTGAGTGGGATGGAGCAAGTCAAGAGACAAGTCAATTAAATCAAGCTGACACTTGGAAGGGCGCTGTATAACAGAAAACAAGTTTTACTGTAATTTCTGCGAGGGCACAGGAAGTGCTGAGTGGGAATGTGAGTGAAGAGACTGCCCCCAACTGAGACTAACACTGCAGGATAACATTTTCTTTAATCTCCCAGAGCCCTGACACTATATGATAAGTACATGAGGGAGAAAGGAATAGAGGAGGAAGGAATAGAGGAAGATATGTTAATGGGGTTATGGTTGATGATGTAAAAAGAGTGGGAGGAGGCATCGACCAGTTGGGCTGAATGGCCTGTTTCTGTGTAATTCTATTACATACAGCTCTTCCTTAACAGCCCTGTCCCCCACAACACCACCCCCACTTCACCCCACCCAACCCAGTACACACACTATCTGCAGCAACAAACTCCTCTGTTGAGGGAAGCCAGGACAAGGGGCCACAATCTCAAAATTAGAGCCAGACCATTCAGCACACACTATGGGCAGTAGCAATATGGAGAACTCTTTCCCCTTCAAAAGGAAATGGATGATGGACAAATTTAAATTTTCAAGAGAGAGAGACAGAGATAAGGGCATCAAGGGATATGAAACAAAGGTCAGTAAATGGAATTAAGGTGGAGAACAGCAATGGTCTAACTGAATGGCAGAACAAGTTCAAGGATTTGAATAACCTATCCCTGTCCTTAAAAGCCTCCACAAACAAACACTAGCATGGTTGCCTGCTAAGAGGAGCTAGTCAAATATCTCCTCCGCACAAAAGAAATATATTTTTCGGTAGAAACTTCCACTTTAAGATCTCAGGATTGGCCCAGTCTCCAATGAAACCTTCAAGCCCCAACAAAGAGATTTGAGTATGCAATCTAGGCTGAGACTCCACTGCAGCACTGAGGAAATGCTGCAATATCGGAGGTACCATCTTCCAAATCAAATGTTAAACCAAGGCCCCTTTTGATCTCTAAGGTGGACGTAAAAGATTGCATAACATTATTTCAACAAGTGCAGGGGTTTACCCCCAGTGTCCTGGCCAATATACATACCATGATCAAAATCAGAAAAACAGGTTATCTGGTCATTATCACATTGCCGTTTGAGGGAGCTTGCTGTATGCAAACTGGCTGCCATGTTTCCTACATTATAACAGTGACTACACTTCAAAAATACTCAATTGGCTGTAAAGTACTTTGGGATGTCATGAGATCATGAAAAGCACTCTCGAATAATGAGGCTTTAAAAAAAACTGGAGGAAAGGAATACCCTGTAGCAGTACACTATTAACACTGCACTGTAGCTTTGAATATATAACCCAGGAAACTGAATTCAGATTGGATTATACAGATTTAACTCAAAGGTGGAGCAGCTCTTCAGTCTAGCACCAGGAGGAAATCTTAAATTTTCAACTTGTGAATATTTTAATCCTCATCTGCTCAAACACTTTGTCATCAATGCCTGGAGTCAGCATGGACCAAAAATTTCAATTTTGCCTTTCTCACCACGATCCTGGCCACTGTTAGCATAGCTCCTCGACTCCAGAAATGAAACTGGGTTCCAGAGAAATAGCTTGGCTTCCAAAGCCAAAGATGAAACTTTAATCCTGTTTACTTATTTTATATTTTTGAGGCTGCTGTAATTCTCATTAATACCCGAAACCCAGAACTGTTCCTTTGTTGAACTAGTCAACAAAAAAAAAACCAAATACAATGACCAAAATTTGCAGTATGAAATGGACACATTATTTTTCCCTCACTTCATTATTTTGCTTTCTCCCTGCTTTGCCCCCAGATAATTTTGCTGACAGAAAGCTTTCTTATTCAAGCTCTCCGTGTTAAAATGACGAACTGACTGCAAACAGCAATGCGACGTGCCAAACTAAATCAAAAAAGGCTGTACATTCAATGAAACCACAGCACAATGCCTAACTCAAGGAAGCCATCTGCAGGCATTACACAAAGTAGGGCATTGTTGGGATATTCTTATAATAACAAGGATGCAAAAAAAAAGGGTGCTTTTTTTAAAAAAAAAAGGCTCAGATAACTCAAAACTCTGCGGCACAAAAGTTATCCTGATTAGTCACAGCTTCTATGGATCACTATTAGATTATGACAGGACTAATATTTAGCAATGACCTTAACCCCAACTGAATCTTGATTTTGGAATTTATCATGTCCTGGAAGCCAAGTTTCATAAGAAAACACCATTATATACAAATAATGCAAACCAAAGCGGTTGCATTTTTAAAATTCTTTAATGGGATGTGGACATTGCTGGCAAGGCCAGCATGTGTTGTCTGTCCCTAATTGCCCTTGAACTGAGGGCTTACTAGGCCATTTCAGAAGGCAGTAAAGAGTCAACCACACTGCTGTGGATCTGGAGTCACATGTAGGCCAGACCAGGTAAGGATGGCAGATTCCCTTCCCTAAAGGACGTTAGTGAACCAGATGGGTTTTAATGCCAATCGACAATGGTTTCATGGTCATCATTACTGAAACTAGCTTTTCAATTCCAGATTCTTAATTGAATTTAAATTCCACCAGCTGCTATGGTGGGATTTGAACCCTTGTCCCCAGCTTGGGCCTCTGAATTACTCATCCAGTGATGTTACCACTAGACACTTAGAAAGCAGAACCTTGTCAGGCCCAACAGTCTGCATTGCAAATGAACGCAAGTGATGTTAACTGAGAGGTCTTCACTCCCAATCAATTTATAGCAAGAGTAGGTTGCCATCTAATAAGTGTGTTCATAGTTTATTTCAAAACTGAGTATCCTCACCAACTGAACCTAACTTATCTACTAGGACATATTAACAGTTCTTCACATGATATCCAGTCTTTTTTTAATACTGATTGAAAAAGCATGCTGCCTCCAGCACCAGAATTGTACAGTCAATTCTTGCACCGTTTCTTTACATTGGTGGATTAAAGGGGTCAAACTTGAATGATAAATAGCATCAGATGCAGAGCTCACTCCATGTAACAGGTAAGGCCATGCAGGTTACACATTGTACATTTTGGAAATGCACAAGACCAAGCAAATATGGAATGGGGACGATGAGGGGTCTTAAAGACAGAAAGAGAGGGGTTAAGGGTATATGGGGGGGGGAGAAAGCGGAGAATACCGTAAAGAGGGGAATGAAATTAATGGACGGAAAAGGGACAAGACAGGAAGGAGAAAAAAATTTGTATTTAAATCTCATCTTTCACAACCTCAGTTTGTCCCATATTGCTTTGTAGCCAATTAAGTATTTTTTCAAGTTAGTTACTATTGTAACGTAGGAAGCATAACAGCCAATTTGCACAGAGCAAGACCCCACCCACCCCCCCTTCAACCACCAGCAATGCGATAAACAACCAGATCATCTGTTTTTAGTGATGTTGTTTGAGGGATTACTATTGACCTGCAAACCAGGGAGAATCCCCTGCTCTGCTTCAAAATAGTTCCATGTGATCTTTTACATTTACAAAGAGTAGACAGGGCCTCAGTTTAACATCCCTTCCAAATTGTGGGCCTTCAAACAGTGCAACTCTCCCTCAGTACTCCACTTTGTCTCAGTCTACATTTGTGATCAAGTCTCTGAAGTGGGACTTTAACCCACAACCTTCTGAAGCAGAGGCAAGAGTGCTACTGGTCCACAGCTGACACTCTAATGAAAGGAAGGGAGAAGGGAGAGAATCTTTATCACTGATCAATCCTCAGTTAGGCAGACAGATCTTGAAATGTTATTGGTGGAATCAGTTGTTAAGGTGTTTTCAGTTCTGAATGAGATTCCTCTGCTCCCATTTAGTGTCAAAGGTGACATCTTCAGTCTAAAAGCAAAATATCATTTTGCTTCAGATCCCAACAAATTAGGTTTCCAATCCATGTACAGTAGATATTTCTTGTAAATTTCAGAATGCTTATAGGTTTTCCCTTTCTCTTCCTTCCCTCAACCCATGAATTTTCATCTTTCTCTCTCTCAGGTTAGCATTCAGCCTGTTTTCAAGCCCCTGTGAATGCACAACTGTGACCTGCCCATAAGTTGATTGCCCAGAGTAGGTCTGTGAAAAACTACTGTTCCTCATTTCATACAGCTCTACTGATGTTAATGTGTTCTCTTCCCCCCCTCACACACATCCCTAACAAACTGTAACACTTTAATTTCCTTGAAATATGTGCCTAAACATTTTGATCCCCTGCACGTTTATTTTCCTACTGAGAATTTTAATTCTGACCCTTAATACTCAAAGTCACGGTCTACGTCAGAACCTTCTGAAAAAGGGACCTCAGTGTAAAATTACAGCAAGAAGATAATTTAGATGCTCTGAGTAAAAATCAGATAAGCTACAATTACATCAATTCAAAAGGAAATATGTATTTATGGTGTATAAATCAATACTTGCAAAAGCAACAGTATAATTCACATTAATTATAAAGACTTTACTTAAAAAACATGTCTGGTGCAGCTCATCTTATACCTTCCTGAAGTTATGTTTTATGCTTCTGCCATTATAGCATATAGTTTGACCCCACCACCTCAGGGTGACCAGACCACCTGTTCGAATGGCTCAGTAAAGTCAATTGGGAACCAAGATGAGTAGCAGTTATGTGAGTTGATGCAACCTATTATTTACTTTTGGCCACACTTTGGTTCAAAGGAGGGGTGCAACCGAGGTAAATGGAATTTGAACCAGATTAACTAGTTTTCCATCTTATTACTGCTTGTGGGACACTGGTGCAGAATGCCTCCTGTGTTCACTATGTAACTACGCACTCCAAATAGTATTCCATTTTTATGAAACATCTTGAGGTGATTCACTGATTTAATAAGGTGCTACATAAATCCAAGTGTTCACTATAATATGCAGTGAAAATCCAGTTGTAAAGCACAAGCAAGTTGGCAATAAGACTCTGCCAGCTTCATGCTTCCAATACTGCTCTGGCTGAAAGCAAGGTCAAGTCTCTAAAGCAGCATTTTGAAACACCCAGCTTTCCAGTCTCCTCACCTGAAGCACTTACAGCTAAAGTAAAATGAGTAAGACAAACAATGGCTTGCATCTAAATAGCAACCCTTCACCACCTGTGACATCCCAAAGCGTTTCACAGCCATTGAAGTAATTTTGAAGTGTAGTCACTGTGGGAGATAGGCTGTTTTCACATCTATCAATTCCAGTCTGAAGCTAGACACCAAACTAGCTTGTTCTCCCATGTTTTCCCCCCTCCACTTTGATGTACCCCAGATCTACACTTATTCCTTTTTAAAAAAATGTTTAAATAAAAGATTTCTCTCCCTGCTCTTTTATCGACATTCGAGTCTCTGTGTAGGAACAAGCTTTCTGCTCCAGCTGGGTTAAATTGTAATCATACAGGCTGCATACATAAAAGTAAAGATTCTGTCTTTAAAATAACCAATTAAGTAATAATAAATACAGTCTGGACTAAGGGCTTCTTGCCAAACATGTTATGAATGAACTCAAGCGATATTGGTACACGATTCATTGGCTGACCTAGGTCTTGCAAGTTACCTATCTCTTTCTTCCACACAGATGCAACTTTTCAGGCAGCACAGTGAAAAACTACACAAACTCAAACGCACAAGTGGAAATATTAACATGATAATGAATTTAGTTTGAAAGAGCTGTATTTATATAATGCTCCAATATCAGAAACATCTCTAACGCACTTGTTGTATATTTAACTTATCTGAAGTAGGGTCACGGATGTTATGTAGGCAACCAGCAGAGAAAGATCCCATAATCAGCGATGGAGTGGAATCAGCTGGTCTGGTTTTGGTAGCGTTGGTTGAGGGCAGAATGTTAGCCAGGGCAGGGAGAGAACTCCCTGAAATCCTTCAACATATCATCATGGGATCTTTAGCACCCACTTGAACCAGCAGATAGGACCTTGGTTTCAACGGCTCATCTGAAGGGTGTCCAACACCGCAGCACCCCTTCAGCACTGTACTAAAATGTTAGCCTTGACTCGGGTAGGGGTTTTACCCCACAATTTTGTGACTTAAGATACAAGACTCCTATCAAGAGATCCAAGCTGAATCATTTGAGAGATCAAAAAGATTGTGTAAAGTCATGCCAATAAACACAGCCATTCCACTTCTGCGAACATAGATTTATAACTAACTTAATCCTCAAATCTGAGATGTATTTTAAAAATTAGCAAAATGCCTGATTTTTCAACTAGGAGGGCATTTAAGAAAAACGACCCAAAAAAAAAGCTCCGTGAATGTGTAACGTGCTATGGCATGTTCAAGGCACAGTTAGACAGATTTTTGATAGACAAGGGAGTCAAGGGTTATGGGGAGCAGACAGAAGAGTGGAGTTGAGGTCACAACCAGGTCTGCCGTAGTCTTACTGAATGATGGAACAGGCTTGAAGGGCCAAATGGCCTACTCCTGCTCCTAAATCCTACATTCCTATAAACTCAGTGAGGTTGCAACTTGAATGGAAAAAAACTGATGGGATAGGGGTGGGGGAGAAAAAACACACAAAATAAATTCCACAATGAAAGGAGGTGAATTAGTTAAAAGCCAAGTTATTTTGTGCTATCTACTGTTATGGCACAGCCAATGGTAAATGCTGAGTTGTTCAAATCCCAGGGGGAAACTTGAAACAACTATCACAACTAATTTTGCCAATTTGTAAGTTTTGAGATGTGGGCTTTGAATTCAGTAGTAATAAGACCACCGAGTCTTATAGGTTTTTTTTTTACAAAACTAGATTAAATATTTATAAACAAGAAAAATGATTTTAAGCACATACATATGTCTACAAATTATTACGATAACGTCTAAATCCCCTAATTAATCTAATTTCCAGTTACACTTTCATTAAGGCAACAGTAAGGCACACAGATTTTAAAAGACCCAGGCAAAGAAACACGATACCCTGAACAATCCAATTCAAAGTGAGTTTTCTTAACTTCAGTTCGTTGTAGACAGCAGCTTGAGGCATAGATGCTTAAGGCTTTTCACATACACACAGCCTTCGCTCCTTTATACATATTTTCCCCTTTGAATGCAAATTCCCATTGTTTCACTATGTCTCTGGACTTTATTTTTGTGATAATAAAAATCTCTTAGTACTAATTTTACCAGTAATCTTTGGGAAAAATAAACACTGTTTCTGAACTTCACCTGGCTAAGTGACACATTTCGCCCCTCCTTTGAAAACAATCTAATCTAGTTTATTTAAAAATGCCCTTTTACACCTTACATTCTAAACTTCCCCCATATTTACCTACTTAACATTTCAAACCTAGCTCATCTTCTAATACATCAAAGCCTTTAGACCAGCTGCCTTTAATCCAATTAAGTCTCTCTCTCACACACACACACATATAGACACAGATACCACTATTTTACAATAAATTCCAATAACATTAGATCTTCCTGACACTACCTAGCCAGGAAAAGAGCTTTTGTCGACAATGCTCTAACTGGACCCTTCACACATTTCTACATTCAATTTTGCAGTTCAGCTTGTGGGTCTCCTCGGTCAGTACGTCAGCCCCCCACAATGCTGAAACTGACTCACTTATTCCAACAGCGGAACTGTTGACCCAGGAAACTTGGATCTCTCTGCTGTCGGAGCAGCATTTTCTTTCTTAAAAGTGCAGTCTCAAAGCATTTAAAACTTAACAGCAGGGAGTGGGGCTCTGTACCCACTGCTCTGCAGAGATTTCCATTAATTTCTTCAATATTCTGGTGGTTCTTTGGTTCCCTGTTTAAATGAGCTGATTTTATTTTCAAAATAAAATGAACAATATTCAGAATCAATTTAGCCATTCGTATTCCACAACAGCGATTACTGGTTTTAAATTATATAATTCCAGCACATAATACAGACATGCTCCATTACTTAAGTTGTCTTAAACAGACTAGATGAGCCTTTATGTGCATAATCAATCCCATCATGTTTTAATTTCTATGCAACAATGCTAACTATAAGGGGAAACAAGAAATATAAAGCAGCCCTAAATCATTGGAGACAAACTGGGGGAGGATAGCTTGCAAATTTAGACCCAGCTCCTTTTTAAATGAGGGTTTTTAATCCCTGAGAAGCTAAATTAAATTCACAAAAATAAGCAGTGATGCAACGTGGCTCGTCTCCATTTGTGGGGGGCAGAAGTTCAACAACTCTCAAAATCTGAAGATGACAGAAAGCAGCCTTTCCTAATGCTGCAGATGTGTGAAGTGACATCGCTGTATGCAGCCAAGCCCAAATGGGCTGTGTGGGAAACGTGCAGTTTTTAACATCGCCCAGGGTCAGAAGGCGTGAACAGCACTTGAGGGGGGAAAAAGTTGCCACGTACTCTACCTCCTCCAAAAACACCCCCCTCCCCCCAACACCAGAACCCAGAATAGAACCTTGGAGAAACTCCTTCAAACCCAAAAAAAGAAAGTAGGTAACCGTTACACAGCATGCCACTGTTAGTATAATGTTGCAACATAAAAATGTTAAATTTACAATGTAATTTACATTAAATGCAAGAGCAAAATACAATAAACCTAACAAGCAGTTGAATACTTTTTCCCTGTCGTAATGATATGGTGGAAAAGTTTGCAAACTACCCCCCCAATAACCAAGAAAAATAGTTCCCTGAAAATGCTAAGGCTGAGCTTACTAGCTAAGCGCGCTGCTGGAAGAAGCAAACTTTCCCCCCCCCCCTTGAGTAGCTAGAAGTTAGAATTTGACATTTGGGGCGAAGTCGCGACGACACGCGATGGTGGGGGACCGGGAGTTCGAAGTGTAACTTCTTTGCGATCGCCAAACTATACAAAAACAGTTTTATAAATGTTAAAAAAAATTCTACTGACGTTGTTCCGAGAGGGAACAAACTCAACGACACGACGAGGGAACCCCCGGCTGCTCAGCTACACCCCGAATTAGTGATTAAATAGTGACTAGAGCAAGGAGGGGCCGGAGAGAGGGTTTTGCGAGGTTTACCTGCTTTAAGCGGTAGGTAGGTTGCTGTTTGGAGAGGGTACCGTGGGTGCGAGAGGCGAGCCAGGACACAACACTCACTAGTAGCTCACACACAGCCTCTTCTGCATCAGCCTGTGGGAGGGAGCTACTCACTCAGTCCAGCTATTAACCCTTTCACATGCTTTCCAATTTCCAAGAGAGGGAGGAGAATATTTTATATGGGTAAGTGATGTGTTGTTCACAAGAATAAAAATAGAAAATGTTGGAAATACTCAGCAGGTCTGGCAGCACATCTATGGAGAGAGAGAAACAGAGTGGCCCAGATTTTCATCCCCTGGTCCGGAGGCGCAGAGTCAGTTGATTTTCCGGCACAGTGTTTTTGGTCTGGGGTGCGGACTGAAATTAGGAGTCTTGGCGGGCGACCCCGGAACAAATCTGCAGGCAGGCAGGTGGGCTGGGTGTAAAGCCGGCCTCTGTGCCCCAGCACGAGGTTTAAATAAAAAGAAACGAAAAAACATTCCTCCAGACATACTCCCTGTGCTCCATCCATGCCAATCTATGACCCCCCCCCGCCATGGCCCTCACACCCCCAAACCAACTTAATGCCCCTCTAACCACCCCATTGCCAACTTCATGCCCTCACCATCCGTTACCCTAACACCCTCCATGCCAACTCACCTAGTATCTTTGGACAGTTCCTTGACAGCTTTGATACTCCCCAGATAGCTTTGACAGATTTGACTGGTTTGACACTTCCTGGATAGCTCCTTAACATCTCCTGAAAACTGGACATCTCCTGGACAGCTGGGCACCTCTTTTACAGCTTGACATTTCTAATGAGTTTGTGTGTAAAATGTACATAATCATGTTCAGTTTTAACAATCCCAAAGGGTGCCTCATCTCTCCCAACGGTGTCCCAGAACCCTATCCAAAGGGGTAGCTTACCTCTCCAAAGGGACACCCTGGCTTTCCATAAGAATCCACCAAGTTCAGACCTCCTCTTACCTGTTCTAATCTGCACACTCTGGATTCCACACTCCTGTTCTTCCAAAATCCCAATCCCGTGGAGACAGCTTGTAACTTAAATGGCCAGCTGCCTCCACGAATTGCACGTGTGAGCCCTGGTTAACTCCAGTCCCACCCCCGCAAAGATGGGAACGGCTGGGTTCGGGGGCGGGACCTAGAAATTTTGGCCATTTCCAGGATTTTCGCTCTGACATGGCGAAAATCCAGGCCAGGATTAATGTTTCAGGTCGTTCACTCATCATCAGAACTGAACCATTAACTTCATTTTTCTCTCCACAGCTGCTGCCAAACCTGCTGGGTATTTCCACTATTTTCCATTTTTAATTTCAGATTTCAGCATCCGTAGTATTTTTCCCCAAATACTTTTGCCGCAATTTGAACTGATTCCTATAAGTCACAAATGGGATGCTCGTGTGTGAATCCTATGTTTGTAGAGGTCCTTTGACAAGTTGATGGGATGTCAGAGTTGGAATAACAATCTGATCTGGTCAGGCAAGCCTGTTATATTTCCCTTCTGAATTATTGTATGGGTACGTGCTAGGTAATTTTAAAAAGGTGATGAAAATAGATTTCCTGGGACTCAAATGAACATTAAAAATAGGAGCAGTAGACCATGCGGCTCTTCGAACCTGGTGCACCATTCAATAAGATGATGGCTGATCTTGGGCTTCAACTCCATTTTCCTGCCCACTCCCCATATCCCTTAATTCCTTGAGACACCAAAACTCTGTCTATCCCAGCCTTAAATGTATTGGACAGAGGAGCATCCACAACTCTCTGGGGTAAAGAATTCCAAAGATTCAATACCCTTTGAGTGAAGAAATGTCTCCTCATCTCAGTCCTAAATGATTGGCTCCTTATCCTGAGACGCTGTCCCCATGTTTTAAATTCCTCAACTAGTGGAAACAATCTCTCAAATGGCACGAAGCTTGGCTCAGCTGGTTGCCTTCTTCCCTCTGAGCCAGACAGCAGCTGGGGATTCTGGTTTTTTAAAAAAATATATGCAGCAGAAAGTAGGTTAAAAACAACAGGCAGGCCTACCGAGAGATATTTAAAAATATGTATTAATGAGAATCAAGAAATAGCAAAGGAATTCAATTAAATATTCAGTCTTCATAAATTAATCTGTAAACAAATTTTAGTTCAAGAATCTGCGGCATACCTAAACATCAGTATTGCACATGTAATGAAAGAGTTAAATCAACACACTGCACAAGGAACAGACAGAATATTCCAGAATCCTTCAGGAAATCACAAAGGAAGCAGACGAGGTCTGCTTAAGGTCTGGCAAATATTTTTAAGAAGTACATCAAAAACTCAAAAAATGGAAGATAGATGGATGTTACGCCAATATTCATAAGAACAAATGAAGCATATAGTTAATTCTAGCCCAACACCAAAATAGGAAAAATGTTCAAAAGTTTTAATGGAGTGCTCTCAATTTAAATCTAAGGAGCAAAAGGAATCAATGCAGACTTAGAAGCAACAGGCTATGTATGACATAATTTGTTAATTCTTTCCAAAGGTAATTTAAGTTAATAAACTGGGAATATTATTTTAGGTTTTCAGAAGGTAGTAAGATTCTTAAAATGAGCTTCTAAAACTTTCAAAGCTTCTGGAATCAATGGAAAATTCAGCTGGTAACTGGCTTTAAATAGAAAGCAGAAGGTGGTGATAAACAGAAAACAAAACTCTGAGGACCAGTCCAGTTCCACTAGGTACTGTGCTTTTCACAGGGCATTGTTCTGGGCACAGAGCTATTCACTTCTATACTATTTAATATATTGGAAACAAGTGTACTGCACACATAGTTATTTCAGATGTTATCTGGTATTATTGACTCAAAACCATTAAAATGCTGGATGATTCTTATCTGAAACCCGAAATTGAAAAGCACATTCCCAATTGAGAATTTCTCTGAGCAAACAACAATCCAACCCAGAGTGGTCTGCACCAGGGATTATTCAACAATCACCTGACTTACTGTGAGCAATGCCAAAGGCGGTCCTGGTAGTTATGGAAAGCAGGGGAAAGACGGGGGCTTCTTGGAAGATTATAAGGTTATGTGACTAAGTAACCCAGTATTAAATAGGCGGACACAGGTCACACAAAGACCCCCAAATTAATGGGCTAAGGAATGGTGGACAGACTTTATGTACTACGTGAGTGCATGTACTATTTATCATGGGCCGATGGAGCATTGGATTGGATTGGATGGAGCATTTTGGGGAATGGGGCACCTTAACCTCGAGTTACTATTAGTAAGTCAGGTACAACAAAACATTCTGTATCCTGGAGTACCCATTAGGCATGGAAGCTTCCAGCTATGAGTCATGTATTTTTAAAATTAATTCACAGGATCTGGGCATTGCTGTCAAGGCCAGTATTTATCATTCATTCCTAATTGTCTTTCAGATGGTGGTGGTGATACAGATTGATGGTGAGAGAGATTGGGTCAAGCATTTTAGAGCACTGGGCATCTTGACCTCAAATTAAAATGGTTAATTAAATACAACTAAAATTTTGCATCACGTGCAGTGCCCATTAGTCACGGGCAGCTTCCAGTTAGCTAGTAGGAATCATGTACCAGTATTTCTTTACCTGGGCACACACCAGAGATCAAAACTATAATAAGCAACAACTTGTACTTGTACAGCACTTTTTAAGGCTTAAGATCTTTCAAAGCATTTCACATGACTGTTATCAGACAAAAACTGACACCGAGCCAAAGGAGACATCATGTGACCAAAACGTGGGTCAGATAAATTATAAGGAGTGTCTTAAAGGAGAGGCAGCAAGGTTTAGGGAGCAATTTCCAGCGTTTAGGGTCGAGACAGCAGACGGACTGGTGAAGAAATATGGGCTACACGAGAGGGCAGGATTGGACCAGCGCAGTGTTCTGAGTGTTGTAGAGCTGGAGGAAGCTCCAGGGATGGGAGGAGGTGCAGCATGAAGGGATTTAAACAGCAGAAATAAATTTTGGCCAGGTCATTGGGTGAACTTCACTTCCCTTCGTCCAATAGTACCATGAGATCTTTTATGGCCACATTAGAGGTGAACAGGGTCACATTTGAAAGATGGCATTTCCAGCATCGCAGCGCTCAATCCAGGCTGACATCTCAGTGCAGTTTTTGGAGTAGTGTTTAAACCCAAAGACCTCTGGTTCTGACGAATGGGAGACAGCAATAAGCCAAAAGAATCAAGGCTGTTATTGAAGAGCTGAAATGCCTCAGGGTGTTCCACATTACTAATTACTTTCTATGGTACACCAGAGGAACTGGGAGGGGAAAGAAAGGAGGAATTAAATGGCGAAGACTAAGCAGACAGCACACATACCCACTGGGGGTAAAGCTCCCCGCAAACAGCTGGCCACCAAGGCGCAGCTATCGGCGGCGTGAAGAAGCCGCACCGCTACCGACCCAGTACCGTGGCTCTGCGGGAGATCCGCCGCTACTAGAAATCCACCGAGCTGCTGATCCGCAAACTGCCCTTCCAGCGCCTGCTGCAGGAGATCAAGACCGACCTGCGCTTCCAGAGCTCGGCGTCATGGCCCTGCAGGAGGCCAGCGAGGCTTAGCTGGTGGGGCTCTTCAAGGACACCAGCCTGTGTGCTATCCACGCCAAGCAGGTCACCATCATGCCCAAAGATATCCACCTGGCCCGACGGATCTGGGGAGAGCGGGCCTGAGCTAAAAGAACCCATTCCCGCCCCTCCCCGCCCTGCCAAAAAATATAATTGCTATTGTGGCACAGGGTTAGTATGTTAGCATCATCAAGCAGCAAACATAAGAAAAAGCCAGCAATCCTCACCCTATCCATGCTACACTCCCCGAACTAATAATCATTAAAACTAATTTATGGGGAGGCAAAAAAAAAACACAATCCGTGGCCAGAAAATCTCTGGAAAATACCTCAACTCCCTAAGGCAACTGTGATAGGGCCCTCAACTATGTCCGGCCCATCTCCCGCGCATCCGCCCTCACACCTTCCTCTCCCTCCCAGAACCATGATAGGTTCCCCCTTGTCCTCACTTATCACCCCACCAGCCTCCGCATTCAAAGGATCATCTTCCGCCATTTCCGCCAAATCCAGCATGATGCCACCACCAAACACATCTTCCCTTCACCCCCCCGGCAGCATTCCGCAGGGATCGTTCCCTCCGGGACACCCTGGTCCACTCCTCCATCACCCCCTATACCTCAACCCTCTCCCACGGCACCTTCCCATGCAACTGCAGAAGATGCAACACCTGCCCCTTTACTTCCCCTCTCCTCACCGTCCAAGGGCCCAAACACTCCTTTCAAGTGAAGCAGCATTTCACTTGCACTTCCCTCAATTTAGTCTACTGCATTCGCTGCTCCCAATGCGGTTTCCTCTACATTGGAGAGACCAAATGCAGAATGGGTGACCGCTTTG
Organism: Cetorhinus maximus; assembly: GCF_964194155.1. Classification (NCBI taxonomy): domain Eukaryota; kingdom Metazoa; phylum Chordata; class Chondrichthyes; order Lamniformes; family Cetorhinidae; genus Cetorhinus; species Cetorhinus maximus. The sequence goes on from NC_135905.1 coordinate 28,852,075, forward strand.
CAGAACAACTTCGGTCTGTCCGCAAGCATGACCCAGATCTCCCTGTCGCTTGCCATTTCAACACTCCACCCTGCTCTCATGCCCACATGTCCGTCCTTGGCCTGCTGCATTGTTCCACTGAAGCTCAACGCAAACTGGAGGAACAGCACCTCATCTTCCGACTAGGCACTTTACAGCCTTCCGAACTGAATATTGAGTTCAACAATTTTTATCACATGAACTCTCTCTCCATCCCCACTCCCTTTCCGATCCCCCTTTTTTCCAATAATATATATAGAATTTTCTTTTCCCACCTATTTCCATTATTTTTAAATGTACTTCCATCCATTGTTTTATCTCTACCTTTTAGCCTATTTTGATCCCTTCCCCCCACCCCACCCCCACTAGGGCTATCTGTATCTTGCTCGTCCTGCTTTCTACCCTTAATGTCACCTATTAGCACATTCCTTAGATAATATCACCACCTTCAACACCTCTTTGTCCCTTTGTCTATGACATCTTTTGGCAATCTCCATCTATCACTGGCCCTCTATCCAGCTCTACCTGTCCCACCCACCCCCCTTAAACCAGCTTATATTTCACCTCTTTCCTTAGTTCTGTTGAAGAGTCATACGGACTCGAAACGTTAACTGTGTTCCTCTCCGCAGATGCTGTCAGACCTGCTGAGTTTTTCCAGGTATTTTTATTTTTGTTTTGGATTTCCAGCATCCGCAGTTTTTTGCTTTTATCTGAGCAAACTCCAGGTTGGCCATAACCCTCCACTAACAGATGCAACTAACCTCATGTGCCCTGAATATATTTACATGTAGATAGCCATCCCTCTGCTTCGATCCAGGCACAACATCATTATGCTTTATTCTAGTACAAATGCAAAATACCGCAGAGGTTGGAAATCTAAATAAAAATAGAAAATACTGGAAATACTCAGCAGGTCAGGCAGCATTAGAGGTCAAAGAAACAGAGTTAACATTTCGGGTTAGTATCAGAGTAGTTCTGATGAAAGGTCATCGACCTGCAACATTAACCCTGTTTCTCCCTCTGCAGATGCCGTCTGACCTGCTAAGCATTGCCACTGTTTTCCATTTTTCTATGCTCTTATTCAGGTTACCTCTGCCAATGTTCTGTTTCTGTCATTATCTCACTGCCACCTGTATTATTGCTCTGCCAAGACACAAAGGACATTTTTTTTTTATAGCAAAATCCATTATATTTTTCAAGAATGCTTCAGGGTTGGATTCATGGTGTAGCATAGCCACGCCAATGAAAGGGGCGAGTATGAAAGTCAGCCAAACTCTTTCAAACGGGAAACAAAAGTTTGGTCACGTATCAGAATATGATGCAATGCAAGACCACAAAATATGCACTGTTTTAAATTAGAAAGATTACATTTCATTATATGGTGGGAGGCAAAAAATTAGAAGCTTTAGCATGCAACAAGCAAACAAGATTGGGAGGGTAGTGAACAGCATGAATAATTGGGTAGGGTACAGACAGAAATTCTATCTTCAAGGAAGTATTTCTAGCGCAAGCAGTCTCTTAGAATTGGAGCCTGTGAAACAATTACACAATCCACCAGATTTTGCTGCAGATCTTTACCTTGTTGTGTCACCTGTTAGAGAACTGCTTTATTAGGGTTCTCCTAACACTTTCACACCCTTTTTTTACTTCTTCTCACAGTGTCTTATATTAAACTCCCGAGCAAAGGATAGAACTAGAACCACGACACATTTTTATAAGCATTTATTTACAGAGATACAGATTACAAACATGCACCTCCTAACCCAACAACCACCTGTTTCAGTCTGTTCCTATTTATAAAAGCACAAGTGAATCTCCAGTTATGCCGACCACCTGTATACAATTAAGCACAATAAATATACAACTGGCATCTTATGCCAGTGACAAGCACAGCCTGAATATATGGCTGCAATTACAAGACCTTTTGGAAAGCTGTCAGCACTGTCATCAATGGAAATATGACAACTTAAATTAAACAAGTGTGTTATACAGAAAGGCACTCCTGGGGGTTTCATAGGGCACAAGGAAAAGCAAACACCAAGTCAGGGAAGGTAAAAAATACCGCAAAGGTTGCCGTTTTATATTTAAAAGTCCAGCCAATGATAGGAGAGCTGCAGATTCTCACCTGAAATCTCTGATAGAATTATCTCTCGGTACAATGATAAATTATGGAGGTCTTGTAACACAGTAGGTAGCATCCCTGCCTCTAAGCCAGAAGCTCCAGGTTCAAGTCCCACCCCAGGACTTGATGGCCGAGGAAGGTGCATTTATAACGTGGCCAAACAGGTTGAGCATCATCCTGCAAATCCTTCCAACACACGCCAATGGCAGGCGGTAAGAGTGGGAGAGATTCCTGATCAGCCATGTGATGGAAAGGAATTGGAGCCTCTACCATCACTATTCATAGCTCCGGACTACAACAGGCATGCAGAAAGTACATGTTGCCACAGCAACCCTGGCTCCCTGAGTGAACTGTAACACACACCACATTATGATAAATGGCAAGGAAAAGTTGCAAAGCAAATGGGCTCGACACTAAATCCGACCTCCCAACCCATCAGTGATCACCCATTTAGGATTCTGGACCTCTTACTCTCTCATCTTGCATCCTTGTTAGTAGTGATCATGAGCCCTAAACCCTAACCACACCTTTAACACCTTACCACTGAGTAAAATGGATTTTTTTTTTATTCTTTCACAAGATGTGGCTAGGCCAGCATTTTTATTGCCCATCCCTAATGCCCTTGAGAAGGCGCCTTCTTGAACCACTGCAGTCCATGTGGTGAAATACACCCACAGTGCTGTTAGGGAGGGCAACAGTGAAGGAGCGGCGATATATTTCCAGGTCAGGATGGTGATTGACATGGAGGGAATTTGCAGGGGGTGGTGGTGTTCCCATGCTTCTGCTGCCCTCGTCCTTCTAGGTGGTAGAGGTCGTGGGTTTGGAAGGTGCTGTCGAAGGAGCCTTGGTGAGTTGCTGCAGCACATCTTGTAGATGGTACACGCGGCTGCCACTGTGCATCAGTGGTGAATGGGGTGCCAATCAAGCAGGCTGCTTTGTCCTGGATTGTGTCGAGCTTCTTGAATGTTGTTGGAACTGCACTCATCCAGGCAAGTGGAGAGTATTCCATCACAGTCCTGACTTGTACCTTGTTGATGGTGGACAGGCTTTGGGGAATCAGGAAATGAGTTACTCTCTGCAGAATTCTGACCTGCTCTTGTAACCACAGTATTATATGGTTGGTCCAGTTCAGTTTCTGGTCAATGGCAGCCCCCTTGATGTTGATAGTAGGGGATTCAGTGATGTTAATGCCATTGAATGTCAAGGGGAGAAGGTTGGATTTTCCCTTGTTGAAGATGGTCATTGTCTGGCACTTGTGTGGCATAAATGTTATTTTGCCACTTATGAGCTCAAACCGGAATGTTGTCCAGGTCTTGCTGCATATAGGCACGGACTGCTTCAGTATCTGAGGAGTTGCGAATGGTGCTGAACATTGTGCAATCTTCAGCGAACATCCCCACTTCTGACCTTATAATGGAGATGGTGATTGATGAAGCAGCTGAAGATGATTGGCCCTAGGACACTACCCTGAGGAACTACTGCATGATGTTCTGGGACTGAGATGATTGACCCCCGACAACCAGAACCATTTGTGCTAGGTATCACTCAGTGGATAGTTTTTCCCTGATTTCCATTGACTCTTAATTTTGCTCGGGCTCCTTGATGCCACACTTGGTCAAATGCTCTCTTGATGTAAAGGGTAGTCATTCACCTCACCTGCGTATATGCTCTGGAGTTTAGAAGATTGAGTGGTGAACTCTGAACTAAAAATTCTTCAGAGGGCTTGACAGGGTTAATGCTGAGAAGTTATTTCCCCTAGCCGGAGAGTCTAGACCAAGTGGTCAGATCAGGATGAGGGGTCAGCCATTTAGAACTGATATGGGGAGAATTCTTTTCACTCGGAGAGTTGTGAAACTTTTAGAATCCTCAGAAGGTTGTGCATGCTCAGTCCTAAATGATCTCAAGGCTGAGACTGATAGAATTCTGGGCACTAAGGGAGTTAAGAGGTAGGGTGAGAAAGTGGAATTAATGCAAAATTTCAACTAAGATCTTACTGAATGGCAGAGCAGGCTCGAGGGGCCAAAGGTCCACTCCTGCTCCTATTTCTTATGTTCTTACTCTCTCTCCCAACTTTGCCATTGGATCTTTCACTTGATAGGTCCCCTCTTTGTGCAGGGGGGGCGATTACTGAGTTGGCAAACAGCACAGTTAAAAAATTTTTACACACAGTGATAATGTTACACAAATATACATTAACGCCAAGTGCCTGGAACAAACTAAAGAACGTAAGTTAGCCCAGTGCTCAGAAACAAGATAATAGGATTGTTTTGGTAAGGGAACTTGCATGTCACCGACAGTGGTGACAAAATCTGACACCTATGGGGTATTTAATGTTTAGTCATAGTTTACGGCAACATAGGGAGGTCATCCTCACAACTGATTTCAAATTCTTAAGTGGCAGTATAATTCTGATCTTCTGTAGTTCATCTCTATGGCAGGATAGGTGTCGAATATGCTGCACCGTGTCTGTTGGTCTGGCACACTGGGTGTGCAAACAGAGGGATGCAGAACCTGATTTGAAATTGGAAAAATCAGAATGAAGAATTGAGAGGATAAATTTCTCAAAACTGAATGAGAATTTTTTTTTATTCATTCACGGGATGTGGGCTTTGCTGTCTGGGCCAGCATTTAATGCCTATCCCTAGTTGCCCTTGAGAAGGTGGTGGTGAGCTGCCTTCGCTGCAGTCCATGTGGTGTAGGTACACCCACAGTGCTGTTAGGGAAAGGGTTCCAGGATTTTGACCCAGCGACAGTGAAGGAATGGCGATATATTTCCAAGTCAGGATGGTGAGTGACTTGGGGGGGGGGGGGTACTTGCAGGTGGTGGTGTTCCCATCTATCTGCTGCTTTTCTCCTTCTAGTTGGTAGTGGTCATGGGTTTGGATTGTGCTGTCTGAGGAGCCTTGGCGAATTCCTGCAGTGCCTCTTGTAGATGGTACACACCGCTGCCACTGTGCGTGGGTGATGGAGGATGGGAATGTTTGTGGATGTGGTGCCAATCAAGCGGCTGCTTTGTCCTGGACGGTGTCCAGCTTCTTGTGTGTTGTGGGAGCTGCACTCATCCAGGCAAGTGGGGGATATTCCCACTCCTAACTTCTAAACTGAATCTAAAAAGATGAAAACAAATTTCTCAATCTTCCAATTGGAGTTAATTGGACAACTTGTTTATATTTTCTTCCCCATCTCCTAAATGTTATACCTATTTTGTGACAGTTTTGTATTTGTTGTTCACTGGGCAGTAGAAGAGGAGGGGGGAAAGTTCTGGTAAATCCTACCTCGGCCTTGTCTCTGTGGCTCAATCCTTCTCTCTCACTGGGGCCTCCTCTGGCCTCAGCCCCCGCTCACTTCACTGTCACACTGCAGCCCAGAGAGGCGGGCCTCCACCCTTCTGTCGCCTCCCTCCCTCGGCCCAAAGGCAGGCCCCGCCAGCTCGACTCCCCTTTCCCTGGGCCCACCTCCTCCCCTTTAGTCCTGGACGTGCCGCTTCTCACATATTCCACTATCCTCAGCCAACAGCGGCCAACATGACCTCCGAGCACCGGGGGGCGCTGCGGGTGGACATCCGGCACTCCCAGTGCCAACGCCGCTCACTATGGCCTCCGAGCACCGGGGGGCGCTGCGGGTGGACATCCGGCACTCCCAGTGCCAACGCCGCTCACTATGACCTCCGAGCACCGGGGGGCGCTGACAGGCAGCGCTCCTCCGCTCCCAGTTTTATTGATCTTAATGACCTCCGACCATCGAGGCGCTGTTACCGCGCGCATGACCACAATTGGAATAATATTAATGAACCCAACAGTACCCACTTATTTCAACAATACAACGTCGCAGAATCCTTGTAGTTGCTTTACTATTTTAGATGGCTCGATGTTTAGAGGGATTTGTGGATTTTAGTCTAGGGGAACCCATCTTGTTCCCCCCTCCCTCTCGTTGACAGGCAGCGGGGATAAGGAGCTCAGCGTTGCCCCGGGAAACGGCGGCGGCTCTGGTTCCTCTCGGCGGCTCCGAGGCTGAAACGGGGACATTGCGGGGGATCCGAGGGCGGTGAGGAGTTGTTTTTTTTAGTAAAGCGGCCTTGGGCAAATGGTGAGCCCTGGACCGCATTGAGGACCTCCTCCCCCTCACCAAACACACCGAGGCCTTCGCACCGTCTGCCCCACTATTGCCCCACCGTCTGCCCTATTGCTCCACCGTCTGCCCCACTATTGCCCCACCGTCTGCCCCACTGTTGCTCCACCGTCTGCCCCACTATTGCCCCACTGTCTGCCCCACCGTCTGCCCCACTATTGCCCCACCGTCTGTCCTATTATTGCCCCACTGTCTGACCCACTATTGCCCCACTGTCTGACCCACTATTGCCCCACTGTCTGACCCACTATTGCCCCACCGTCTGACCCACTATTGCCCACTGTACGTCCCCCGCTGTCGGCCCCCACTGCACTGTCTGATCCACTGTGCTCCTTACCCTCCCTTCACAACTCCAGCCTGCTCAAATCTTTGCCTGGAGCCTGTCCCACGTTCAGTCTTTCTCATCCACTTTGGCTTCCCACTTCTTTCAATGCATCAAATATAAAATCCTCCCATTTAAATCCCCCAGCTAGCTAGGCTGAGTCCTCCTCACCACTCCCCCCAGTACTATTTCCCCATTCACCTCCATTACTCTGACTTGTGATGTGTTATGCATTACCTCCCTCACATTGCTAACTTTATCTGCCTTGAAATAAAACCAGAAAATGCAGGAAAAACTCAGCAGGTCTGGCAGCATCTGTGGAGGGAGAAGCAGTTAACGTTTTGAGTCCATATGATTTATTCAGAGCTGTCTCAAAATGTTAACGCTGTTTCTCTCTCCACAGATGCTGCCAGACCTGCTGAGCTTTTTCAGCATTTTCTGTTTTTAATTTAGATTTCCAGCATTTGCAGTATTTTGCTTTTACCTGCCTTGATTCCACTTTTTGAAATCTCTCAAAACGCCTTTTCCCTCTCCCTGTCCTACAGTAAAAACCTTCTTGCAGTCCATGTTATTAATCAAGATTTCGATCACTCCTAGCTGCTCCTGTCCCCGTGGCATCTTGTGTTTCCCATGTACTTAGCTATGAAATGCCTTGGGATGTACATTTTACAGAAGACCATATATAACTGCATGTTGTCCTCATTTTGTCTTTTGCCCAATTGTGGTTGGGAGTGTTAAGCCATCAAATGTGTCCCAAATATTGGTGCAGCAGGTTATTTTGTACTGACATACGACAACATTATGATCTTACATAGGACTGTTATGTAGGAAAGAGAGTGACACTGAGCAGGTGTTTGGTGTCCTTTGGTTTGAATATACATCTCGCATGACATGTTACCTCCTCAGTGCAACTATAGTTTGGTTTCACATTAAACACTATGCACATGAACTGCGTTCTTCAGAAAGTAATAAGTGCAAACTTATATTGTGATGAATTACTTGATTAAAACTGATACTTACTGATTCTTCTCCCTGAGTTCTCTGCCTAAAGCAGGTCCAACCCACAGTGCCAACACGGATACGGTAAGGAGGCAGGTCCCAAATCCACCCCAGCAAGAACGGGAATCAAACCCTATGCTGCTGGTGCCAGTCGAATCCACACTGGCTGCCCCCCCCACAAACCACAATGAATTCCATTTTTAATGGAATGCCAGAAAAAACTTTTAAATTGTCTGTTTCTGTATATAGGACTCGGTGTCTTTTTCCACTTACTTCTGTGGAATTGCAGCATCTGTGATTCTGGTGGAATCCTGGCAAAATGATACAGTCTAGGCAGGGGCGTCAAGTATCTTCTGACTGTGCTTACCTGCCCCAGATTTGAAACTTGCAGCTTTCGCCTCATTTCCCATTGCCCTCAGTAGTCTCCTTGAAAATACATTTTATTAAAATGATGCTGTAGCCAGGGATTCAAACAAAGTCGTAGAGTTGTTCTATAGTTTGCTTCAGATACCTGTCAAGCTAGTTTAAAGCTGGCACATCAGCATGAAATGGGGAAGCTAGCAACACAAACTCCAGAATGAAGCGTGTATGTATACTGGTGGTGATCTGGTTACTGATTTACACTTAGGTTATGCAATTGGAAAACAGTCACTTGGTAGTACAGAACTTGAATATTGCTGTAAAGAGAGACATGTTGCTGAAGCTTTTCCCCATGTTGACGTTGCTTTCTCATGGCAACGCTTTGGTTAATCGGAGTCGACTTGCCAACCAATCAGCACCCTTTTTTTCTTAGCATAAGTTGTTGTGATTGTTTAGAATTTGGCATTCTTGCATTTGTCAGGATGAATGCAAGACAAAATGCTTCAGCAACATGTCTCTCTTTTCAGCAAGATTAATTTGGAAAATTGATTGGTTTTCATACAATTTAATTTGTACCAATGTACTTTAATCAGGTTAGGGAAAACTCAGTAATTAATTATGCTTCTGGATTCTTGTTCTGAACTGTGCCACCAATGGAAGGTGAGGCATTACCTCATAGTAAGATAAGGCAGGTGATCCTTTCACTCCTATTTTGCTTGCTCTAAAGGGTTCTTTGTATATGGGGTTTGACTCAATTCTATTTCCTAACAGCTTATGTTGCTTTTTTGGTGCCCGGGAGAGACTGGAGGGACTTAGTCACAAATTCCCAACTGGAGCTGCCAACAGAAAGTGATGCCTCTCTTGAGGAATTTCAACACGTTGGCCATGCAGATGACCTGCAGATTGGTTTCAAATTATGTCAGTCGGATGCGGTGAGTGTCATCTCTTTGTCCTCCCATTTATTTATTTTAAGTATGCGTATTTTCCTGCTCATTAAGTATAGAGGTGTCAATGGTGAATGAGAGCGCTGTTCTATGTTCAGCATGTAGTATCAAATTGGGCTTTCTCAGATAAAGCAAAGCACATGTCAGATGCAAGGTAAAATTGCCTCCACCATGAGCCAAAAACATGTCAATCCAATTTCTGGAGAATTCCATATTGCACCCATGTAAACGTTTCCATTTCCCGCTCTAGCTTTTGGCCTCGGTCTCATCAAATTTTTAGATGCATAGTGAACATCTTCCCACTAATAAATAACTACAAATATCTGTCATGATCTCATATAGAACCCTTACAGACCTCAGAAAGAATCTAATTTAGATCCATCACTCTGCTCCCAGTTTCCAGAGGTGAAACATCAGTGTGCTAATCCATGGCTCCAGTTTGGCCTAGTTATATTGCAGTATAGATCCAAGAGAAAAAAAAATGGTGCTGCATTGTCTGAGGGTCCTAGTGCTCTGGAATGAATCCCATTCCTGATCTGACATGGATTCAACTGTTTCTGGGTGCCATTTCTCCCTGAATGGCTGAGAAAGATCTTGTATTATATAACTTAAAAAACATAAAATCCTGGAAATATTCAACAGATCAAGCAGCAACAGCGGTGAAAGAAGCAGAGTTAACATTTCAGGTTGATGACCTTTCATCAGAAATGATAATGCCTTTTGCCTCCTCCCAAAGCACTCTACAACCAGTGAAGTACTTTTTGAAGTGTAGTCACTGTTGGAATGTATGATGCACGGCAGCCGATTTGTGCACAGCAAGCTCCTATAAACAGCAATCTGATAACGACCAGATAATCTGCTTTTTTTTTTTAGTAGTGGTGATGATTGAGAGATAAATATTGGCCAAGACACTGGGGCCCTTGCTCTACTTCAAATAGTGGCCTGGGACCTTTTACATCCACCTGCGAGGGAACACTGAGGGGGTGCCACATTCAAAAGATGGCATTATCTGACAGTACAGTGCTCTCAAGTAGTACACTGGAGTGTCAGCCTAGATTATATACTCAAGTCTTTGGAGTGAGGCTTGAGCCCACAACCCCCTGACTCAAGCAAGTGTGTCACCAACTAAGCCACATTTGATACCAGAACCAGAGTGCAAAACCGGCTCCACGGGGTAATACGGGTAGGTGAAGCTGTTCAATCCTTGGGGTTATGTTTAATAAGGACAGATATTTTGCTGGTTTTTAGCCCAAATTTCCATGCATTTTCTTTCCTCTAATAGGTTCTCGTTCATGTCACATCCACTTCCCACCAAGAGGAAAGCTAGCAAAAAGTGTCCCTGCCAGTGCCACTCTTTTACCATTCAGGATCTCACAGTTTTCCCTGTCTATGTATCTGTCGTTATATGGGGCATATTGAGCGTGCACACAATACCTTTAAAGTCAATGGCAATGCGGGCTGCCCCAAACCATGTGCATTTGGAAATTTGGCAAAAATGGTTTGTTATACAGTACATCTATAGGATCTGTCAAGCATCTGATGCCTCTTGTGGTATGCAAATTTTTAACCTCACCTCTAGAAAAATGGACTGACTGTTGTAGTTCATTTATGAAATATATTCTTTTTGAATTGCAGCTACCTGTTTGAACTAAAGGAGGACGATGAAGCTTGCCGGAAGGCCCTGAGCTCCGGAGCCTTCCTTCTCTTTCACAGTCTCTCGCCCCTTTTGCAGAGGAGTGAGAACAAATTCACAGCGCCATTTGTGACAGCCTCAGGTACAAATGCTGCAGAGCAATAGGAACATCGGGGTCTGTGCCAATCCTCTATTTATCTTTCAAAAACTGAAAATGGGTGTCTCAGAGTGGTTGACCGCTAAGAGACTGCATTCTCGAATGTAAAACAACATCCCTCTCCACTTACGTTGGACAACTTTTCAGCAAATTATTCAGCAAGTGTTTTGGGATAGGAGAATCTTCCTCCCTCTTCATCAGCCGCCTCAAAACATTTATAGTGTTGACAAAACAATGTAGGAGCTGTCCAAATATCATACATCAATGATCATGTACTGCTGTTAAAATGGCCCAAGTTGGTATAAGCAGAATCCCACTGTTCATTCTGGGTTGCAGGATTAATACAGGATCGCTAACTTGCAACTTTGGGTGGTTCTTACACTTAGGAAAAGGAGGAGGTCATTTAGAGGGTTGTGAATCTTTGGAACTGTCTACCCCAGAGATTTGTGCATGCTTCAAGTCTGAGATCGATAGATTTTAGATCTTTTTTTAAATGTTCGTGGGATGTGGGCATCAGTGGCAAGCCCAACGTTTATTTACTCATTCCCAGTTGCCCTTAAGGGGGTGGCAGTGAGCCACCTTCTTGAACCGCAACTTTTTCTATAATGGTGTGATACGACCGAGTTATATGTACTAGACCATTTCAGAGGGTAGTTAAGATCAACCACATTGCTATGGGTCTGGAGTTACGTGGAGGGCGGACTGGGTAATATTTGCAGATTTCCTTCTCTGAAGTGAACCAGATGCATTTTTACGACAATCCAGTGGATTCATGAGCATCATTACTGATGCTAGTTTTTTTATTCCAGATTTATTAATTAATTGAACTTAAATTTCCCCAACTGTCATAATGGGATTTGAACTTGTGTCCGTGGACCATTAGCCCAGGCCTCTGGATTACTAGTCTAGTAACTATTATGCTACCATCCAGCTGATCTCTCAGGGAATCAAGGGATTGGGCAGGAAATTGGAGTTGAGGTAAAGATCAGCCATGATTGTATTGAATGGCAGAGCAAACTCAAAGGGCCAAATGGCTACTCCTGCTCCAATTTCTTAGCCCCTTGAGCCTGTTCCCACCATTCAATGAGAGCATGGGTGATCTGTGACCTAACTCATACATGTAGAGTAAGCCCCACTCCTGTTTCAGTACCTTCAAATTTATCTCCATGAACACAGAAACAGTGCTGTTTTAAACAAGGTATCTTCCCTTCCAGAGCTGAACAAAATTCTGCAGAAACTGAATCATAAGGAGAAGTATATGGAAGAGTCAGTGCTGATTGGCTGTACAGAGAATCATGTGCCACAGTTTGCTCTTGATCTAGGTAAGACTATCATGCAAGGGTCTGTATTCAAAATGAAATTAACCTTATGTACAGTAACACTATAATATGCACCTTTACTGCACTGCAGTACACAAAATGCGATTGGAGTTAAATGTATACACTCCTTTATTGACTCTCATTGTAGAACACTTTTTTTTAAGAAACAACATTGTACAGATCTTGATATTTGCAATGTATTTTGATACAGATGGGTCAAATTACTTTATTCGCATTCATACAACTGTTCCTTCTCCACTTACATGCACATATTACTTGAAAGGGTGATGGAAGCAGATTCAATAGCAACTTCCAAAAGATGTAGGATAAATACTTAGGGGAAGAAAATGGCAGAGCTATAGGGAAAAAGGGGAGTGGGACTAATTGGGTAGCTCTTTCAAAGAACCCACACAGATGGTGTGGGCCAAATGACTACCTCCTGTGCTGGATTATTCTGTGATATACCTCTCCTGTTTGCACCTTATGTGCTGTAATCAACCTTCTTGCCCAAGTCTCCTCCATCAAAATGCATGTTTTCTTTGTATTCCTTATCCAACTCGCCTCCCTTCCCTGCTTGTTCTTTGTTCACCAAAGTCCATCCTTCCTTGCATTGAATCCTTATTTATTCCTTTGTTTCAGTTCCCCTCTCAACTGCTCCTTGTGAGTTTCTCACTGACACAACAACCTGAAACATTATTAAGTAATGACATTTCAAAAACACTAAAAGCTAGAAAAACTTACGACTCCTAAAATGCCTCTGCCCTTAACACAGTTGACGATGGATAATGTTCCAACTTGTGCTTTAAACTTCAGGTAGGATTGAAAAGGCCAAAGCAGAATCACTTCTGAAGGGAACATTTGTTGATTTACGGAAAGCCTTCTTCCTCTTGGCTGGAAAGGATGCGCCTTTGCTGTCCCAGGTAGAACATAAGCTTTGGCAAACTTTGAAAATAAGAGAATTTTTTTCACCCATTATGTCCATTCAGGAGCAAGCGTCAGATTTAGACATTTTGCTGGAACACAAACACACTCACCTGGGAGTGTGTGTGGTAAGCACACCTAGTCTTACTGTATACTGACAGAGTTGGAGGGGTGTTGGGGTCATGTCTAGGCTGCATAATTTACGTGTTTTGCAGCATCTTGGTGCCTGTCATTAATTTGGTTGTATTTGGAACATCTTCCAGTGACTATAAAATTGAGCTGGCAGATCCATCATAGTTCTAACAAGGCCACTGGCTTACAGTAGTTTTTGTATCTTCACACTCTTCTCTTTGAGACTAGTGTGAAAGTAATGATAGAATTCACTGGCTGACTAAGAGTGACGTGAACACTTTTTCTACTACCATTCTTTATATCAACAAATAGGAAGGGTTTTATGGGCTCCCGCAGCTCATTTGATGGTGGGGGGTGGCGGGTGGGGGGCAGTGTGGTTGGGGTGTGGGTTCCCCACTCCCACATCCCAGAATCCTGAGACCAAAGTCTGTTCTCCACTCTCCATTTCAAACTTAAAAAAAAAAATGCAAACAATGTGGACATCACTGGCAAGGTCAGGATTTATTGCTCATCCTTTTTAGCCATTGAGAAGCTGGTGAGCTGACTTAGCCACATTTATTCATTCATGGGATGTGGGTGTTGCTGGCTAGGTTAGCATTTATTGCCCATCCCTGATTGTCCTTGTTCAGAGGGCATTTAAGAGTCAACCACATTGCTGTGGGTCTGGAGTCACATGTAGGCCAGACCAGGTGAAGATAGCAGATTTCCTTCCCTAAAGGACATTAGTGAACCAGAAGGGGTTTTACAACAATTGACAATGGTTCCATGGTCATCGTCAGACTTTTAATTCCAGATTTTTTAGTGAATTCAAATTTCACCATCTACTGTGGTGGGATTCAAACCCAGGTCCCCGGGGCATTCCCTGAGTATCTGCATTACCAGTCCAGTGACAATACCACTATGCCACCACCTCCCCTCAGAGTACAGTTAAGAGTCAACCACATTGCTATGGGCCTGGAGTCACAAGGAGACCAGACTGTGAGGATGGTAGATTTCCTTGCTAAAGGGCATTAGTGAACTAGATGGGTTTTTTAGAACATTCCAGTGGTTTCATGGTCGCCATTATTGACACCAATGTTTTTATTCCAGATTTATTTAATTAATTGGATTCAATTCACAGATTCACAGCTATGGTGGGAATTGAACTCATGGCTCCAGGTCATTAGTCCAGGCCTCTGGATTACTACTCCAGTAACATATAGCAACTGAATAAGTCAGATTCCTCATTTATTACTTAAAATTCAAGGATTTTAACCTTTGGCGATTGCATTCTGCAATTCTGATTTATTTTCCCCTTAAAACTGTAAATCAATAACATTAAACAGCACTACTGTGCAAATCAACAGGTGGTCAGATGAATCTTTCTTTATTGCAACTTATTGTAATTATTTGTACACTGAAATTTTCATAATTCTGCAACCTTTTATTATTTTATACTTTATTTTTATTTTAATGATTGTCTGTAACTATGTTTTGAATTATGATGACTTGTTTTATTTGTATCATCATCACAATTTGGTACCTGTCGCCATGAAGATTTTTCAATAAACCAAGAGTCATACGGACTTGAAATGTTAACTCTGTTTCTCTCTCCGCAGGTACTGTCAGACCTGCTGAGTTTTTCTGTTTTTGTTTTGGATTTCAAGCATCCGCAGTATTTTGCTTTTATCTATCTATCCATCTTTATTACTGTGAAATTTCGACGTGTGACTGTCTCCTTTACTGATAGGCAGTTTTGGTCTCTGCTACAAACTATTGACAAATGTTTGCTGTCTGATTTTATCAGCTTTGCTTTATGTTTAACAGTGACCTTCTTGGGTTTGCATTGTGCATTCTGGGGTTTCAGCTTGTACTTCAGGTCAGACTACCTGTCTAGACGTGTTGAGACAATAATGGATGTATTTTAGGCACAGGGACTTCTCCGCTGGCACAGCAATCATCTCTACTGCAGTAGAACAGGACGCCCGACACAGAAGAATGTATCAGGCAGTAAACGTGTCTGTAGCACAGAAGAAATAATCTACTACCCACAGGTAACCACTGGAGCATTCAGCTAACTTTATCTGACATAGCTTAATTCTTTCTTCGTCTTCTCGCTTTGTATAATACACCCTGTATTCCCACTGTGTACATTATCTTCTTGTATAATATATTAATATACAAATTTTCTTGCTTAGCCTGAATTAATGGTACTTGTAATGCAATCCAGGGTCAATTACCACTCACCTTCCTCTCAGGTTATGTGACCCACAACCCTGCCTGTTTCTACCAATCAAATCACTCGGATTAGCGAAGGGGCAGCTGCGGTTTTGAATAATTGTTACTGTTTTTAAAAATTTATAAATCAAAGGCAAAAATTCCCACAGTATATAACATGTCATCCTTCTGCTAAGGCACTTTGTGCAACTGTTTGTTTAACAGATGTCTCCTGTGATTATCGTGCTGGTATCTGATGGAATACAGTGCCTGCTGGCACGCCAGGAATCATTTCCTCCTGGAATGTACAGTGCCCTTGCTGGATTCTGTGATATTGGTAATTAGCCTTTCTTACAGGTAATGTAATGTGCAAGATTGTGTAAACAGAAGGTAACCAGTTTGATTTAACTGTGAAGTATACCTGTCTGGATGGGTTTTTGTTCCATAAATCATCTGAATTATTTCCAACAGCCTTTTATAATCTGTTTGTGAGGAGGCACTGTAAGGTAATCCTTGATGCTACTCTTGTGGAAATGCCTGGACTCTGTTTGGCTTCTCACTCAGATGGCATGATTGATATAGAGAAAATTACATGTACAGGGAATTATAGGCACAGAATCACAGTACAGATACAGGCCATTTGGCTCAACTGGTCTATTCTGACATTTATGCTCAGAGTCCCCGCCCCTCCCTTTATTTCATCCTATAAGCATATCCTTCAATTTCTTTGCCCCTCATGCTGTTTATCTATGTAAGATTTCCCAGGTTCAGGGGCCACAGATACCTAAATAGGCAGTCGACTAGTCATAAGTAATTTTAAGATGGTTTATCAAGTTTATTAAGAAACAACAGTTTAGATATGATACATTAACTAATTAGGCAGAAGAAGTATACAACCTGTAACAGCTTGTGTTAACAGCATTCTGCTCTCTAGTCGAAGTGTTAGGGAACTCTTCCCATGATCTCTCAATCTTCTTCCTCCTCTGGTCCATCTTCCATCTGAAGAAGGCAGGTGCCCAGCGAGCACTGCCACCTCACCAGCACAACACCAATATATATACCCTTTTTTCCAGGGCTGGTAGCTTACCTAATGTCAATCATCTATCTAACTATTTTGACCAATGAATACAGGACAGGCACTCAAAATGTCAGGGTGGTTACCACCCCCCACTTTGTGTGTCACCTTGCTCGAGGTCAGCTTTTTAGTTTACATCTTGCTGAGGGCCATACCCTAGCCCTTTCTAAACACTTACTTAGATAAAGGGGTACATAAGACACCATCCTACCAGCTTAGGAATGTCAACAAGACAGCCTGAACTAAGATTGATTAGCGGTCAAAGTGTTTAGAAATCCTTTTTCCAGAGAGAATCAATGCTGTTTAGGAAATCCTGTAAAGGCTCTATATAATGCAGAAAATGTCTGTTTATTCAAGACCCTAATTTCTTACAGCTCCCCCCCTTTGGGAAGGAAATATCCTTATTGACTTCTCGCAGTTAATTTTTAAATAAGTTATTTTTAAAATACAAGCTGTTTCCCTAATTTCTTGATTACATATCATAGATAATATACTAAAGCTACTAGAATTATCTGATTACTTGGTTTGGAATTCCCTACCAGCAGATCTTACATGTCTCACCTTTGAGAGGGAAATATCCTTAGTGCAGGATTTTTCAGGCCTGCCCACCACTGGGATCATCCAGTCCTACTGAAACTCAGTGGACTTTTGGCTGGCCTGCCACATCCCCCACAGTGGGTCCCACCAATGGCAGGGCCAGAAAATCCCAGTCTTATTCCTTTGCAGGAATGCTGCTAATATCTGGGCTGTTAGCATATAAGTACATTTCTTATATCTAGCTTCTCCTCAAAACCATCGATGCCATTTGCCTCAGCCACTCCTTATGATATGAGTTCATCATTCTAATCACTATCTGAGTAAAGAGGTTACTCCTGAATTCTCAATTGGATTTACTGGTGACTACCTAATATTTATGGCCCCTGGTTTTTGTCACCTCTACAAGAGAAAACATATTCTCCACCTCTATCCTATCAAACTCTTTCGTAATCTTTGATGTCATTCTCAGCCTTCTCTTTTTGTAGAGAAAAAAGCCCCAGCCTCTTCAGCCTATCTTAATAAGTATATCCCCTCAGTTCTGGTACCATTCTGTGAATCTTTACTACACTTTCTACAGTGCCTCTATATCATTTCTATAGTATAGATACCAGATCTGTGCACAGTACTCCAGGAGTGATCGAGGCAAGATTCAACACAAGTTAAACATAGCTTTACTGCTTGCCAGTTCTCCCTCTCTTTCTCTCTCTCTCTCTAGAAATAAACCCCAGTTCTTGGTTTGCTTTTACTTGTGATCTTATTAACCTGCATTGCCACTTTTAATGATTTGTGTATCTGTACCCCTAAATCCCCTTGCTCCTCTACCTCATTTAATTTTTTAATATCCAAACAGTGTGAGTCCTTTTTACTCTTGCTTCCAAAATGTAACTCCTCACACTTAGCTGTATTGAATTCACTTGCCAACTACATGCCCACTCTGCAAGCTTATTAATGCATTTTGTTGCAGCTTTATTTGGTATTCACTGTATCCCAAATTTGGAGTTGTTGGCAAATTTTGAAATTATACTTCTGTTACCATCTGGTTAGGAACTGTTAACATTTTTTTATAAAAATCCAAATACTTTGTTTAACCAGTAGAACTATGCCACAAGATTTCACTTTTTAAACAAAACAAACTTTATTGTACATAACTTAATCATATTTGCTTTGTTTAATTCTTTTAACACTATAGCTTATAGCTACGAGTTATGTACTCAGGTTTACTTATAACTTCCTCCAAGAATTCTCTTATAAGATACAGGCCGGGATTTTCTGATCCTGCCCACAGTGGGGATCATCACAGGGAGGATGGAAAATTTGATGGACCAGCCAAACGTCTGTTGACTTCGGGCAGGAACCGAAAAATTCCGGCCACAATCTTAAAGATATTTCCTTCCCTAGGGACCACGCATAAGTATGCCACAGTCCTCTGGAAACTATCTTTAATTCTCCTCAGCTCCAGCTATTCTCAGAGATAGAACTTTCATTTACCACCTGTTGACTGTTGAGGCCTCAATCCCTTGTTCTGGTTACTTTTCAATACTTCCGAGCTAATTACTTTCATTTTCAATAAGACACTGAGGCCCACTGTAGATTATTCCATTAGCTACAAATTAGGCAATATTGCAGTTTCTGTTCCCTCATAAGATTCATATTGAGATGAAGCCTTACCCGCATTCCATACATCAGTGATGACATTAGTTCTTTACTCTGCTTGCAATACAGGTCTATCTAACTGTCATTTACTCTGGCTAACTTCTCTTAGGGAGCTGCAAACTGCACAAGGTCCAAACTGCACAAGGTCCAAACTGCAACTAAAAATTCTCTCAGCAAACACCCAGATCACCCAGATAAATTGAAACCAGAGAAACTGCCTAAGCTCCATCCATTTCCACAATGACTAGCCTGCTCTGGACTGTCCTCAAACCAATCTTTAAATTAATTATCCCTCGTTTATAATTTCTTCTTTGATCTGATGAAATAAACAGGTTTTACAACCTTTCAAGGTTCATTGAATATTTTTAAACTAATTTAGCTCTATCTCCCAAAACAAAAACATCTCCCTGGATTGCCATTACAACAGGCATTGCAGATATCATGTCTCCAGCTCTTTAGCTAAGGAAGCCCACCTGCTGTTATATAACTCTATCTCTTCAAACCTAATTAAACAAACATGAGTCACCTTTTGAACTGCCATTTCATGAGGTATTCAGGCAATCTCTAAAGCCCAGCATTTTACTTACCTTACCTTTCTAGCTGTTAAACCCTTAAGCCAATATAACCCTAACCTTTTAAGTGTAATAGGCTCCAAGCTTGCTTTAATTGCATTATCCCATTTTCTACAGTTTAACATGAATTCCTAAAACTAAAAGTTATATGCCAAAACACATGAACCATGAACTGGATATTCACGACACTTCCAATTTCTGAGCCCAGATTGTTTATGGAATCTAACCATCGTACTTAGGAAAAAAGAGGAAATCTGAGCAGAGAAAGAATGAGAAGAAATGTTAGAAGAGCAAAAGCGGGAGACAGAATTAATCGATAGACAAAGGAAGTGAAAACAGAATGAGAATAAGGGAAGGAGACAGTGGTGTAGCGATAATGTCACTGGTCTGGTAATGCTGAGGCTGATGCTCTGGGCTGAACATGGGTTCAAATCCCACCATGGCAGCTTGTAACTTCAATTCAATTAATAAATCTGGAATATAAAACTAGTCTTAGTAATGGTGACCGTGAAATGTGCCATCCTTACCTGGTCTGGCTTACATGTGATTCCAGACCCACAGTAACATGGTTGACTCTTAACTGCTCCCTGGAATGGCCTAGCAAGCTACTCAGTTCAAGGACAGTTAAGGATGGGCAACAAATGCTGGCCTTGCCAGCGATACCCAGATCCCATAATAGAATTTAAAAATATTCATTGTGAGTACAATGTTATACAGATACTGCATGCGTTGATTCAGATTTTTGTGTAGGCACCAAAGTCTAACAAAAAATTTAAAGAGGGCTTTTATGCTCCTCTGTTTGTTCTCTAGCACCCCCCCCCCCACACCCCACAGTCTCAAATCATTGACAGGTCACTTC
Organism: Cetorhinus maximus; assembly: GCF_964194155.1. NCBI lineage: Eukaryota > Metazoa > Chordata > Chondrichthyes > Lamniformes > Cetorhinidae > Cetorhinus > Cetorhinus maximus. The sequence continues at coordinate 28,872,022 of NC_135905.1, forward strand.
CAAATCAAGTCCCTGTGTAACTGCTGACACACAGTAAATGTACTAGAGAGTGACCAAAGTACATTTTCCCTCACTTCCTGTGGAGAAGAGACCCAATTGCATTTTGGTACACAATCCCCTGCCAACCAAGTCGACACTAGAACATCTCACACTGGCCAGGCACTGGTGCACACATACTTTCAGATTGATTTGCAACAATTTTTTTTCCCTCACAGATTCATAATTCACTTTTCTCACCTCTCCCAGGGGAAACTGTGGAGGACTGTTTGCACCGGGAGGTCGCCGAGGAAGTTGGTTTGGACGTGTCCTCATTTGAGTATTCTGCATCCCAGCACTGGCCCTTTCCTAATAGCTCACTGATGATTGCGTGCCATGCATTGGTGCAACCAGGGCAGAACAAGGTAAATTGTGTTCAGATTTGTGGAGAGCAGAGAAAGCAGGGTGATGATGGCTAGGATTCTGCAAATTAACGTCCTGATCACCAATGGCATAAGGGAAACCAAGAAAAATTACTGTACCTTCCCTGAAATGTCTTGTTTGTTTGTATGATTGTTTTGTGTGTTTTATATTCTTTCATCTTCCCTTCTATACTGCTGAATAGGACACCAGACAACCACAGCCTGTGGCTTTGCCAGTGCTACTCTATAAGCAATCACCAGCAGGTAACAAGAGTGGCTAAGGTTGACTCCATTTGCCTTGATCTCTCTATCAAGGGCCCTGCCTCCACTTAGAGTCTCTTAAAAGCTGAGAAGAGGAACTCACTACAGTAGGATGTGTGGGCCTGATGCAACATCCTCCTGTCTAAGACACATCACATTGGAACTTGAACGCAATTCACTGCTTGAAAAGGGGGGGCTGGCAACTAAGTTTTGTGATCAGGTAGCAATTTGATTCTCCAAGACCTTCACCAACATTTCTTATATTCTTTGTAAGAAAGAAAGACTTGCATTTATATATCCTCAGGACATTACGACCAGTGAATTATTATTGATGTGTAGCCACTATTGTAGTGTAGGAAATGCAACAACTAATTTGCACACACACAAAGCTCCCACAAGCAGCAATGAGATAATGAACAGATAATCTGGTTTAATGATTTTGTTTGAGGAATAAATATTGGCCAGGACACCAGGGAGAAACCACGTCCACCCCACCGGCCCCTCCACTCTTCTTCAGAACAGTTGTATGCGATCTTTTACTCCACCCGAGAGTAGATGGGGCTTCCTAAAGATGGCCCCTCTAACGGTCTAGTTAAAATTTGTGCTCAAGTTTCTGGAATGGGACTTGAACCCACAATTTTCTGACTCAGAAATGAGAATGCTACCCACAAAGTGAATGAAGATAACCACATCTATGAAAAATATATACACATTACACACTTTTCTAAACATACCATCATCTGCTAAAGTATTCTTTAATGATCTCTCTCTCTTCAGGTACCATGCCTTAAGTGTGCATTGGTGACCATGGGCCTCCATGTTAACCTTGCTCTGGAGGGGTGGATCACCTTCGTTGGCGGCACCTTCATCAAGTTTGCGAGGCTCTTTAGAAGATTGTTCTTTGTCTACATCGATCTTTCCGATCAGTGTCAGGCTTTCTAAATCATGATTTATTATTACGTACCTAAGAAATTCCAGCTGTCTCTTCCTTATCTTAGTTGGCAGAGTTCTTTTGGTCTCAGATTTTACTAGCACCTCTTCATTGGTAGTGTGACTTGTCCAAGGTATCTTCATTATTCGCCTCACAAACCACGATTCTGCAGTCTCAATTCTTCTCTGCATTGCTTCACTGATTGTTCAACACTTGCTTCTGTATGTCAAAATTGGTATGATGTAACACTCCAGGATTCTCAGCTTTGTTTCCATGTTTTGAGTTGATCATAATCTTTTTCATTTTTTGAAATGCGTCTTTGGCCATTCCAATCCTTCGTCTTATTTCTTGGTCGCACTTCCATCCGATGTTAATGTACTTCCTAGGTAGCAAAATTTGTGTACCTGTGTGATCTTTTCATTCTTCTCTGTAATCTTGCATTCTGTTATGACTTTTTTGGACACTACTAGACATTTTGTTTTCTTACAATTTGTGCTCAGTTCTTTCTTCTCGCTTTCACTCAATACTCTTTCCAAACTTTTTTGCAGTTTCCCTGCAGAGTCAGCAATAAGAATAGTGTCAAGGGCGTATCTTATATTATTAAAGTTGTAACCTCTAACTAATAATCGAGGAAGGTCTTCAATCTCTCTAAGAATATTTTCACTATAAAAATTGAATAAATCTGGGAGAAAACACACCCCTGCCTGCCCCTCTTTTAATCTTCACAAAATTGCTTAGATCGTTCTCAACCTTTACAGCTGCAATTTGTTCCAAATAAAGATTCCTTATCATTCTAAAATCCTTGCCATCAAGGTTAACAGACTCTAACATGCTCATCAGTTCTTCATGCTTCAACTTATCAAATGCCTTACTATAATCAATAATCTCTTTTTAAATCTTTTATGACACTTTCTGATAGCGTGCGTACCATAAAGGTAGTATTTCTCATTTCTCTATCTTCTACAAAACCACATTGAAGAGTTTAAATTTCTGACTTTATCTTGCTCCTGGCCCTATTCATCAGTACTCGAAGAAGGATCTTAGTAATGTTACTCATCAGACAGTGCAATGGAGTTTACATTGAATTGCCCTGGGCTTTTTAGGGAGTGCATGAGGAATTGAGTATTTTCCCCTTTTGGCATCCACTATGTATGGAGCTCTCCGAGGCCAGAAATAACATGAGATGGATGTAGAGCAAAACTTTTTCTACAATGCCAGAACAAGAGGTACAGATCTAAACTAGTCCAAAGCAAACTTTGGATTGATGTTGGAAAGTTGTTCTTCACTAAATGTGATCATGTCTCGGAACTGGCAAGCACGTTGTGAGTTGGGAGGGCGAGGGGGAAGTTGTGTTTTCTTCTAAGTGAATCAGCTAAGATGTACCAAATCCTTTTGGTTCATTCTTAGGATGTGTGCATCACTGACAAGACCAGAAATTTGTTGCTCATCCTTATTCATACTTATCTTGAGTGATCTAATATTTAAGTTTTAAATCCGTTAAGATTTACAGTCAAACTCTTAACTGAGCAAACATTTTGAGGATAATGAGCAGCCAGAGAGAAATGCTAACATCAAATTCACAAACTGATTGGAAATCCCACTGAATCTCACAAAGCACAGATATGGGGCAAATAGTCTTTAAACGGAAAATCTTTCCCTTGTCAGCCAATCATCACAACTTTCTGGGCAGAATTTTCTGCCTGTTGGGTGGGCGGGCCCGACCCAGTCTCCGGCAGACGGGGAGACGATCCCCGTCGGAGAAGCGGGCCCCGCCGCCATTTTACATGGGTGGGCCAATTAAGGTCCGGCGGGAAGCGCTATGCATTCCCTGTGCGGGCAGGGGGATTCCCCAAAAGCAAGAGTGCGCTCTTTCGCGCATGTACATGAAAGAGCGCACATCTCCCTGAGGCTAAGTGCTGCCTCAGGGAGATCGCTTATGCTTTTAAAAAGATTAAAAATAGGAAAAAAAAATTCCCTAACGTGTCCCCCTCATGTGACATGAGATGGGACATGTTCATAATTAACATAATAACTTTATTAAACATTTTAAAACCCTGCATGAAATCTCATCCCGCCAGTGGATGAGGTTTCATGTTTTTTCAATTTGATGTTGGGGCTCCTGACCTGCCCGCCAACTTTAAGGTTGGACGGGCAGGTACACTAAGTATTTTAATTGACCTGTCAATGGCCTCAATTGGCCATTGACAGGTCGGCGGGCCTGCATCTGATTTTGCTGCGCTCCTGCCTTCCTGAAAATTTAAACGGGCCGGGATAACGTTGGGGGTTCCACCCGATGTCACCCCATGTCATTTTACACGTTGGCGAGCGGGCCTCGCCCCCTGCTCACCAACGGCAAAATTCTCCCCTCTAAGTCAATCACTAGTCATTAACACAGTCAAATAAATCACTGATACACAGGCAACCAGCTAATTTTCAATTATTTCTAACCTTTAACCAATTGCAGACCTGCTTTTGCTCCTGCATCTAGAGAAGTTCTGGAATTATTGTTGTATTTGACAATTCATTTTTCACCATCAGTGTTGTAATTTCCACATTACTGACATGCATTTTGTTATGGCTGCAGATTGACCTAAACCACTCAGAACTTGAGGACGCCCGCTGGTTTGATGCCAAAGAGCTAACGAAAGCTTTAAAACGTAAACAGATGACTACAAAGAAAGAAATGAGAGATGTTCCATTCTGGATCCCACCACCTTGGGCTGTAGCACATCAACTAATCAAGGAATGGACTCAAAGGCAGCAGCCATGCTGATGTCACTGGAATTGTTGGGACTGTTTGATGCATGGGCACTGTTTTTATAACATGATTTGCATGTTATGTGGGTCAACTATTAATGAAACCAATGTAAAAAATGCATTTTATCAAACTTTTTTCTTTATCATTTATAAAGAGGAATATTTGTCTCCTGTACATAGGTGGGGACATAGAGGGAGAGGAGAGAAGTGATCATCGTGCAAATGCATTATTAATATGGATCCTAAATGGATAATTATAAATAATACTCCAGTTATTGCCAATGTGCCTACTTTAAAAGTAACATGCTGAGATTTTAAAAAGGGTTTGAAAATGTTTAAGCTAGATGTTTTCCCAAAGTAGGTTTACTTTTAAAAAATAACCTGAATATGTTCATCATGAGTCTGAAATCAGACTGTGGAATATGAGAAACTCTGGAATGAGATGGGGCATGTTGCTAAAATCTACGTAAATTACTACTTATGATTTTAATTTTCTTGGAGTTTGAGACTAGTTGATCCAAAGGAATGCTGGTAACATACAGGTATGATGAAATGTGATTGAAATCATTTTCCACACATTTTATCTGCATCAAGAATTCATGTAATTACATGAGAAATCCTGAATCATTTGAAAAAAAGTCAAGATTGATATTTTGTACTGTATGGACTGAATAGCAATGTGCACAATTTAAGCGATTAAAACCAGTTAAAATGAAATTCACTGAAATATTTAAGCAAATATTTGATTTTTTGATAATGTCATAATATATTAAAATTTACATTCTGAGATTCCTTTTTTACATCTCAATATCTCAGTGCTTAACACGAGGAATCACTTTAGACCATAAGACATAGGAGCAGAAATTAGGCCATTCGGCCCATTGGGTCTGTTCCGCCATTCAATCATGGCTGATAAGTTTCTCAACCCCATTCTCCTGCCTTCTCCCCGTAACCTTTGATCCCCTTACCAATCAAGAACCTATCTATCTCGGTCTTAAATACACTCAATGACCTGGCCTCCACAGCCTTCTGTGACAATGAATTCCATAGATTCACCACTCTCTGGCTAAAGAAGTTTCTCCTCATCTCTGTTCTAAAAGGTCTTCCCTTTACTCTGAGGCTGTGCCCTCAGGTCCTAGTCTCTCTTACTAATGGAACCATCTTCCCCACGTCCACTCTATCCCGGCTTTTCAGTATTCTGTAAGCTTCAATCAGATCCCCCCTCATCCTTCTAAACTCCATCGAGTATAGACCCAGAGTCCTCAAACGTTCCACATGTGTTGAGCCTTTCATTCCTGGGATCGTTCTCGTGAACCTCCTCTGGACCTTCTCCGGGGCCAGCACATCCTTCCTGAGATACGGGGCACAAAATTGCTCACAATATTCTAAATGTGGTCTGACCAGAGCCTTATTAAGCCTCAGCAGCACATCCCTGCTTTTATATTCTAGTCCTCGAAATAAATGCCAACATTGCATTTGCCTTCCTAACTACTGACTCAACCTGCAAGTTAACCTAAAGGGAATCCTGGACTAGGACTCCCAAGTCCCTTTGCGCTCCAAATTTCTGAATTCTCTCCCCATTTAGAAAATAGTCTATGCCTCTATTCTTCCTACCAAAGTGCATGACCTCACACTTGCCCACGTTGTATTCCATCTGCCACTTCTTTGCCCATTCTCCTAACCTGTTTGAATCCTTCTGCAGCCTCCCCGCCTCCTCAATACAACCTGTCTCTCCACCTATCTTTGTATCATCTGCAAACTTAGCCAGGATGCCCTCAGTTCCTTCATCTAGATCATTAATGTATAAAGTGAAAAGTTGTGGTCCCAACACTGACCCCTGTGGAACTTCACTAGTCACCGGCCGCCATCCTGAGAAGGACCCCCTTATCCCTACTCTCTGCTTCCTGCCAGACAGCCAATCTTCTATCCATGCTAGTACCTTGCCTCTAACACCATGGGCTCTTACTGAGCAGCCTCCTGTGCGACACCTTGTCAAAGGCCTTCTGGAAGTCCAAGTAGATAACATCCATTGGCTCTCCTTTGTCTAACCTACTCGTTACCTCCTCAAAGAATTCTAACAGATTTCTCAGGCATGACCTCCCCTTGATGAAACCATGCTGACTTTGCCCTATTTTACCATGCACTTACAAGTATTCTGAAATCTCATCCTTAATAATGGACTCTAAAATCTTACCAAGCACCGAGGTCAGGCTAATCGGCCTGTAATTTCCTGTCTTTTGCCTCACTCCCTTCTAAAACAAGGGGGTTACATTAGCGATTTTCCAGTCCTCTGGGACCCTCCCTGACTCGAGTGATTCCTGAAAGATCACCACTAACGCCTCTACTATCTCTTCAGAACTCTGGGGTGTAATCCATCTGGTCCAGGTGATTTATCCACCTTCAGACCTTTTAGTTTTCCTAGCACCTCCTCCTTGCTAATGGCCACCATACTCACCTCTGCCCCCCGACTCTCTTGAACATTGGGGATGTTACTTGTGTCTTCCACCATGAAGACTGACACAAAGTACCTATTCAGTTCCTCCGCCATTTCTTTGTTCCCCACTACGACTTCTCCAGCGTCATTTTCCAGCGGCCCAAAGTCCACTTTTGCCTCTCTCTTACCCTTTATATATCTAAAAAAAACTCTTGCAATCTTCTTTTATATTACTAGCTAGTTTACCCTCATATTTAATCTTCTCCCTCATTTCTTTTTTAGTTGTCCTCTGTTGGTTTTTGTAGGCTTCCCAATTCCCTGGTTTCCCACTGCTCTTCACCACATTGTATGCTTTCTCTTTAGCTTTTATGTTGTCCCTGACTTCCCTTGTCAGACATGGTTGCCTCGTCCTCCCTTTAGAATGCTTCTTCTTCCTAGGGATGAATTTTTGCTGTGACTCCCAGAAACTCCTGCCATTGCTGTTCCACTGTCTTTCCTGCTAGGCTCATCTCACAGTCAATTCTGGCCAGCTCCTCCCTCATGCCTCTGTAGTTGCCTTTATTCAACTATAATACCGTTACATCTGATTCCAGCTTTTTCCTCTCAAATTGCAGGGTAAATTCTATCATATTATGGTCACTTCCTCCTAAGGGTTCCTCCACCTTAAGCTCCCTTATCAAATCTGCTTTTAAAGTGCAGTGGGCTATCACAAGGATGAGAAAGGACATTCAACCTGTTTAAGCTTATGTATGTGAAAGTTCCAGCCATGATTATGATCAGAGTGCACTGTTAATTGAGTGAGGTGGGATCAGGATGGAAAGTAAGGACTTCTAAAATTTCCTCAGGTTGCACTGCCTCTCTCTTTTCAGTTATCACAGTACCTGTGAGGGGTTAATTTGTGTGGGTGAGTTGAAACCGTATAGTGACACACCCATGGGGTCCTCCTGCCCTATCTTCTGACAGGCTGTCACAGCTGGCCAAAGAAAACTTGTGGCATCATGTAAGAAAAAGCTGCATTTCTTCACAGCAACAGAAGTAAATCGACAGCCTACTGAATCCTGCCCCTAGATAATAGATAATTAGCTTTGCAAATAAAATCTCTTTATTTTGTGTTGAATATTTTGAAAGTAATTTAGGATAATGATTACCAAGAAATGTAGTGGAGCACTGTAAACAGTGTTTAAAATCACTTCTGCCAGAAATAACAGGGCACTTCCAATTCAGTACAATTAGCAATTAGCATGTTTGATGAGTTGTTTTATATGAATGACTGAGCATCACTTCAAAAGGTTCTAACAAGAAGCCTGGTTTGTTACATCGTTGAAAGCTGCAATCCCTGAAGCATTAGATAACACCTATGAGGTATACGCAGTCTGGAATATTTGGCGAGTATTGTGCTCTTTTATATGTACTGTATTCCATAGCGCTAGTCTGACCTTCAGTGTTCAAACTTAGTGTGTGGAAATACAGCCCACACCATGTCACAACTGCCAGGCTTGGTAAATGCATCTCAACTCCTGTACAAATATAGTACCCAGTTGCTGAAAAAGAACAGATCCCTTTAACTGATAATGTAAGACACGTGTGTTACAAACTGGTTGAGTTGTGAGCCACCATGGAAGTGAAATTACTATTTGAAATTAGGACAAAACTGATGCAGGATTCATTGTCTAACACTTTAACTACTCACAAAAATCATGTATATACTCTACACCTTTATTGGTATATGTAGAAAAGTATTGATATATATCAAACCCCACATCATACTACAAACACAGACTAAGTTGCCTGTCCCATTTTAATTTTTATTTATTCATTTTATTTAGTTTTGTGGATTTAATTCAATTTATTCTCCCCCTCTAGTCTTTTTGGACCAATTAAAAGTGCTAATAAAGAGGGATGAAACCTGCAAACAATAGCCCTCCCTTCATTTGGAGAACTATGTAGATGCTTGGTGTTTTATTTTTCAGTCAATCACATATTCTATGCTCAAGGAAGTAGGTTTTTGAAGGAGGTGGGAGAGAGGTAGTAAAATGTTGTTCCAATCCCCATAGACACCAACAACTTTCAAGAAGAGATTTGAATTCCCAGTGACCAACTCAAAAGGATCACCTGACAAGATTTCATGCTTTAAGACTTTTACGCTAACAAATAAACTAAAATCAACATTGAATAAACATTACTTAGCTGGCAATTAAAACACTAAACTACAGAAAAGATATCCCCCCTTTATTCCCTAACACAAACAAAAACCTCATGCCATGTTTATACTTTACACTGCACTCTCTGCAGAATTGTAGTTTTTACAGCAACCAGTCCAAAATTAATCCCAGCTTCCAACAGGCTTGCTTCTCCCCATTTGGCTGAGTCATAGCATCCAGTGTCTGTCGAAAGTTGTTTCCCTCAGTTTTCTGAGAATCCCCAAACTGACTTCCACCAGCAAGGTCCACTCCGACTCCTTCTACCAGTCTTGCCAAGGTGAATCTTCCAGTGTCCTTAAATCTTCACAGGTCCCGTCTCTTCGACCAGAAAGTATGTGCCTTCCAGCATCCTGCCTGGTGGTGAATAGAAACAGCCTTTCTGCTATTCACAGCAGCTGTTGTTTTTCTGTCTGTCTGTCTCTCTCTTTCTGAGACTCCCCCTCTCTTTCTATCCAGAGTCACTAAGCCTGGCAGGAGTGGGGCCAACTGTCTTTTCTCCAGGTGTGTAAACTTGGCACCTTGCTTTCAATGGAGCTTGACCTGGGCCCCTGTCCCCATGGCAATCAGATCACTTGCTTATCGGCAGGCAGAACTAGTAGGAGGTTGCATGCCCTTCACTGTTCCATTTTACCTTGAATTGAAGGAGACTGTTTGAAAGATAACTATCTTATAAAACCTCACATTTGTAACAGTGTTTATGGGGGACAGAGAAGGGGATGCACAACATTGCTACCATATATTTGAATTCAGTCAGTATTGAACTTGTTGCATGTAAAGCAGTTGGTGATGTTTCTGACAGATGTGGGATAGATGCGAATTATCACTAAATGGAGTGAACAGCAACTTTTAAAGAAGTCAGGAAGCTCAAGTTATAAGCATAAAGTGAAGAAAAGACACAAATTGAGAGAGAGAGAGAGAAAAGGCCATTAATTTGGCTTAAAATTCCTACATTACTACCTTTCTTGATTCTTACATATCTTATGTTACTGCACTGATTACACTTCCAAACTATTTAATTGGCTGTGGGACGCCCGGAGATAGTGAAAGGTGCTATATAATACAATTTTTTTTTTCTTTTTTTGTTTTCCTAACAATAACTCCCTCCCGATTCATTTAAAAAGTCTGCTAATGAGAATGCTGACAACTGTTGTTACTGTTTTCCCGATCTGAGGAACTTCCAGCCAGAGACTGCACTCTTAATAGTTGAATCTTGACTTAGCCAGTGAGGAATTCTTGAGTAGCCTGTGGACCCAAACCTTTTGGCCTGTGTGCACATTGAGTATTTACTGAATACAACAGTTTAGACTTTAGATGTCACACAACTGATTTACGGTATCAGGCACTGAACTTCTACAAGGCTTTTGTTAAAATGTATTTGAACTATCCATTATTTATATGGATAATCTCATTTGAGAAAATAGCTACCAGAAAATAGTATTATTTAAATAACTAGCATAAAGAAAGTCTTGATTTTATATTGTGCTTTGTCATGTCTCTCAGAAAGTCCCAAAGAGCAGTACATAGAACACATCACCTTGAAATCCAGTGAGAAACACGGCAGCTAATTTGCAAGCTCTCATGATCAGCAACGAACTGAACTGATCAATGGAGGCACAGTCTCAGGATAAGGGATCAATCATTTAGGACTGAGATGAGGATAGATTTCTTCACTCAATGAATTGTGAATCTTTGGAATTCTCTACTCCAGAGGGTTGTGGATGCTCCTTTGTTGGAGATATTTAAGGCAGGGATAGACAGGTTTTTGGGGAATCAAGGGATATGGAGAGCGGTGGGAAAGTGGAGTTGAAGCCCAAGGTTAGCCATGATTGTGTTGAATGGTGGAGCAGGTTCGACAGGCCATATGGTCTACTCCTCTTCCTATTTCTTGTGTTTTTGTAGAATCCACCTCAGCATTTCATCCCACATCACCAACCTTATTTGCTGTCTGTCACTTGTAAAACAACAATATTATCATAATCCTTCACTTTTCTATTAATTCAAACGTTGCGCTGCATCTTACCTATGTCGGGCGGACTGGGCAGGAGCGGGCGGAGGCAGGTGGTGATCAGCTGCGTGCCGCCATTTTACATGGGCTGGCCAATTAAGGCCCACCCAACGTAATATGCGGCCAGTAGCGCCCAGCACTACCTGTGCGGGAAGGGGGAGGAGGGAGAATCAGGGCGTGAATCGCATGCACGCAAAAGAGCGCAGCAATCTCCCTGAGGCACGGAGCTGCCTCAGGGAGGTTAAGTTGGTAATGAAAATGTTGAATAAATGACCTAAAAAGTTATTTAAACATGTCCCCTGATGTGACAGTGTCACATGAGCTGGTACATGTATGTGCATTTCGAAAATTTATTTAATTATTTTATTAAACCTTCAGGAAAGCTCATCCCGCCCGTGGATGATGTTTCCTGAAAAACACGAAGGCCGCTTGGGCCCTTCACCTGCCCACCAACCTTAATTAAGGTTGGACAGGCAGCGCTGTTAATGAGCTAAATTACTTGCCTAATGGCCTTGATAGGCCTTTGACAGTTCGGCAGGGGCGCAGCCGCCTCCAGCACATGCCCACCGAACACAATATTGAAATGACGCGTGATGACGTCAGGACACACGCCCGACGTCATCTCACGTCATTTTATGCATCGGCGTGTTGGGCCCACCCCCGATGCCGACGGCAATATCCTGGCCATTGTGTCAGGTGGAGTCAAAATATAAATAATAGATACAGAAAACTATCACTTGGCTGCTCCGAGCTATTTGTAGCCACTGAAACAATCAAAAGAACTCTGTCAATATTTTAAGACAATTGTTCACACCATCTACAGTAACTGCTGACCTTCTGAACATACTGTTTTAATTAAATCCTCTTGTTATCTTATTAATTCTGCTACTCCATGCGATCTTTGCGGCATCAGTGATCACAGGGTTCATCTTTTTACCGAGGCAAAAGTGGCAGCCCACAGTTTTTCCTTGTTACAGATTTTTATTAAAGCTATTCTCTTGCTGTCGGCATCGCTGGCATTATGGTGTCAGCCATCAACAGTGTCAGCTGTTGTGTCAGAGTCTAAAGGTCATGGGCTCAAGCCCTACTTCAGAGACTTGAGAGCAAAATCTAGGCTAACACTCCAGTGCAGTGCTGAGGGAAGATTGCACTGTTGGGGGGGGTGACATCTTTTGGCTGAAATATTAAACGGAAGCTCTGTCTCCCCAGTGTCCTGGCCAATGTTTATCTCTCAGCAAACAGCTAAAATAGATCATCTGACCATTATCAATGTTGCCTTTAAGCTATGCAGCTAAGCAGAAATTCGGAATGTACAGTGCAAGCAAAAAACAGGCTACCACAACCAATGTTCCCCTTTAAGGCCACACACCTATCTTAAAGGTACTGTGCAGTGCAACAAACAAACTGCATATAATAAAGAAAAAATAGAGGGAATATTGGTCACTGTTACATGGCTGACAATGGGAGCTTGTTGTGTGTAGATTGGCTGCCTTGTTTCCTGAAGTACAACAGTGATTATACTTCATAAATATTTCATTGCCTATAAAGCGCTTTGGGATGTTCTGAGGTTGTGACAAGTGCAAGAGAAATGCAAGTTTTTCTTATCCTTCTCCACATTGAAGCAATTAACTCAAATCCCATTTCCTGCTCTTTTCTCATGGTCTTTGATATTTTTCATCCTCATTTCTATACATATTTCTGTCTCAGCTTCAATAGTCACTGGATCCTAAGAAGCTTCTCCTAACCTTCCTCATTACTTCTGCTATAGACTAGTCCCACTTTACAGCTTTTTATCAATTCACCAACCAGCGTCAATAATCTGTCACTATTTATACTGTCAATTGCTTTCAGAATTTCGAACACCAGTTAGATTCCTCTTTAGTAATTTTGACTTGTGAAATCTCACACTGTAATGATATTTTCCCTTCCATGATAACATTCTCATACAGCTTCCCCTTGACTCCAATATCCTTTCTATAATGGGGTGCCCAAAGCATGCAACATAGTGTAACTGTTCATCTAACACTGGTAATTTCAAGTCATGTCTTCTTTTACTCATGTTTATTTCATACTTTAATTCTCTCAGTCATATTGAATTCTACATATTCTTATCTATCCAGTTACATCCCCTCTGGACCTGTCTTTTGTTTCTATATTTATCACCTCTGTTTGCTCTGCACTATTATCATTTGTGTCATTTAATCATTTCTACCCTATCACACACACCTCCCTTTTATTTTTCTCTTGAACCCTTTTCCCTGGCCCTGTATCTCTTAAAGAACAATTCAAGGCTATGGGCCAAGTGCTAGTAAATGGGATTAGGTAGGTAGGTCAGGTGTTACTCATGTGTCGGTGCAGACTTGACAGGCCAAAGGGCCCCTTCTGCACTGTGTGATTCTGTGATTCTGTAATCTAATAAAAAAAGGTCTCTGAACTGAACTCCGTTTCCCTCTGCACCGATGCTACCTGCTGAGTATTTCCAGCATTTTTTGCTTCTTTAATTTGAGTTCTACATACTTTGACAAAAGAAAAATACTTTGGATACTGGAATACTGAAATAAAAAGAGAAGAAGCTGGTAACGCAAAGCAGGTCTGGCAGCATCTGTGGAAAGAAAAACAAAAGTTAATCTTTCAGGTTGGTGACCTCATATGAGATCCAGAAGAAGTTAGAGATTTAACAGTTTATAATTGAGTACAGAGGAGGTCTTGCGGCATGTATCCCATGTATCTTGTAGCTGCCTCTGAGCCAGAAGCTTTGGGTTCAAGTCCTGCTTCGGGACTTGATGACCAAGGAAGGCGCATTAGTAACGCGGTCAAACGGGTTGCGTATCAACTTGTAAATCCTTCCAACATACGCCAGTGCCAGGTGGTAAGAGTGGGCGAGGTTCCTGGTCAGCCACATGATGGAAAGAAGTTGGAGCCTCTGCCATTACTATTCGTAGCTCCAGGGCTACAACATGCATGTAAACCACAGCAGCAACTCAACTCCCCCGGGGAGGCCGGTTGGTTCAGTCAGCCGGATGGCCGGTGTGGATCAGGTTGGTGCTTGGGGTTCAATCCCCATTCTGGCTGGGATGGATTCGGGACCCCCTGCCTCCTTGCTCTACCTGTGGTGGAGGCTGCAGCACCGTGGATCGGATCGGACCTGCCAGTGAACTCAAGGAGAAGAATCAAGTATGGTGTCAGCGGAAAAAGGTGGGTGGAGCTCTGTGCATGCTTGATGCTGTAAAATCTCCAATTATTTCCAGCTCTGATGAAAGGTCATCAACCTGAAAGGTCATCAACTAAAAGAAACCTGGAAGCAGAAACAGCAATGATTTCAAAAGGAGATTGAATGGACACTTGAAGGAAATAAACTGAATCGAGCAGGAGAGTGGGACTGACTGGATTGCTCAGTGGAGGGCTGGCAATCACTCGCTGGACTCCTTCTGTGCTGCAAGTGACTCTTTTACTCTTTAAAAGGTCAACACTGCTGCTTTCTCCACAGATGCTACCCGATGCGGGATGTCTTGCAGCATTTTCTCTTTTTATCCCATGCTTAGCCTTCAATGTCGAGCTGTCCTGCAGTCCATTAACATTTAAATGTGGAAGGGGATGCCACAGACTCATTATTAAACTCTGCGTAAACTTAAAAAGTTCAAGACAACACAATCAGTTTGCAACTGGTTTGATACTGCACCGTGAGCCAGGCTCTCCAATATATCTTTAACCGCTCTCTACTGAAGTCAGATCAGCCTCTGGAGTTATATGGTCACCAGCTTTGGAAACCATGAGCAGCAACAAAAACGTAAGAACATAAGAAGTAGGAACAGGAGTGGACCATAGCGCCCCTTGAATCCGTGCCCCCTTTTAACAAAGTCAAGTCTGATCCTTGACCTCAACTCCATTTCCTGCCCAAGTTCCCATCTCCCTAGATTATCTTAGTGCCTGAAAATCCTTTGCTCTCTGTCTTGAATTATCTCAATGATCCACAGCTCTCTGGTGTAGAGAATTCCAAAAATTCACAACTCTGAGTGAAGAAATTTCTCCTCATCTCAATGGCCGACCCCCCCATCCTGAGACTATGAGCTTTTAATACCCTCCCTCCCTCTCTTTAATACCCTATGCTCTCCAGCCAGGGGGAACATCTGGCAATGCTAAAACCCACCCATTCTATGCTCTGACCAATACCATATTTTCCCAAGGAAATTAAGAAAGTGCTGGAAATACAAAACAGATCAATTAACATCTGACGGAGAGCAAGAACTTGCATTTGTCTAGCGCCTATCACAACCACCTTATGTCCAAAAGTGCTTTACAGCCAATGAAGTACTTCTGAAGTGTAGTCACTGCTGTCATCTAGCCTAGAATAAGCAAAGAGGACGAAGAAGTTGGGTGGGACCTTCTGAGGCTGTGAAAGGCGCTATGCCAATGCAATTCCTCGCCTTTCCTTTAAATATTTATACCCTTTTCGTCAAGATCACACCCAAAATAGCTTTGTCGTAATCGTTGTGTACTTTGAACACTTTATGTTTGATTTGTGATTTCCAGGGCCTTTTTTTCCCCTCTTATTTAAATGCAGGAGGGTTTTACGGTATCCGGTGGATCATTGACTGCGGTGCAAATAAAGGTTTATGCAGATAGTTCAGGCTCGCCTCGCCTCTCCTGGCACCGGCACAAATGGCTTTGTAGTTAATTTTTAATTTGACTCCTGTTAGACTCTCCCCAGGATGGAAGCGGCAGTTCCTGCGGAGGGGACCGGGGGCTGGTGCTGGCTGTCAGCCTCCTGGTCTCTCTACCTGCTCTGCTCCGGCTTCTCCGAGTTCTTCAGCGGCGTCTTCATCAACCAGTACCGCTTCAACTTCCCTGCTTTCATCGCCCTGTGCCAGGTCAGGACAGCCCCAGCGCCGCTTCCGCAGCCTTGGGAGTTGTAGTTTTACCCATTGTACCTGAATCCATCGTCAGGGCTGCGATTCCGCACTTACCATCAACCAAACTGGTACTTTAGGGATTGACTCCCCCCCCAGCTTGTCCTTCTATAGAGAATCGTAGACCGATACAGCACAGAAGGAGGCCATTCTGCCCATCATACCTGTGCAGGCTATTCAATGCATCTCATTCCTCTGCTCTTTCCCCGGAGTCCTGTATTATTTTTTCCCCCCACCCTCTTCAAGTCTTTACAATGGGGCTTCTTTTTGCCTTGAATCACTGGTTGGTGGTGATGGAATAAGTCAAGCTCTGTTTTTATGATAAAAGATAAAAGAAGAAGAGTCATACGGACTCGAAACGTTAACTCTGTTTTTCTCTCCACAGATGCAGTCAGACCTGCTGAGTCTTTCCAGCATTTTCTGTTTTTTTTTATTATAATGGCTTGTCGAATTTTTACACGTTTTACTGGGGTCACAGATATTTTTGCTTTGTTGCCTTTTGGAGTCAGGGATGAATTTCCCTGCATGTGCTCATTTTTTTGTTTTGGCTTTCAGCATTACTAGTAGCTTTCTTTTTATTCATTGATGTGATGTGGTTGGTTGGTGGCATGGTCAGCAGCTATCGCCCCATGACCCTAACTCCCGCCTTCTTGAACTGCTGGAGTTCATCTGCTGCAGGTACTCTGGGGATCAGTGGTGCTTGAGGTTGCTCTCTCCAGTGTACAGGATGGGCAGTGATGGGTCTGCCGGCCTTTGTTCACCTGGTTAATGTTTGTATGTCAGTTCTTTAAGTATTGCTGTATAGTGCTGTGAATGAACCACCAACTCTCACTTACTTCCAACGATCAGCAATTTTGCATGTCCAAAAAGAATCTAAATGATATCTTGTACTGTAAAAATAATTACATTTGAATTCAGAGGATTCGTGGCACTTTGGCAGGCACCAGTACAAACATGGCAAAAGTTTTGATGAGTTGCTCAGCTGCTAACACATTTGGCTATAGCATTGTGATTTGAGCTCCACTCTAGGAATTAGGGTTTCACAAAGAGTGCAAACTCTCCAGTGCAGTATTGAGTTACATTAGCAAGAGTTCAAACAAGTTTCTGAATGCCTATCTGAAGAGCAGGTAGCCTCCTAGTCTTCTGGCCCACATTCCTCCCTCAACCAGGGCTAAGAAAAGCAGATTAGTGGGTGATTCATCTCATTGTTATTTGTGGGATCTTGCTCTGCACAAAACAGCTGCTTAATGTACTTCACAGTTATTGCATTTTGAAGTCATTTATTGCATACAAAATCCTTTGAGACATCTTGGGAGGCATGCAAAGAGTATATAAGTACAAGTTCTGCTGTATGATATTATTTCACAGTGTTATCCTTTGCTAGGCTCTGCTGACCATTGTGGTGCTGCAATTATTGAGACAAGCTGGACTGTTGAAGATCCAACCGTATTTACTGGAGAGTGGAGAGATTTTCCTGCTCCCTTCCATTTGCTCCGGTTTTCATTCAGTCCTAACCCTGTGGGCTGTGACCAGCTCCAATTCCATAGTCTTCACATTCATCCAACGGTTTACACCCCTGGCCACCTTGGTATTCTTGGAAACATTTAACTTGAAAAAGAGAACCTCCTTCAGCAATGCTTTTTTGGTGCTGCTGGTCACTTCGTGCTCCATTTTTGCAGGTAAGATGTGATAAAGAATAAACCATGCTACTTCTAGCATTGCTTCTGTACATCACTGCACTTCAAAGTAATTCATTCTATGTTAAACTTTTGTTGTATAAATCTGTATATAAATACAAGTCTGTATTTTCAAACCCTACAGCCTAACCTAATATACATCCTACCTCTACACTGTTTTCTAGACCTATGCCCGTTTGTATTTTTGACCCAGCTGCCATCCCATTTCTCTCTCTGCTCCATCCTCAGTGGCAAAGCTTTTCATCTTTGTGCTGTTGCATGTTGGAATGTCCTTCCATAACACCAACACCTTACTACACCTCTCCCTCAAAGGTCTGTTCACAACATACCTTTTTGATCAAGCCTTCATCACCTTCCCTCAATCATGCTCTGCAGCATCTCAGAACGTTAAAGGCACTATTATAAGCATTGTGAAAAGTGAAGTTAAAAACAGAAAACACTGGTAAATATACATGTCCACCACCATATGCAAAGGAGAAGATAAGTTAACATTTAACTTTTCATGATGGTCTGACATTGACCTCTCTTCCCAAACCTGTAAAAGGATCTGTGACCAAAATGTTAACTTTTCTCTTTACAAATGTCAACCATAATTTGCAGTTATCTTTCTTTTTATCTCTACTTAAAATTGCCCTGAGGCATAAAGCCACCTCTTCCTATTCAATCAATAAAATATTGCCAATCATTAACCAGACAGGTTAGATTCCATTGCTTTTGTTTGTCCAGTTGAAGGCAATACAGGGGAAATATTTTGTCCTTTGTGGCAAGTGCCAAATTTCTCTTTGTACCTCATTCCAGTGATTTAAAAGGATAATGAACCCTTTTTCAGCAAGATGTGTAACAATGAACCACATGTCACTGAAGGGTGATTCACAGCAACATTTTTCTCTCCAAAGATTGTGGAAAATCGATCAATAAATGGTTGTGTATGTATATAGACTATTAAACCTCCTGTTCAAGAGCACTTACCTCCCTTTGATCCAGAAGATTTGTGAAGACCACAAGAAGTCAGTGCCAACATGGTTAAGATTAGTTATTGTTGGTCCCTAAAATTATTTTAATTTATGCGAGAGGTGACTTGAATTCACCAACCGATAAGAGTATGTTGCCAGAGAGATGACTAAGAGCTGTAGGTCTTTGGAATATTGGGAGATTTTGATAATAGCATAATTATGGATGAGGAAGGCCATTTGGCTTATCTTGATTCATCCATCCAGAACGAGCCCCCTCCCCCACCCCATCCCAGCATCCCAGTGAATGATTCCAGGGTTTCGATTTTATCCGAGAGCCCATTCCATGTATTGATTACTCTGTGCATAGAAGAATCTCGTCAGTCCAAAATTTGCCTGTGCACCCTTGTCTATTCATGTAATTTAATCTTATTTTCTTTTTCCATTCTGTTATTTTGGATACCTCCTGGAGGATCACTTCCTTTCAAGGCTAAAAAGCTCAAGTGTCTCCACTTTTTCCTCATAAGTCAAACTTTTGATGCACGTGATCAAAAAGATGGCCCTTTTCTGCACTTCCTTTAGCAAATGTGACCAGAACTAGACACAGTTCTCAAGATGTTGGTAGATTGGAGCACTATGCAGTTTGATCGTGACTTCCACTGGCTGGAATTCCACTGGTCAGCATTTTATTGGTTTTGTTGACTGCTGCCTAAAATTGGTTATACATGATTAGTGGTATATCTAAGAATCTTGGGTTTTTTCAATTTCATTATTAGTTATTTCAACACCGTTCACAAAGTGTGTGTCATCATTTCCCTTCCAATGTGCAGCACTTTACAGTTCCCTTCATTAAATTCATACGACAGAGCACAGCGTATCTCCCAGCTGCAAGCTGCCATTGGCAACTGCTAAAGCCATGTCCTGTTGGGAAGCGGATTTATTTTGAGGAATGTGAAAGGAAAAGTATCCATTGCCACATCTTTATCCTGCTTTCTAAATATGAACTATTCTAATATGTTCCTGTCTAGGGCTTCAGATTTTCAATGATGAAGCTGTTGTGTATGTATATGGACTGTTAAACCTCCTGTTCAAGAGCACTTACCTCCCTTTGATCCAGAAGATTTGTGAAGATCACAAGAAGTCAGTGGTGGATGTCTATTACACCTGCACCATTAATAGCTGTCCACTGCTGTTGGTGTACTGCCTTCTCCATCCAGATACTCCTCAGATCTTCCCTTCAGGCAGCTGGTCCAGTCTGATCTTTTTGGGCTTTTTTTCCTTGGTGTTGCTCCTGGGATCTTTGCTGAATTTTCTGGTTTTCCTGTGCACCTTGCTGAGCTCGGCACTGACAATGAACATGATCGAGGTTGCAAAGACAGACATACTGACACTGAGGAATATTGTTACACATGAATGGACTTTCTCACCCCCGCTTCTCACCAGTCTTCTCATCAGTATCAGTGGAGCAGGCATCTATGTGTACAAAAATTCTAGACAGATAAATACAGGAACAAGGAAAGGTGCAACGGAAATCACCATCTGAAAACTTCTCAGTATATTACAAGTATTGGAATTTAAGTTAATGGATAATTTTCCTCTTTGTGTCACCTGAGGGTGTTGATTTATTGCTGGTTCCATGTCTACAATTCTCCAGTGCTCTGTCCAATTTGCCACACAAAAAATGAACCTCGATATTGATTTGTGGAAAGTTATCCAATTTTAGAAAGGCTTGAATTCATATAGCAGCTTTCACAATCTCAGGACATCCAAAGTGTTTTACAGCTCATGCAATACTTTTTTTTTATTGTATTGCAGAAAACAAGGCAACTAATTTATGCACAGTAAGCTCCCACAATCATGTGATAATGACCAGATATTCAATTTTTAGTAATGTTGATTAATGGATACATTTGGTCAAGAAACCATGGAGAACTCCCCTGCTCTTCCTTGAAACAGTATCATGTGCTCTTGTAGGTCCACCTGAGAGAGCAGATGGTGACTCAGTTTAATATCTCAACGAAAGAAAGCATTTCCAACAGTGAAGCATTACCTCAGTACTGCACTGAAGTCTCAGGCTTGATTTTTGTGCTCAAGTATCTGGAGTGGGACATGAACGCACAACCTCTGACTCAAAGAGGCAAGAGTGCTACCCACTGAGCCACAGCTGACTAAACATCACAGGCTCAATGCACCATTGTCACTCAACGTTCACACGCACATTTTCCGGCAGGGATCACTAGACAGCTATCAGGGATAGTAACTTGCAAATTTTTTCGTAAGATACAAAGACCGATCCCATACTGCCAAGAGCTAAATTAGCTTGAACCTGGGACATTCTTGGCCTGTATGTCTCCTTTAATTCACTGGAACAGGATAAAAAGCCATCGGAGCAACATGTTCTAAATAAGCTCCTGCCATCTCATTTTGTACTTGCAAAATCTAGCACCTTCTCTTTAGTTCAGAAAAGTTAGTGACTTTGTCCTTTTCCAGATATTTTTGAGCTGTGCTGAACCCAGCCTTTGTACTTTAAATGCAAATTGTTGTCCTTTATTGTTGCACAGGGTAGTTGTTAAAAATGTTTTTTTCATTATAATAAACTCATCTGTTGCAGGAGTACCGTCGGTGTTTTTTTGTTCTGACTCCTACCTCTTACAATGTTTTCCCCTCCAGATTTCAGAGTATAATTTAACAGACACTGACCGCCCTCCAGCACTTTATGGAAGTGACCATCCTCCACGCCAGAGTCTAAACAGTCAGATTCAGCAGGTTATTTACCCGTACTTTGCAACCCATCCAATTCTGACCAACCTACAATAAGGAGCAAGAATCTCGGTTAGTTTTGCTCCTCCCTAGCCCAGCGAGGTGCAGATTTTTTAAGAGTCTTTATAACCTTTACTGCTGTCGACCTGTGCAGATTTTCTTGCACACTTCAGTCTGATTAAAGGTTTTTTTATAAATACTGAACCTGTACACAGTAATTTGAACGTGGCAAAGATGTTGCAAGATCAAGGGGTTTAAAAAGAGAATTCCAGAGCGTGGAGATGTGATAACTGAAGGTTTTGGAACTGATGGCAGAATGATAGCGGCAGGATGTGGATATGACAGAACAGCAAGCAGGTCAGACTAAGTGTCAAACTGAGACTTCTCAGATGAGATCAGTGTAGCTCAACAGCACTGGATGTATTTACCCGATTAAACATTAGGGGGTCTGCATAGATTCTTATTGCAAATAAAGTGATGAAACATTATGTAACACAAATTGGTCTTTTGAGGGCAGCCCTTCACTTTGCTTTCTAAGTTATCATTGAATCGGCTTCCAGTGTATTCCTGATCATAACTTGCTGTGTAAATAAAAATCAATCTCATCTTGCCTGGGTTTTTTGGCCGATTACCTTAAATCCGTATCCTCTGATTACCAGCCCTCCTGCCACTAGAAACAGTTTGCCCTTATTTACTCTATCAAAACACTTCATGATTTTAAACACCTCTATTAAATTTCCTTTCACCATCGCTTCTTGAAGAACAATTCCACATTCTCTAGTCTCTCCCCGCAATTAAATAATAGCAATCGTCTATGCCCCAAAGGATCACAGAACTGCATCTCTCTACTGCTCCGCCCGGTACACTGGAGCTTGAGTACACTGCTGCCATGCTATCCTCATACCTCACAACCAGAGAAATTACTGAGAATAGTTGTGCAGCTTTGTGGTGTCACAGACATCCTATAGAAGTGTAAACCACAAACTGCTGAATGAGAAATAAAAATGTTACTGACTCAGCACACCACATGTTTCTCAAAGGCAATTTGGGATGGGCAATAAATGCTGGCCTAGTCCACATCCAATGAACGAATAAAAAAAAGGATGCATATAAAACTGCAAACTGCCACAGCAACTCAGGGTTCCTTGGGGGGAGGGGCTGGTTGGCTCAGTTGGCTGGACGGCTGGTGTGAATCAGATTTGTGCCAACAGCATGGGGTTTGATCTCTGTTCCGGCTGGGGTGGATTCGGAAACTGTCTCCTTGCCCTGCCCATGGTGGAGGTCACGGTGCTGTGGGTCTGGCCCGCCTTCGGGCAGACAGCTGAAGATGACGACGACGACTGAGGTGATAGTGCATTGCTTTATAGAGAAGATGGTAAATTCAAACTCTTGTCTATTTGTTCAGATGAATCCAAATCTGCCTCCAACCAAAATCACCAAGAACAAGCTGACCAGTCATTTGCCTCATGGTTTTTTATGGGATCTTGCAGCACTCAAATTGGCTGCTGCATTTACTTGCATATCGACTACACTTCAAAAGCAAGTAATTGTTTATGAAAGGCTATGAGACGTTTGGAGAGTGAGATAATAGCTCTGTTCCTAACTACATGATTTGTCAAGTTCTCTTAAAGTTCCCATCTGGTTCATGAATGTCCTTTAGGGAAGGAAATCTGCCAACCTTACCTGGTCTGGCCTCCATGTAACTCCTAACCCACCGCAATGTGGCTGACTCTTAACTGCCCTCTGAAATGGCCTAGCAAGCCACTCGGTTCAAGGGCAATTAGGGGTGGGAAACGAACACTGGTCTCGCCAGCAACACCCATATCTCCATGTAAGAAGTTAAACAATTCTGATAATTGCATTTATTTACAATGACAAAAATAGTTTCTGCAAGATTTCATGGAAAATTTTAAAATATAAAAAGATGCATTCTCTCTCAGATTCTAATCCTAAACAATAGTTTGCTTTCAAAGTATTTGAGTTTTCCAGTTTATTTACAGCACAGCCAGCCTTAAAGGCTACTTGACTTCAGTGATGGCACATTAATCATGGTGAAACTGTAGATCTTGGAGCAGTGATAAGAATTACTTGTCATAAGTGGTCACGTTGTAGAGGTAGCACAGCAGTCTTTATTTGTCCTGGTTATCTGGGAGTCGTATCCCCATGCTTTGCAGGATGTTAGAGGCAGGCCCAGCTAGGCCGGCTTGTGAGCTGTACGACTCTAATAGGTTCTCCACCAGATTCAAGTCCACATCCACAGGCAGAATCTTCAAATTCCCTTCAGAGTCAGTCTCCAATTCACCCTCTGCTTCTTCAGATACATCAGGTCTGTCCGAGCCAACCTGTGAGGGCATCAAACAGAAAACTGCATTTTGTGGCACAGGAAAAGTACGACACATCACCGCGTAGGCCTAAGAAAACACGTGCTTTGAGTCTAGTGGTGTATTCATACTGAGCTTGTAGCAACAGTATTAATTACACCGGTACAGCACCTTATTATTACAGTCTGATTCCATCCTAACCAGAAGAGAACTCTGCATGTCTGCGCTAATAGGGATTATGTCTGCACTCTCCCATTTAGACAAATTCTGAGTAGACTCATCTATAATGATGAGCCTACTCACCAAGGGATCATTTAAGGATTTTTAAGATTTGGAGTTGTACTCCATGCAATGTTAAACCTAAAGGAATTGAGACCAGCTCCCTCAAGAAAGGATGGGAGGGGTCTTCAACCCTATCTCTCGAGTCAGGTTAGAACCACACACCAGAATTATACTGCACATTTAGCATCAGCAAGCAGATGGTGGCCCTCTGGGAAGAAATAAATTTAGTGAGCTGGAAGAAAAATTATATAGTAAGAAGGGGCAAGGGTTCAATTAGGAAAAGGTTGGGAGTGAGCTGGGACTGGGACGAGTTTAGAGGCAGTAATGTAGATGATCTCTATTTTGCTTATGATACCATCAGCTCCTTGCATTTAGTATCAGCTTAAGTGAGGTTGGGGTGAAAAATCACAGAACACGATCATTTGTGAAGAGGAATTTGGGGTTGTTCCTACTCTTCACAATGGGGATTTGGTTATGGAAAGGGTGCTGGGTAGGTGGTGTTGTAGAACTCGAGGTGGTCAAGTCAAGTATATTCCTTCTTATGGCCAAACACTTAGGGGCAGTTGAATGGGGGAGTCCTCAAAGTTGGAAATACATGTCACTTCTTGTGGACAATAATGGGCAAATCCAATATTCTGGTGTCCCACAAATTCTCTTAAGCTCTTAAACAGACAGTTCATAGTGCTATTTGTAAACCTGTGTACTTAAACTTATATTTTAATACCACTCCTAACACAAGGCAAGGTGTTTTGCAGTACCTTAATAGGGAACGTGGACAATGAGTAGAAAAGGGAAAGGGAGAGGTTTAGAAATTCAGACTGGAAGCAAAGCTGATGACAAAGTTAGGAGGCTTTTGAAAGTTGAGAGTGAGGTGATAAGTCAAAAGGCTTTGGGCGAAGACCTCCAGACAGCATGGCACTAATGATGGAGTGGAGGTGTCCGGACACCACTGCTGTCCAAGGAGAGTAGGGGACAAATGGAGTCAAAGATCTAATTGTCCAGTACAAGTTATAATTCAATTTACTATTTGAGATCAGAAAAGGGGACAGAATGACTTTTGGGGTCTACTTGATACTTGGACCGCCATTAGGCAGGGCCGATAAGGCTGTTAAAAATGACAGGGAGCAAGGCGGTACCAATCTAGTCTTGGTGGAATGCTGTGAAAATATTGTTTTCCTGTTGCAGGAATTTAAATATGAATAGATTGTCTTTTGCCCGGCTAACATACCTTATCAGTGATTTTAGTAAAGCTTTTGCCAATATTTGTGCTTGCCAGCTCCTGGTCCATCTGCTCCATGTAGTCTCGGATATTCTCAAGAGTCTCTGCAGCTGACATATCCTCCTCTAGTTTACCCCCTTTATTGTCAGACTCTGCATCGCTGTCCAATAAATCATAATCCTCTTCCTCATCAACATCATCCGAATCAAGCTCATCTGATTCTACCCCTGTAGTCAAGGCCACGGAAAAAGCAATTAAAAAAACAACATGCATTAATATGGCACTTTTCACAACCACCGGACATCTCAAAGCGCTTTACAGCCAATTAAGTACATTTTTTTGAAGTGTAGTCACTGTTGTAATGTAGAAAACGCAGCAGCCAATGTGCACACACATAAACAGCGTGATAATGACCAGACAATGTTTCAATGACAAAAACAGAATTACCTGGAAAAACTCAGCAGGTCTGGCAGCATCGGTGGAGAAGAAATCAGTTAACGTTGCGAGTCTTCACGACCCTTCAGCAGTTCTGCCGAAGGGTCGTGAAGACTCGAAACGTTAACTGATTTCTTCTCCACCGATGCTGCCAGACCTGCTGAGTTTTTCCAGGTAATTCTGTTTTTGTTTTGGATTTCCAGCATCCGCAGTAGCTTTTAGCTTTTTGTTTTTATCTCTATGTTTCAATGATGTTGATTGCGGGATAAATATTGATCAGGGCACTGAGGATAACTCTCCTGTCCTTCTTCGAAATAGTGCCATGGGATCTTTTTTTTACATCCACACGAGCAGGCAGGTGAGGCCTCTCTGTTTAATGTCTCACCCAAAACACATCACCTTTGACAATGCAGCACTATCTCCATACTGCATTGGAGCATCAGCCTTGATTTTTGTGCTCAAGCCAGGAGTAGCACTTGAACCCAGAACTTTGTCATTCAGGAGGGGAGAATGCTAACAACTGAACCATGGATGACACCATTGCCACCATGGCTGACAATGCAGGAGAATGATCTCAGGTATGAAGAAAGATTACATAAAAAATGGAAAGGTCAATTAGTATGCGGAAATGTAGGTTAACATTTCAGTTTTGATGATGGGTCTGCACCTGAAACATTAACCTGTCTTTTCTCATTACAGACATGACATTCACTTGAATGGTTAGATGTGGCCTCACACGTCTAGTATGAAGATGACACTTCCCATGCTGCATATTCCTACCTAGGATCCTTTCCAAAGCACTGGTGAAAGAGTTCACATCAAATTGGATTTGGCTGGCGGCTGAAGATCTGAAATTGAGAAAAAAAATCACAATCACAAATGGTATCACAGCAGCAAAAACTTTATAATGCATTGTAAATGGACTCCATTTGCAATATTGCTTTAGTAACTATTTTCAAAGAACAGTACAACAAACTTAATGTTTACTCAGTAAGATTGGGCATCTGAAGCTGGAGACAGCCTTCCATTTATCGGCCACCTAACAGCTTAGTATATACTAATCCCTTTGGCTTTGCAAGTGGGAGTCGGGCCAAGTGTGATCTCCATGTGAAGTTGGGATTAGACAGCAGAGATAATTGGACCAGATCATGTGTAGATGTAATTCAGTCTCCAAGTTAAAGTCACTTGATCTATTCTTATCTTTATATAATACTTGCTGATTTTATAGGTAAATAGTTAATTTAACAGGAATTAGGAAAGGAGTGGGGTCACAACTTGAGGTCCCAGATATCACCTGGAAAGGATGGAAGAATGGGAGCTGGGACACTTGGGATAGGTCTCAGATGGAGGAAGTGGAATCGGAGAACTCAAGTGAGCGTGGGAGGGAAGAAACAGAAGGTGCTGCACTTTGGAAAGGCATGAGGGAAAAAAGTCTGGGTGCGAGCAGTGTCAGCTGAATAGACAAATTGCTGGAACAGAGGGTTAACTTGGTTGGGGATAGTGGGGATGGGGGGTTTGCAGTGAGAAAGGGGAACCATCATAGCAGCTAAAAATTGATCAAATTTTTCCCAAAAGGTTTGTGCTGTTTTGTGGTTAGCCTGGGCCAAGACTAGACACATGATTGGCCCGTGTGTTATGTAGTCAGCACAGATCCAACATTCATCTATATAAAATCACAGACCAACGTTACAGTTCACTGTAGTCTATGCCAAGATTTAAAACAATATATAATTAATAATTAGGCTTCATACCGTGGTATCTCTGCACCTTCATGTGAGGACACCTTTGAGACAAAAGCTTTCATACTCTTGGTGACGTCATGCAGATCATAATCCAATTCCTCCTCCTGTCTGGCAGAATTCAACAGTTTCCTTCCTGAGGCCTCCTCCAGCATCTGATCCAGCTCCTCTGGTGAAATATCCAACCAGCTGTCATCTAGGCAGGCGAAGGAATCAAAAAAGTGAGATGGAGACACGCGGGAGCCGTCTGACCAGAAAGAAGGTGGTCACATGTGATGTTCATACAAATGCTCCCATTAATAACGGGAAGGGTAAAAAAGCTTTGTGAAGCAACATCTCATTCCAGGGCAGGAGGTGTTTTCCATGAGCATTTCCACCCCAACCTTGTTAATGAGAGAAGGTAGGACAGAGCAGGCTGAGCCTGGAGGAGTGAGAGAACACAGGTGTCCTTGGCAATTGAAGTCATGTCAGGGCATCGGAAAGATAACAGCGAAACAAGGCCCCATTTCAGATTTCCAGCATCCACAGTATTTAGCTTTTGTCCTGGACCACATCCCTCTAATTAAGGAACTTCACTGCAGTGAGCATTTAATTTCATTCCCACACATATTGTCTTACCAGGTCTGGCCACAAACCAGCTACAATATGTATACAAATGAGAAAAGGCCATTTAGCCTATCCTGACCTATCTATCAAGAAATACTGAGTTATTCCCATCATAATCTCCATCTTTTTAATTCATTCCAGGGTTTCTTCCTTCACTAAAATATCCCTTGACAATATCATATATTGGTAGAATTTCCTGACAACAGTTCTATATTTGTCTTTTGCCAGTTTGAACCTGAAATGAGCTCCTTGTCCTAATGGTAGTATAATTTGAAGCAATGTTTTAGATTTACCTTTCCTTTGCTGATTGCTATCTTGTACACCTCTATAAAGCCTTTTTCTAGCTACCGTATTTCCGGTTTCACTATCCTTTGTCATAACTCCTAAGGGCCAAACCCTGGAGTTTTAATGTCTACTTTGTGTCTCAACTACTGAAGCTGTGGTTTGACTGCAACCTTAAATCATTCCTTTGGCTTACATAGCATAATCAGACTGTGGCCTATGATGTGAACCTCTCAGGTAATGTTACTCAAATGTACCCACCATCCTCGGGAGGTAGACTGTCTCCTTCTTTCTGTAGTTCTTCCACACTGTAGGACAGAGTTTGCAAAAGCTGCAGGACCTGTTCCCCTGGACTTAAGACAGATGAACTGAGGAGACCAGAAAGAGCAAGTATGACTTTTAAAAACAAAACTAAAGTTAAATTATTTATGAGCAAGTAAGACGTCTGATGTGATGCCGTTAAAATGCATAAAAATTAGAAATGTTTTATCACTTGGGGCTATAACCAAAAAGTTGGTGTAAATAATTTAGAATTTGTTTAAGTGGGAATAATATTACATGTTTCCAGTGTGCTGGCATTTAGGAATAAAATTAATACTCCATCCAGTCACAAATAAAATATTTATATTTGCAATTCACGATTACTATATATTAGCACAGCGTTTTTTAAACTTTCCTGTGAGGGGGTCACTTGCCCATAATGGCACAATTCCAGGGACCCCTGCAATACAGGCACACTCCCAGGGATCCTCTGTCTTAAGTTCTGAAAGACAGTGTTTGTTCCCAAAGACAAGTAGTGATGCTGTTCCATCAAATGCTTTTTTTTTTTGCGTGTATTAACATACAGCAGCAGAGTTAGTGTGTTAGCAACAGATCCTATTAGTGTCTGGAGACTCCCTGTTTCAATACAGTCAAAAAGAACACCTAATGAAAAATGTGCTTTGGTAAATCCATAATTTACTAAGTGGAGAAGATATGATGTTATATTGGGATACTCACTGTCTTAAATGATAGAACATATACTTCGCTTTTGCTCATTTAAAAAAATTAATTTACGGGACGTGGTGTCGCTGGCTGGGCCAGCATTTATTGCCCAACCCTAATTGCTCTGGAGAAGGTGGTGGTCAGCCGCCTTCTTGAACCATTGAAGGTCATGTGGTATGCCCACAGTGCTGTTAGGGAGAGAGTTCCAGGAGTTTGACCCAGCAACAGTGAATGAACGGTGATATAGTTCCAAGTCAGGATGGTGTGTGGCTTGAAGGGAAATTTGCAGCTGGTGGTATTCCACGCATCTGCTGCCCTTGTCCTTTTAGGTGGTGGAGGTTGTGGGCTTGGGAGGTGCTTTTGAAGAAGCTTTGGTAAGTTACTGCAGTGCATCTTGTAGATGGTACATACAGCTGCCACTGTGCATCGGTGGTGGAGGGAGTGAATGTTTAAGGTTGTGGATGCGGTGCCAATCATGTGCGTTACTTTGTCCTGGATGGTGTTGAGCTTCTTGAGTGTTGATGGAGCTGCACTCATTCAGGCAAGTGAGAAGTATTCCATCACACTTTTGACTCGTGCCTTGTAGATGGCGGACAGGCTTTAGGGAGTCAGGAGATGAGTTACTCTCCGCAGAATTCCCAGCCTCTGACCTGCTCTTGTCGCCACAGTATTTATATGGTTGGTCCAGTTCAGTTTCTGTTCAACAGTAACTCCAGGATGTTGATAGTGGGGGATTCAGTAATGGTAATACCATTGAATGTCAGGGGTGGGGAGGTGGTTAGATTTTCTCTTGTTGGAGGTGGTCATTGCCTGGCACTCGTGTGATGCAAATGTTACTTGCCTCTTATCAGCTCAAGCCTGAATATAGGTTTTGCTGCATATGGACATGGAGTGTTTCGTGTCTGAGGAGACGTGAATACTGTTGGACATTGTGCAATCATGATTAAACCTAAGTTTGAATTCGCAGCCTGAAATTGATATATGATGCCCTATGAAGGTGGGGCAGAGATATTAGGAAAGTAGGAGCATACGATAGACCAATGCTCAAGGTGTTAGTTTGAGTTGGGGTATCATGCATGTCTAACATGGATCAGCACTAAAATTAGCCTTAAAATCCCTCTTTGACCTTCCAGTACCCTCTCACTGCAATCTTTTCCAGCATCTATCCTCCTGCGCACTTTGACCTACTGTGTGCCCCTCCCTTCCCAGCATCTATCCTCCTGCAAACTTTGATCTACTGTCTGCCCCCCCACTTCCTGATATCATCTCTGTCGGTACCTACAAAGCCTTGCTCAAAACCAACCTGTTAGACTAAGCCTAAGGTCACCTCTCGAAAGACCTATTTCCCACTTCCTGCTCAGTCATCTCTTAATTCCCTTGAAAAGCATCTCAAGTTGTTTTCATTATATGAAAGGTAGTATACAAATGTTTCTGTAATTATATGTCAGCTTTCAATCAATGTTGAAATCCTTCAGGGCTTTTCTGTAGTAAACACAACTGGGTGAGACTTGCCAGCAAACAATCAAATCACAAATAGCAAAAGAACAAAGCAATTCATAATTCTGCATCAAATTTAATCATTTCTTTACAGATGCCTTGTTTGGTAATTAATCACAAGAATTTACTTAAATCACAGCCAAGTCAGCAACTTTGGTCATTTTTTCCCTTTATTCTTTTATGGGATGTGGGCATCACTGGCAAGGCCAGCATTTTTTGCCCGTTCCTTATTGCCCTTGAATTGAGTGGCTTGCTAGGCCATTTCAGAGGGCAGTTAAGGGTCAATCACATTGCTGTGGCTCTGGAGTTACATGTTGGTCAGCCCAGGTAGGAGGGAAGATTTCCTTCCCTAAAGGCATTAGTGAACCAGACAGGCTTTTACGACAATCAATTACACTTTTGTGGTTACTATTACCAGGACTAGCTTTCAATTCCGGATTTTATGAATTGAATTTTAAATGCCAGCAGCTGCCACGCTGGGGTTTGAACCAGTGTTTACCTGGTTCTCTGGATTACTAGTCCAGTTACGTTACCACTACACCCCTGCACATGCATTGTCAGTTTGTTGTAGATGTCACTTCCACCTGTTTGTAAAACACTGGCAGTGTAAAGAAACAACTCTGACATGGTGGGTAACTGTACACCTTCAAAATGGGGGAGGTTTCCACAGGTGGCCCTGTCTGTAATTCCAATGGAGAGTATGAAGATTTTTGGCAATTGTCACAGGAAACAGCTCAATTGCTCCCGCTGTTCAAGTGTACAGCAAGACTGTTATTCAAATGTCTGGCTTCACTCCAACAAGGAAGATGCTGTCACCAGATAGTGAGCCATATACAAAAGCAGTAAAACAATTGTGTGTGCAAACACAACAGCTTAGAAACTCCACTCTAGATGGGTGAGAAGCAGTTAATATAAATAAACAAAGAAGCTTACTCATGAATATGCAATGCACTGGTCTTGAGTTTATCCTCTACATCAGAACAACCGCATACTCAGAAAGAGCTCCTTGGTCTGCAGCATTGAGTGAGTAGTTTAAGTTCATTAATGTTAACGTAAGCACGCAGAGCACATTATCTTGTACTGTACCTTTTAGGTCTGGAAACAGAATGTTGGAAGTAAATCTCTGCTGATTGGAGCAATTCTCTGTATTGTGCAGAACCCTCCAGTTCTCCCTGTCAGACACAAAAACACAACCTGTTCGGATCAAGCTGCTATGTGTAATAAAACCAGCCATTTCAAAGTTAATGCACTGCCTGACTTGTGGGAGGGTTCAATTTATTATCTTTCTGCTTTCTTTCTGATTTAACATTGCTCTCCAGCTAGGGCAGTGAGGCCTGTTCTGCTGGCTTCCAGATTTTTTTCTGAGAAGTTTCATTCAGTTGTGTTTACTGCCCAAGCTGTCTCAGTAGAAAAACTTTGAAGGTTACAAATGGGCTTTAACCGTATTTTATAATTTTAACATATTTAAGAATCTATCGTTGAGTGAAAACCTTCAAAGACACTGTTACTAAGGAATCATGGAGGCCGCTGGGACATGCGAACATCATAGCTCAAGTTAGGTTCAGGGGATTTCACATTCAGAAACTGCTTATGGAAGGAGCACGTAGGAACAGGAGTAGGTCATCTGGTCCCTCAAGCACGTCCTGCCATTCAATGGGTGAGCTGTACCTCAGCTGCGCATAGCCACCTTTTCCCCATATACCTTGATACATGTATCCAACAAAATCTATTGTATTGATTAGGGAATACCTGCTGGTGTCACTGGGTGACAACGGGAATAAGTACAGAATCTACAGCTTGGGTAGATCAATTCAATAATTTGTCATTTACACATTTCTGTATGGCTTTGCTCCAGCTGATCTCTGTAACCTCCTTCACTCCTCCAGCTTTCCACCCAAGTCCTTGCTCTCCTCTGAATCTGGCCAGGAATAGCAAAGCCTTTAGTCACCTCAGCCTTGCTCCTTGCATCACCCTTCTTCTCCCTCCCTCTGCTACCTGTCCTGCAGCTTTAAAAACTTCTTCAAAACCTACCTGTTCAACCTTGCTTTCAGTCATCTCTAACTCTCCCACTACTACACGCCTTTTATTTCTCCTCTGGGAAGCATCTTGGGGTGTGTTCCATCTACTATAAATGCAAGTTGTTGCTTATGTTTACCGAAACCTGTAGGAGGCCAAATTTATATTTCAGCGCTGAAAACAATATAATACAAAAGGTTCACTAAATGGCATTTGAGCATTTAAGTTGTGCACTGCTATCACCTACTGGTAAGAATCAAAGAGACTGAGATTTTTTTAAGCAATAATGAGAGATTCTTACTTCATACTAATGGTCAAATGCTCTTGCACAGCTGGGTAACTAGACAAGGAATTATTCAGTTTTGCAAGAGCTCTATAGAATTTATATAGCATCGTCAATGTAGAAAAATATGCCCCTAGCTGCTTCACAAAGGTTTTATGAAGAAATAAACAGTAAGCTAAAGAGAAGGATATTAGGGCAGTGACCAAAAGCTTGGTTGAAAATGTGGATTTTAAGAAGGGTTTTAATGGTGGGGAGAGAGGGAGACAGAGAGAGGGAGGTGGTAAGGCGGAGGGGTTTAGGGGAGGGATTCCAGCATAAATGGCCACCAATGGCTGGGGGGGGAAGATGAGGAATGAAAAGTTTTTGAAGGGGTGGGGAAAAAAGAAGGAAGTTGGAGGCCTCAGTGATGTGGGTTTTGGCAGTGGGGGTGGGGTGGTGTACATATACATATAGACAGATAGAGAACAGTGAGGCAAATGAACAAACTTGAACACAGAAGTTCAAAGTTCAAGCAGGGGAGTCAATGAGGATCTGCAAGGATAGGGGTAATGGACATGTGAAGTTTATGGAGCGTGAAGGATGAGAGGCTGGCCAGGAATGTACTGGAATGGTTGAGTCTGGAGGTGATAAAGTTATGGATGAGTTTTAGAAGCAGGTATGGAGACAGGTGATAAAAGTGAGATAAATGAAGGCGGTCTCTGTGATGGACAGGACATGGATCAGAAAACCTGCTCAGGACTGAATAGAGCCTTGAGATTATGAACGATCTGGCTCAGCTTAGACAGTGGCCGAGGAAAGGAATTGAATCAGTGGCAAGGGAATGATGTTTGCAGTTGGTATAGCTTTAATCTTGCCAATGTTCAGCTGGAGGAAATTATTGCTCAATGGAAATTATACTGTCAGACTAGCAGTCCGACGACACAGAGGCAATGGAGGGGTCGACAGGGCTGGTGGAGAGATGGAGCTGGGTGTCATCAGCATATATGAGGAAGCTGACTCCATCTCCAGTGACTCCCACTCTTGGAAGCAGATGATGTCGCCAAGAGGTAGCCTGCAGATGAGGAAGAGAAGGTCCAAGGATAGATTCTCTGGGGACTCCAGAGGTAATAACAATACAAAAAAATCAGATCAGGAGTATGCCATACGGCCCCTCGAATGTACTTGTCATTTATTAACAGCGTGATTGTCCTTCTACATGAACTCAACTTTCTCACCCTATCCACATACCCCTTGATTCCCATAGTGTCCAAAAATCTATCAATCTCAGATTTGAATATTGTCATCAACTGAGATCTCTGGGGTAAAGAATTTCAAAAATTAACAAGCCTCTGAGCGAAGAAATTTCTCCTTAGCACAGTCCCAAGTGGCTGATCTCTTTTCCTGAGTCTATAACGCCTAATTCTAGATTGTCCAGCTAGAGGAAACAGCGTCCCTACATCTGATGAAGGGTCATACGGACTCAAAATGTCAACTGTATCCCTCTCCGCAGATGCTGTCAGACCTGGTGAGCTTTTCCAGGTATTTTTGTTTTTGTCCCTGCATCTACTCTGTTTGCCTTGGAAGGGCTTTATATGTTTCAACCAGATCACCGTTTTTCCTAAATGTTGGATGCGGTAGTTTGATGTAACAAGTGGTGCATGTTTTACTCAAGGCATCACAGGTTGTCAGGCTTCACATGGTGTATGAAATAAGAATCACATGACAGGAGGGCTATTCTGTAGAAGTGGTATTCTCAAATGTGACCTCCAGGCCAGTTTAACTTGATTAGATACAGATTGTCGCTTTAATTCAGTACTAATGTGTCTGTGTTCACATCTGAGCAGAATAAAGGCGTTTATCCTGCTACGCCACCTAGAGTGTGTGTGATCTGTCATTGGCCATCAAAAGTAAAAAATATTTCATCCCCACGACGGACATCCCTTCTTTTGACGTAATTCTTTACCTACTTCTGAAATTTTACAAAAAAAACTTAATAAGAATTATTGTGCAAATTATTCTACATTCAACCAGAAGTTAAATATGCAGCTCCTTCTCTGACAGGATGGCTCTATGTTTAAATACAGGTAGAACAAAAGAAAGGCTTGCATACATGTATCACCTTTCGCAATGTCCCCAAGTGCTTTACAGCCAATTAAGTAGTTTTTTTTAAGTGTAATCACTGTTATGATGTTAGGCTCAAGAAAATACCTTGGCCCCTTGTTACACTTTTCTTAAGCCAACTGTTATTTCTGCACAACACAATTTATTCATTTCACCTGCCTGTTTGTTCAACAAAAGAAAACCGTTGCAGATCTGGGGGCAACAAAATACAGGGGCACAAGTGCAGAGGTGGGGGAGGGTAGCTGAGTTAATCTCATAAACCCTTAAAAGCCCGTGAAATGATAGTAAAACTCTGACCCAAGATTAACTGCAACTTACCCCAACAAGCTGAGGTATAACTCTCCAGCAATGCCATTACTGAAGAAACACTATTGTGACTGATGACAGCTCTAGATCTTACCCTGAAATAATTGTTCTTCTTTAGACTGTTTATGAAGCCTTCCCAGAGTGGGTCACTGGAAGTGCTGCCTCCCGTCTTGGAACTTGGCAAGGGCTGCGAACACTTGGAACAAAGGATCTCAAAGCCATGGGCCTAGAAGATGAAAGATAGAAAATGGGTGTGATATAAATGTGAAAACAGGTTTAATGGTATAATTAAGGATTCAAAAACCCTATGGCATAAAGAAAAAAAAATAAAACAGTGCAGTAAACAAACCATCTTCAAAAGTCAGTTGGCCACCCTAACTGGTCAGGTAGGGCATAATTTGAGAGTTGGGTAGGAGGTTTGAACTCAATTGTCTCCTCTTCCATCTCACAGACTTCTAGTACTTCGAGCGTAGATGATGCTGGAGAGCTAATTAGCCAAATAGTAGTGGCAGATGAAGAGAAGATTAAAATTAAAAAAACATTAGAAAAAGCATGTTTAATTTCAATGTTTTTAATTCGGGGACTACAGATACTAGTTGGAGAATCTGATATTTGAGCATTCTCTGGCACGTTCTTTTAAAAAATACCATTTAAATGAGTTTTGGATTAATGTGAAGCACAAATCCTGTGAAAGGGAGGTGGGTAGCTCTTAAAATCTTTAAAAAAGACAAATAATAGAAAACTAAATGGAGACTGAGGAAAATAAAATAGGTACTGATGGATGAGACAAAGTGAAACTGAGGCATAAAGAATCAATTTTTTGAGTGATTATCAAAAACTTCCTTTCAAACTTACCTATTAATGATTCACGGATGTATTCCTCATGGAATTTATAGCACAGCAGGAAGCCACTGGGACATGTACTGGTGCTAGTTCTTAAAAACTGGTTCTCTCCTCTAGTCCCATTTCCCTGCATCTTTTTTTTCTTTCTCTTCAAAAACTAATCTAATTCCATCCACCTAGCAGCACCATAGTGCTGCCACTGCACCACCGAATTGTTACTTAAATGATTCCAGGTATTTTGTCTCCACTATTCTCATTTGTTCAAGGTACTGATCACTCCATGTGAAGAAGCATTCGTGATATTTGTCCTAAGTCTGCCTTTTACTCAAATCCCATGGTCCAGCTGTTGAAATTAACGTTAATATTCCAGACTGATCCCTTTTGTACCCTTAATATCTTGATTATCCATGAAGGTGACCTCTCAGATATTTTCTTTCCAAACTTAAAAGATCACATTTCTCCAGGTTTTCCTCACAACTAAGAGTTCTCAACACTCTGGAACCTTGTGGCTCTCCTCTGTACCAGCTGCAGTATCTGAATATATACCCCCATCTAGATGATTACAACTGAATGCAATATTAAATGTCAGTGCTGACCAGTTTCTCCCCCTGCCCCTTCCCAGGGTATTTCAAACAATAACCAGATTGCTCACCACAGCAAGCCAGTCCGACTGTAATTGTTTTTAAACAGCAGCAGGCATGCAAAGAATCCTAAAACACCCATTTTCCATATTACCTACCAGTTTCATGCCCAGTGCATGCGCTTTGAAATGCTGATCAGATTGTGCTGGTAGTGTATAGCCACTCCGTCTATCTGGCATGAAGTGCTGCTGCTGTAATTGGGCATACAGACATTTTGTAAACGTCACCTAAAATGAAACGCAAAAGGACATTTAACATCCGATTCTCCTTTGGGTAATAATTTCAGAAGTACACATTTATTATGCTTATGTGCAGTGCTTGTAATAAATGAATAATTGCTTCCTATGCGCAACATGCATAAGAAGTGTAAGATATAACTTATAAACCGTACGTTACCTGTCCTACATTACAACAATGACAACCCTTCAAAAGTACTTAATTCGCTGTAAAGCGCTTTTGGCGGTCATGAAAAGTGCTACATAAATGCAAGTCTTTCTTTTTCCTTTGACCCATCACACTATATACACCCATGAACCAAATCTGATGGTGCAATAATTTCTACAGTTTACAGTGAAGGCCCTTACCAGAGTCATTACACGGGTCTTGGGGAGAAAGTGCTTAAAGGGACGGCAAGCACGTAGGTCAATAGGATCGCGCAGGTAGAAGGCCTGGATGGCAGGTGCCAACAGGTCAGGACGATGCTTCAGCACTGCAGCAATACCAGCTGGAACATAGCAGTAAGCGTGATGTTGGTCAGCATGAATCTTTTCCGGGTAACTGCAGAAGATAAAGTAGTACCATTTAAGACTTAAGAAACGAGGGCTGAAAGGGTCAAAGATTTGGGAGGTAATTATAAATTGCATAAGAAAGAACTCTTGTGGAGCTGCATCACATAATGTAAGAGATTCCAATCATCAACAGAAAAAGCACAAGTCCAGAATACCCTTTGTACAGAAGCGGCTCAAAGTTTTCCCAACAGGCTAGTTTGTGGCTGCCTCTGAAAGTGTGCAGTTTTGCCTTTGTAAAATAGAATTTCTACAATTAGCTGTGTTTGCTTTCCTGAAGCTTTTGGTGAGAGAGAGAAAGAATTGCTAAAATGCAATTTATTGTTCTAAGATTTAATTAAGATTCAGAACCAATTTCAGTTACCTTTGAATGCGTCTCCTTAGAGCATTGCGAATGGGTTCTGCTGCCAGGCACTTGTCAGAATGAGTAGTGAGCAAGTTGAGGGCTTGCAGAATGGTGGGATTGCTAGCCGGTAACCAAGAGAGTTCCCCTGGATTCTGAGGGATTGGGATGATGTGCAACTCTCCACGATAGAAAAAAACCTACAAAGCAGCAGAAATAATAAAAGCTACCTTTCCTGCAAAATGCAACATAGGAACAAAATTCTACCAATAGAACTACGAGCTTTGCATCTGACGCACTGCCACAGGACAGAAAAGTAGAGAAATAATTGCAAGGAGCTATGTATCTTGAATGATGCCACTGATCAATTGATTAGATAACACTTCGTTATCAGGGTATGTTTAAATCAGTTAATCAGGGTATGCTTAAAAAATAAGGTACAATCCATCAACTGCAGCAATGCCTCAGGGCAACTGCTATTTTCTTAAAAATATTAATCCAGTATAAAAAAAAATCAAAAACTAACAGGTCTTTACAATTTTCTGGACTTTTATGGAAGTTTCTATACCCGTTGAGGCCTAACATGACTTAAACCACCCTATAAAACTAAATTAACCATTCATCTCATTGTTGTTCACGGAATCTTGATATGTGCAAAATGGCTGCAAGGAATCCCCATATATCAGTCACTGTGCAAGGTGGTTTACAAATTCTAGGCTGGGGAGAGGTGCGCAGGGGAGAAATGCATTTTCAATAACAGAGCCATACTTGTGCTACAGTCATACTGATGTTTTAGAAGTCCCCGAGTGGCACTTTCAACTAGTTAGTTGATGAATTAACTCCCTGCCTACAACAGAAAAATGTCTTCAGTTCATCCAGGGCAGCTATACTGGATTCTCAAAACAGGAAAATGATTTCTCCCATGTGTTTCCCCTGATATCTTAAGAGTTCATAAATATAACAAGTCTAAAAGTAAATGGTACCATTATGTAGAGTTAAATGTGTGTTTTTTAAAAAAAATCTGGCAGTTGGGAGTGGTGGATGAACGATGGCAGGATGGTAATGCATTTGCTTTTTGATAAACTTTTTCCATAAATTAAATGACAATGTTTCTTTTTCTATAGTCCATCTGAAACATGGCGGAGAGGTATACACTCCCTCAGGTCAAAGCCATTTACAAATCTAAAAGCAGAATACAGTGGATGCTGGAAATCTGAAATAAAACATAAAAACTCAGTAGGTTTTGGCAGCATTTGTGGAGAGAGAAACAGAGTTAATGTCTCAGGTCTGCAACCTTTCATCAGAACTGGGAAAAGTTAGAGATGGAATGGATTTTGAGCAAGGGTTGGACAGGACAAGGACAGAAGGTAATGGTCTCCTCTACATTGGGGAGGCCTAACACAGATTGGGTGGCTGCTTTGCGGAACCCCTCCATTCAGTGCATAAGCATTCGGTGCTTTGGAGCTTCTGGTGGCCTGTCATTTTAATTCTCCACCTTGCTCTCACGTTAACATCTCTATCCTCAGTCTGCTGCAATGTTCCAGTGTGGCTCAACACAAGCTTATGGCACAGCACCTCATCTTTTGTTTAGGCCTAGGCCTAAGCTGTGGGTTGTGACCCCCCCAGTGGGGTCACAAGCCAAGATTTTGGGGGCTGTAAGCTCAGAGACAGCAATAGCTGCCATGGAGCTTGAACTGATTTCTGATATCAGCGAGGCCTTTTAAATCGTCACGTATTTTCCCATTGGGCCTGGCCTAACGGACTGCTCTCTGAGGTGCGATTGCTGCTGCAAAAAAAGCTTGCGGAAAGGTAGGTTTCTTTTATAGAAACCCTGCCTTTTCATCAATTCCCCCAACACTCAACTCCTGCTCCCCCACACAACCAATGAAGCCTCCACCGCCAACCCCCACCACTGCTCAACAACTGAAGTTTCCTCCCAACAGCACCGCCCCCCCATCTCAACAGCTGTTGTACCCACTAAGTTTTCACTCTGGGCAGGGGGGGGGTCACATGACATCTGAAGTATTAAAATTTGGTCACACAGGGAAAGGTTTTGGGAAGCATTGGTTTAGACACTTAACAGCCTTCCAGACTCAACACTGAGTTCAAATTTCACACAACAATCTGAGCTCCATTTTTGTTTCCTTTTCTTTGCTTGTTTCATTTTTTTCTCTCTAATCAGCAGCACATCTGCTCGAGAAACTTTTTTGTTTCCTGTCTTGTACCGTTCCCTTTGGCCCTGGAAAACTAGCTCTTCTGTCATTCAACTTCTCCTGACTTAGGACTCTCCTATCATAGATTTTACTTATGTCACCCACCCCCACAACCCCCTGCTCAAAATCTATTTCATCTCTAACTTTTCCCAAATCTGATAAAAGGTCACAGACCTGGAATTTTAACTCTTTCTCTCTCGACAGATGCTGCCACAACCTGCGGAGTTCCTCCAGCATTTTCTGTTTTTATTCAAGGCTCTTCACAAACTTGATTTAAACTTAGTACAAAAAGCTGCATGACTTCAGAACAAATACATGTCAGACAGGATTGCAATGGCTGATACAGGCCATTGCAATTCAGGCCATACAGACTCATTTTAGACTTTATTTCTAATTTAAAACAAGATTGTCCAAAAAGAAGATTGCTTTATGGTACAGAAAGGAGAAGCATTGAGGCTAAACACTCTCCAGGCAGTTTCTATTATCTAAAGAGACAATGACAGTGCTATGTAATTGGTTCCAGTGTCACAGGTCTTGCCGGAGTTGGGGAATTTAGTGTTCTCATTTCTGACTACTATCCAGTAAGGACAGATTAGGCTCAGGAACAGCCACCACATGCACAAATTGCAAAGAATGGCAACTTCAGTGTGGCACTAGATGGTCCAATCTGACTCATCACCTGTACAGGGGAGAAAAGCGGTGAGGAAAAAAGTGCAGGCTTTCTTACCCGGTTTGCACTCGTGTCAGGGTTCAACCATTTGGGTAGGTGCTCAGCAGCCTCAATCAACAAGAAGTCACCATCGTTATCCTCAACACTACGCACAAAAACAAAGATTCAATATAAAATTGAAATACATGTGAAACCTGAATAAATTATATTGTCTCTTCC
The DNA here is from genome assembly GCF_964194155.1 of Cetorhinus maximus. Taxonomy (NCBI): domain Eukaryota; kingdom Metazoa; phylum Chordata; class Chondrichthyes; order Lamniformes; family Cetorhinidae; genus Cetorhinus; species Cetorhinus maximus. Next base: position 28,913,107 of record NC_135905.1, read on the forward strand.
TCTGGAGCTACTCAGAACGTGTTGGCTTTTTAAAATTTCAATTTTGCAGCAATTACCCCTAAGGGATTCCATACCTTGCCACCAAGTCAGGGAACTCCTTGGTGACCTGCTGAATAAGGTACACGATCAACCATTCATCATCTACATTATCACCGAAGTTTGTGACACCACCGACATGGGCAGGAATATCTCCTAAAAAGAAAAGCTTTGCATTATCATATAAACATAATAAGCCATGGTACAGTAATTGGCTCAGAATACTAGTGGTGTGTACTAAAACCAAAGCATTTAGCGATGGATCACTGTATATAAAATATAGCAAAAAAGAACACAAATGGGAAATGAGAAAACGTCATTCAACACTGACATACAGGTCTGGCTCAGGAGCTCAGCTTCTGTGCATCTCTTCTTTTTCCTACCTCAGACATGTGCCTTCTAAATGAAGTAGAGTTTTCTATCTTTCTTTCTCTCCCCTACTGAAGCCAATGGCTCTTCCTAGGAGGATATGATACCATGGGTAACTGAGCTCCTCCACAATTGAACTTTCTTCACTTGTGAACTTGGATAGAAAATTCTGAAGGAATATTTGACTCTGGATTCATTACAACCAAATCTGATTCTTCCCCCTTCTATAAACCACACTTCAGCACTTCTAACAGTTATGGCTGGCAAAATAAATTGGACACAATTTTTTCCACATCATTAGTCCAGGCACATGGCCACTAATGCTATCCTGCCTGAAACCAACCACCTCACATCTTACACTTTATATAGTATATTTAATGCAAAGTAAAACATCCCAAGGCACTTTACAGAGTAGAGTAAGAAGAATGGGTTGGTAAATGGGGGACAGAGTTTAGGAGCAGTGACTAGGACAAAAAGATAAGTTTTAAGAAGATTGTTAAAGGAAGAGCGAGAAGCAAGGAGGAAATGACATTTAAGGAGGGAGTTCAAGAGTACAACATGAAAGCAACTGACACCTCGGCCAAAAATGGGGGAGTGGAGTGGGGGAGCGGGGGAGATGCACAGGAGGCTCGTATCACAAGATCAAAGGACATAGGAGGGAAGTACAAAACCCAGATCATGAATCAAACCTGGGACCTTTCTGATCTTTATGCTCCATTGCCACATCATGGAGGCATTGAATTATCACATGGTTCAGAAACCCTCACTTCAAATTCAGGAATAACTGTTTAAAAGTGGCTGCAGGGAAAATAAACTCTACTGAAGGTAGACGCTGAACTTGACTCTGAACTGGGTTATACTTCAACTAGCAACAGATGCTCTCCAGTATCTTAGACAAGTGTCCATTCTTCATGTGCAAGTGCTATCAGAAAGCCACCAGAGAGGGTCATAGCCCCTTTTGCCTGTCTTAATACTTTAAAGTGGCGGGGGGTGGGGGGCAGACACCGGATAACTATCAGTGTTTTAGTACCTAAGGCAGCAGGATGGAAAATAGTTGGACAGTGTTCCCATTCCTAATTTCAATATTTCTATTGCCTAATTATCCTATTAACCACAGAAAGGAGCAACACCTAGAAAAACAAAAAAATGGCATGAACATGACGCCATAGTCAACAATTTGGAAATGAATTTTTATGAAATTTGAAATATTTTCTCAAATTCCCTCCATTGTCCTTTGCTCTTGTGTCTTATGCTGCAACCCATTCTCCTCCAGTCAGAAGCTTATCTTTCAGTCACCACCAGTCACTCCTGCTCTTTTGCATCATGTTCCAGGAGCTCTTTATTGTGGTAATTCTCTCCCATCCTTCAAACAACTAGCAAATAAAATAAACTGGAAATGCCAGAGATTTGAAAAAGATACTGGAAACGCCCTGCAACATCTGTAAAACTAGATTCAAGTTTCAAAAGCAGACTCTTGCACATTAACCACTAAGAAACAAGATTATCTGGTCATTTATTTCAGTGTTTGTGGGAGCTTGCTGTGTAGCATTTGCATACACAGCAACTGTGACTACACCTCAAAAGCAAATTATTGGTTGTGAAGCATTTTGGAACATCCTAAGAAAATTAAATTTGCTACAAAATTGCAAGGTCTTTTTAAATACTGATGAATCGGCAGTGTATCTCACTGCCTCAAACTTTACCATCCCATGCTCATGGCTCTTCTCTTCCCCTTTTGAACCATCCCAAGGCAATTGTCTAGGAAACAAACACTGTACAAATGCAGGTGTGTGATGTTTTTATTTAAATAAAACCACATACATAGAGAGTGAAGAATCTATTGTATATAGGTATCTTCCTTGACATTGAAGATAGTCAGGGCCATTGCAATCCTCTAGTGAAGTAAGGTTAGAGACATAATTGGATTATTGCCCGCAGACGTATTTTTGTCTCTAATTTAAAGTTATAAATTGTACTTTTTTATGCTTAAACTGCTATTGTATATTCCTACATTCTCCTTTACAATGGAAACTACCTATGTCAATTTTTTCACAGTATAACATCCTGTTGCTAGTGTTGATATTGACACCAGGGCCACTGAAAGGAGGGTGTGCTGATCGTGTGATACATCTACCATAGGGAGCTATCTATAGGAATGCGAACATATATCATTGAAGTTATTCACATTAAGGGCACACATGATGTAAGATTTTATTAAATAATTCAATAGAAATGTTTATAGACGGGGCCACAAGGTGGTTCACTGTAGGGGAGAGGTGTGTCGGTGTCAGGGGTCCTGGGGACGGTGCACTCACCCCGGGCCGGTGTGTACTGCAGCCTGAAGGCCTCATTGTGCCATATGTAGCCGGCACAGAGCAGGGCCAGGCGGCACACGATCCTCTCCAGCTGCCGCTCCAACTCAGCCCGGCAAACCCCGGGGTTCTCGCCGCCGAGGTAATAAAGCCTGTAGCCGACAGTGTCCTGCGGCCACTCGCTGTGCCGCTCCTCCAGCAAACCCTCCATCACCGGTACCGCCAGCCACCCGGTCCGACACCAATGTCTTCCCCCCACCCCCGTTCCGATACCCAAAGTCTTCCCCCCACCCCCGTTCCGATACCCAATGTCTCCCCCACCCCCGGTCCGACACCTAATGTCTCCCCCCTACCTCGGTCCGACACCTAATGTCTTCCGCGTCGCTCAACGGCTTCACGCGCAACCATGGAGGTTACGTGGCCCGTGCCCGAGACGTCATCCAGCAAAATGACGTCATCCGGATACACGACGTCACCGTGTCGGTGACGTCACAGTCACTCAATTCGAATCGCGGGAAATAACGGTCGGATGCAAATTTATTAAACCCCAAATGGTGAGTAAAGTACATCGGGATGTGAGCGAGATTTCATATCCGTCCCAGTTAGATATTTTTAAATTGTTGTCGCCTGTGAAGGTTTTGATATGTTGAAGGTCCTAGAGAAATGCAAGTTGTTGTTATTGTTGTTGTTGTACTTCACAAATCTCCAAAGTTGACTGGAAAATGTCCAGAGGGCGACGTCTGCTCAACCCTCCATAAACTGTTATAAAAACCAAAAGCTACTGCGGATGCTGGAAATCCAAAACAAAAACAGAATTACCTGGAAAAACTCAAGCAGGTCTGGCAGCATCGGCGGAGAAGAAAAGAGTCGACGTTTCGAGTCCACATGACCCTTCAACAGAACTGAGTAAAGTTAGGAGAGAGGTGAAATATAAGCTGGATTAAGGTGGGGTGGGGGGGAGGGGGGAGAGAGAAGTTGAGGGTGGGGTGATTGTGGAGATAAGCAAGCAGTGATAGGAGCAGATAATCAAAAGATGTCACAGACAAAAGGATCAAAGAGGTGTTGAAGGTGGTGATATTATCTAAGAAAAGTGCCAATTAAGAATGGATGGCAGGATACTCAAGGTACAGCTCTAGTGGGGGTGGGGTGGAAAGACTAACAAGGTATTAGTTGTAGATTTAAAAATAATGGAAATAGGTGGGAAAAGAAGAATCTATATAAATTATTGAAAAAAAAACAAAAGGGAGGGGGAAGAAACGGGGTGGGGATGGGGGGGGGGTGGAGTTTAAGATCTAAAGTTGTTGAACTCAATATTCAGCCCGGAAGGCTGTAAAGTGCCTAGTCGGAAGATGAGGTACTGTTCCTCCAGTTTGCGTTGGGCTTCACTGGAACAATGCAGCAAGCCAAGGACAGACATGTGGGCAAGAGAACAGGGTGGAGTGTTAAAATGGCAAGCGACAATCACCACCTTCAACACCTCTTTGATCCTTTTGTCTGTGGCATCTTTTGATTATCTGCTCCTATCACTGCTTGCTTGTCCCCACAACCACCCACCCTCAACTTCTCTCTCCCCCCACCCCCCACCTTAAACCAGCTTATATTTCACCTCTCTCCTAACTATACTTCAGTTCTGTTGAAGGGTCATGTTGGACTCGAAACGTCAACTCTTTTCTTCTCCACCGATGCTGCCAGACCTGCTGAGTTTTTCCAGGTAATTCTGTTTTTGTCCTCCATATACTGTACCAGGTGTGAAATGTACAAGAATTTCACTGAGAAAGTTATAGACCAGGAGATCACCAGGATTGGAAAGGGCGGAAGAGCAGAGGAGGCATCATGAGAACATGAGAAATAGGAGCAGGAGGAGGCCATTCGGCCCCTCGAGCCTGCCCCGCTATTCAATAAGATTATGGCTGATCTGCCCCAGGCCTCAACTCCTCTTTCGTGCCAGCACCTCATAGCCCTCAACTCCCTGAAAGTTATAGACCAGGAGATCACCAGGATTGGAAAGGGCGGAAGAGCAGAGGAGGCAAGAAGCCGCCCAAGAAGCGGAGGAAATCTCGCAAGCAGAGCTATTCCACTTACGTGTACAGGATGACATGAAGCTATTAATGTATATAATATTTTGGAACATATTTTTCTTTTAAAATAGAGATTTAGTCTGTGGGTGTGTCTTAATTGGATTAAAACCAGCTAGTCTGGGTGCCTTTGATGTACTTTGATGTTGTTTGAGATGAAAACAGAGAGGTAGTTTTCATTTGCATTTTTTGAATACAGCATTAAAGAAGTGGGGTGAAAAATTGATGCTTTTCTAACAGCTACCAAGCAATATGTTTATATTACTAATAAAATTGGTACAGTGAATGGGGTTTCATTGTTAAAAAGTAAAGTTCAAAGAGACTGGTGAGACAATTTGAATTCGATCAGTGGTGGTAAGTATAACTTCAGCAGTTTTCGGGTGTGCAGGGCAGAGGCAATGTAAGATCAAAAGGCAGCTGCAAGCCTCCAACTGGCTCCACAGTGGAAAGTGAAAATGCTTTGCCTGGTGTTTGGTTGCTGTTGTCTTAATGGAGATTAGTTTGGGAATTTGTTAAAAGTTATGATAGCAGTAATTTGTAGCCATGTGTACATATATTTTAACCTGTGTAAATTAATAAAATGTTTCTATTAGTTAATGTAAAGCCTCCAGGACTAGTGGTCTGATTCCTGAGTTTAGAGTCGCATCTCAAACATAACACTAAACAACCATAATAACCAATGATTTTAAAAGTTTCCCTCTGGGATTTTTAAATAACTCTGCTTTACCAGCTGGATGGGTCATAAGGATGCTGACCCAGGTCCACTTGGAAGAAAAAAGTGCATTCTACAGGAAAGTCGGAGCTTGATCTGGGACCGTTTTCTATAAAGTATTAAAACTCTTATGTCTGCATGAACTTTCTTTCCAATTTACTGTTAAAATTCTTAATCAGGTTTTTATGTCAATAGTTAGCATTGAAACTGTTTATGTAACCATTGGGAAATAAATGTAAACTGTTGCCTGTAGGGAGGTAGTTGCAGGTTCTGGCCAGTAGGCAATGCTGTGGAGCAAGATTCTGCCCACACTTTTACCATCTTGTACACAGAAGAATTTATTTGTTAACCCACTCTGGGCAATTTTCAGGCAACTGAAATGTTAATCAATCGAATATTGTCTGAAAGGAGAACATGACTGTGGTGGATGGAATATTTGCAATATAAGGACTGCAGATGTCCAGTAGTTATTTGTATTAATTTATTCACTAGACTTTTATTAAATTAATAGTAAATTTATTGTGCTGGTATAAAATAATTTACATAGATTATATATGCAGCTATATATATCTCTAACCTCTGCTCTTACCTCTTCAAGCATAGACCAAAGTTCAGATCCTCATGCATTTGTCAAACATGGAGGTTAAAAAGGCTGTAGTCTGCTTCACAGTGATGTGTAGCCAGGGAATTTTGTTGGGTAAGAAATACATAAGGATTCCTGACAGTGAATTGCAATGCAGCGATTTGGTTGTAAAGTTCAGATTACATCCATGACTGCTGTCAGCCTGAATCTCATGGTTTAAACCCAAAGACTGGAACACAGCCTTTGGTAGAAATCCATTACTGTTTTTGTGTCTAACCTGGAGACCTGGGTTAAAACATTGGTGCTGAGTTTGCCTGGTACACAGCATTGGACTTGGACATCAAAGTGTTGTGAGGTTTCCTGTCTGTCTTTACCATGCTGAAGGCTAGTGTTTGTTAAGTAGCTAGGGAGAAACTCTGCAGCTCGGGAGAACAGCTAAGAAAAGGCATGACCTAGAGGACAGGTATGTGAACACCTTGGGTTGCAGAGAACCAAGCAGTTACTGAAGCTCTGCACTTCGAGTGATTGAACCACATTGGGTATGTGTCCATACTGCAGTCAGAAAATCATAGCACGTTCACACATTTTATGATGTGTTGTGCTGCTCTCCATGTAGTTCGAGAGGAACCCAAACCCACTCCTGCCAGTTGTACCATGATCAGTTAGTGCCTTTCTACCTTCGAGGAGGAGATACGCGGGATCAATTTGGCGTTGAGTTAACTCTATGGTGGCATGCTACTGCTAGGAGATTAGAACCTAGTTGCATCTTTGTGGAACGTGACTCAAACATTAACCTGACATCAAGCAAAAAAAAAAATCATTAGACTTGTTAGAGTAATAGAGCAGCAGTGAGTGATCAGAGATGGATTCTTGTGAGGGCAGCATTGGCAGTCCTCCAGGAGAAATGACAAAAATTAATTAGAAATACGCCGACAAGGATAGAATGTCTAATAAAAATTCCCTCAATGAAGAAAAATCACCTGTAGTGATGAATGATTTACAGGTGAGGGGTAATAGCCACAGATTAAAACAAATAATTCATGGATTTACTAGTTAGTTGGACACCAAAAATTGGACTGCAATAATGGATTTTATTTTTAATCTGTATTTTTAATGCGCTATGCATTTCCTCCTCACCCTAGGGCTCTCTGTGACATGCACTGTTTTCCAGCGAGAACAGTTTAACCACTTTCAGTACTGTTCCCTAATCTGCTGCTAAACAGAGTCTTTAGCAGACAGCAGAGATAATTGTAGGTAATTACTGGTAACTGCAGGGAGCCCGGAGATAGTGTTCTCAGCTTGTTGGCAATTTAAAGGAAGAGGAAGGAACTTTCATTCATTTAGCACCTTTGATGATCTCAGGATGTCCCAAAGCACCTATGAGATGTTTGTACATAAAGCAGCTTAATATAATGGAGGTTTTGCAAAAATCATGTCCCAATATTTTACCATTTACATCTACCATGGTTAGTTTTAAGACAGAAGAAACAGCGCATTTCACACTCTCAGGATGTCCCAAAGTGTTTTACAGACACTGAATTACGTTTGAAGTGTCGTCATGTTTTGTTAGCAAATGCAATAGCCAATTTTATAGACAGCAATGAGATAAATGACCACTTAATCTGCTTTTGTTGGCACTGATTGAGGGATAAATGTTGGTCAGGACACCAGGAGAACTCCCCAGCTCCTCATTGAATGGCCATAGTTTCATACATCTACCTGAGTAGGCAGACAGTGCCTCGATTTAATGTCTGATCCAAAAAGCAACAATTCGAACAGTGTAACACGCTCTCAGTGTTAATTGTATATCAATTGTGCTTAATTATATGCAGGTGGGGGGTATTAATTAGTGTTTCACTTGTGCATATAAAAAAAGTGGCACTTACTGAAACTGTGGTGTGGTTGAGTTAGGAGATATATGCTTGTAATGTTTCACTCTGTAAATAAATGTAAGACTGAGTAAAGATTGGCTCCAGTATCATCCTTCACCAACTGGCTATCTGGAATAGAACATCAGTACAATACTCAAGTGCTTAATGTGGCTTGAGCCTCTTATTCCTCTCCAACAAAAGGATAGTGCCATTATCTCAGGCAAGCCTTTTAAGCTTGAGAAAATGTTGACACTAAAGGCTGAAGCAGCTTCTTCACCTCACCATGGGTACCATTACTGTTGGTATGAGAGACTTTAGAATTGCTTTATTGTGTCTACTGTTTACAGGGGAAATGGGTTTAAATAATTTACACCTGCATGGGCCAAAAAAAAGTTTACAAAAATACTGCCATTGGGGAGATTATGTGGAGTCCATAGTGATTGCTTTGAGAGAGGGTTTGAAAGAGGGCGGGTTCCCGGAGGGAGACTGGCTGGAGTAAAGAAATTAGATGGCGTGGGAGGAGGGGAGTAGAGGGAAAGACTAAGGCTTGAATTTTCGCTCCCGGGTCACGAGCACAGAGTCGAGACAACTCCTGGCTCCACAAGCCTGGCCTGGGCAAAAGTGCCCCTGAAGTTACGATTTTCAGTCCAGGGGGTGGGTGAAAATGGGAGTTGAGATGGGCATCTCCAGAAAGAGTTTGGAGGTTGCTGGGTGCGGAGGTGGCCTGGGCAGAAGGTCTGTTTTGATGCTGTGGCACTTTGTTAAAGATATCAAAAAATGAAACAAAATCACACCAGCCATTCTTTGGCTATATAATGAAAACGCAAAGTAACATCCAGTGCCTTGACTGTTTGCACTTGCACATACCCTCTGTACTCCTATGCACACAAGTCCAAAACAGGGGCTCATGTATTGCCTAGTTGACAGTGTAAAAAAAAACTACATCTTTTTTTCTTTTAAGAATGTTGATGGACCAGCTGTGTATTCCCAGTATTTTCAACATTTTCTCATTTCATTTATAACTGAGATCACACAGGGGTGTCAGAGTTGAATATCTTTACATATTAAAACAAAATAGGGCCACCTTGGGCCAAGGGAGGGAGGAAAAAGATTACAATTTTCAGTTTGACTTGTTTGAATCTTGCATGTTGTCAGAATGTAAGAATCTGTGGCCAGGACTGACAGGCCCTTCCAGCTAAAGGGTTCTCAGTGGGGAGAAATGGAAAACGCACCAAAAGGAGAAGTGACATTTTGCTTTTTTTTAACTTCTTGGTAGCCACAGAACTACAGATCAATCAAGCCTTGGTTATTCTGCACAACACCTTGAGCCAACACAATGTCAGCGTCCTCTACCTGTCTGACTATTGCCATAAGGTAAGAAGGTATTTAAATAGTTGTTTGGCAGTACAGAACATGAGTATTGCTGAAAAAATAAACATTTTTTTTGCCGAAGCTTTTCACCTTGCACTCATCAGGACAATTTATCAGAATACCAAATGTAAAGGGAAAAACAATTTATACTCTATGAGAAGAGAATGCTGATTGATTGGTAAGTGCAAAACTCAAAACACAGTGTCTAACATTAGATGTGATTCTGCAATTGGACAACATTTGCTATATATCCCTTGGTGTGCTAAGAATTATGCCGACAACCAATTTAAGATTGTCAGTCGGACTTGCATTTGCATGTACTGGAAGCTACATATGTTAATACGCAGCGTCTTGTTCTTTGCAAACAGAAATAACATGTACACACATTGAGCCTGTTTCAGCTAAACAAAATAACTGACAGCAGTTCGCTGGTTCATTCCTCAGGACAATGCCTTGACCAATCAGAGCTGCTTGGTTTAAATTTCAAACAATGCTTGGCAGTTAACTGTCAGTCACCACCAACTGGTGCATTCTCAATGGCAATGCCTCTACCAATCAGGGTCCACTTGCCAATCAGTCAGCACGCTCTTCTCATACAGTATAAATTGTTGTTCCCTTTGCATTTGGTATTCTTGTGAATTGTCCTGATGAGTATAAGATGAAAAGCTTTGACAAAAAAAATCTCATTTTTTCAGCAATGCTCAAGAAGGTATTTGTCGATGCATTCAAGCATCACCTGTAACGTATACCTGGGCATTTACCTGGCAGCAGCAATTTCTCAGGGCAGAATGATTGATTGATGAAGTCTGTGTACTACTGTTTAATGTACTAGGGCTACATTTCAGCCTGTACTGTTTTATGCGGGCTCTAATTTGCATGTGATTTTTGGAAATAATATATAGATTGGAAATAATCTGTCACTTAGACAGACCTTGTTTTTACTACTTAAGCATCTCATTGCAAGCCAATGACTTGGATGTGTAGTTTTCATTTATTCATGAACTACAGAAACCTGAGTCTATACAGCAAATTCATGAACTAGCAGAGTCTCTGAACTCATGACCAAAACTACAGCAAACAAAACCTCCTGTAGTGTTCAATTATTCTGGGTTTGATTATGCAAATCTGTTTACTATTGATGTTCATTGTGCCTGATTGGTTAAGCCTGGGTGTGGACTCAGAGAAAAGTAAACAAACTCTAGAAGTTGCTGAAAACCTGAACTGTAAGCATGTAGCAGGTATTTTAAACACTGTGAATAAAACCTGTTACTCACAGAAGCTGGTGTCATCTCTGCATAGCTCCGAGATAGGAAATATATGACATCTCCCGAATGCAGGAGAATTATTTCTCCAGCAAAATGCAATGAGTGGAGGATATCTACTCAGTGTCAATAATGTGCATAAAATCAATCAGGTCACTCTCAACAGTGTGGTATCCAGGCATAATTGACAGCAGAATTATCAACCATCTCCATTCTGGCCAGGAATAGTGGTGTCACTACAGGCAGCTGAAAATTTATTAGATGGTTCAATTTTCACAATTGTGTTCACTCCTGGTTGGCTCAAGATCACTGCTGGCAAATAGCATCCTCACTGGGTATGGTTGTCTCTTGGGCTGGGTCAATAGTTTGTGACTTGCCAAAATCCATTCTAGAATGGAGGGGCTTTATTTTCCTCTGTTCATCTGATTGCTGTTTACAGGATGTTGCTGACATAGGGCAACTGCTACACTCACTTACAGAACAAATTCACAGTGCTCCAAATAGTAATTCATTGGATGAAGCACCTTGACATGGTTCAATGTGAAAGTCACTATATAAATGCAATTTTATTCTAATTCATAGGAATATTGGAAAGTATTGCAGCAGTAAGTAACATTTTTGTCTATCTGACTGGTCCTAAAGTACAAAAACAGAATGCAGGGTTCACTCTATAGTCTTTATGGTATTTTTTTCACACATGCCTCTTCAATATTTTTGAAGTTATCAGCTGTCATTGTATCTCAGGCAACCTCTTCCATGCATTCATCATGTTCAGTGTGAACTGGTTATATCTGATCCATTATTTCACTTTCACTCCCTGAGCTTGCTTTTTTGTCATTCCTGGGCCGTGGCAAACAATTTCCCCAAGTTTAACTTGTCAATACTCTTAAGGATGTTGAACACCTCAACAAGGTTCCAGTTCAGTCTTAAGCTCAGTGTAAGAAAATTCAGGTCCTGTAGCCAATTCCGGTAGCCGCTTCCTATAGTCTCAACTGCATGCATTTGGCAGAGATACCAACATTAAGTTGTCAAGCGTGAGATTGTCAGAGACTTTGTGCAATAAACAAGTCCAAATTTTGGAAGCAGTGCGACTACTGAAGCAATCTTTACCCATTCTATGAAAGAATTTATAGTGTATGATCAAAATCTATAAGAACAGGAGTGATAATACAAATTTATGTGGCAGCGTTGGAATCACAAAAGAGGTTTGTTTATCTGATTTGCTAATGCCACCAAGGTTCTGTGAGGGCTTGAGTCCATAACCTTCTGAGTTAGAACTGAGAGTGCACCCAACTGAGATTCATATACACAATGGTGGCTGTTGCGCTATAAACAAGTGGCCAATGAATATTTCTATGTTGGGAGCAATGAAGTTAAAAAGGTTATGGTTACTGGAGAGTTGATAAAAACAGGCTGAGTAACTGATAATATAAAGTGCACAGGAACAATAAACTGATGATAAGTAAGGTTTCCATGTAAACAGGCTTTTTCCATGTACACTGTCACTAGGTAACCTACATGCATAACCTAAGGTTATATCAAATGAGAGATTGTAGAGGTAAAACATCTTTGTTCATGAACTTATAAAATGCATTTATAACATATGATTTTAGCATCTTAGCCTTAAGCTGTGAATTCTCTCTCTAAGCCTCTCTGCCTTGCTGCAGCTTTCTATTTTCAGAAGCCACCACTAAACTTACTTCTTTGCCTGTACTAACAGACGCCTACCTGAACTCTCCTTCCTTTGTTGCTCAGCCCCTGATCACAACCATGTGAAATACTGAGGTGTTTTACTATGTTAAAGATGCTTATCAAACAGATGTCGTTGACCTTGCTTCAAATAGCAGAGAATCTTATCCTGGTGCAGAATAAAAAGTCTCTTTTGTGAAAAGACGCAAGCATTGGTTGATTCTTATGTAAGACTTATACCTCCCAGTGTCATATTGCAAGGAAAAGAATTTCAGACAGAAAGTAACTCAGCACAAAAATATTAGTTATATTTTTTGCATGTGTCCCATGTATTGTTTTGTTACCTTTTTGAAGGGTGTGGAAGAATTGCAACCCCACACTGTGTCTTTTAGGTTCCCCCTTCTGCAATCCCACATGCTGCTGATTTAACATGGAATGACAATCCTTGGAACCCATAGAGAGATTCATTTTTCAGATTAATGCCCACATGTTACTTCCCCCCACTCCCCTCGCCACACCCCCAATCAAGCTGTGGACAAATACCTAGAAGAGGAAGGAGCAACTGAAGAGCAAATTAAAAGAAACCTACAGTACCTGATGGCAGCCACCAGGTGGTGTGAGAAGCTAGCTATTCTGACTGAATATTTTTGTTCTGTCGTCTGACTTGCTTTTTATATTCCACAAACTGTTCTGAGTGATCCATGCCTGGATATATACTGATTAAAAGCACTTCTCATTTGCTGTTGTGTAGAATTCTTGATCTAGGCAGGAAATAGTTTCCTATATTTGTTTAATTTTTTTGACTTGTGCCGTTGAAGGTCATGGGTTCAAGCCCCACTCCAGGACATGAGTGTAAAGGTCGATGCAGAGTTGAGGGACAGCTGCATTGTCAGGTTTTGCATTGTCAGGTTTTGCATTGTCAGATTTTGCATTGCCATCTTTTGGATGAGACTTTGGCCTGAGATCCATTGTTCAGATGGATGTTAAAGATCTCATGGCACTGTTCAAAGGAGAGTGGGAAATTCTCCGTGTCCTGGCCAACATTCCTCCCGCAACCAACAGAGCACATAAAACTGAAACAAGTGACCAATTAGTTTATGGGATCTTGCTCTGCATAAAAAGGCAGCTGCATTTCCCTATATAAGAACAGTCACTTCATTTGAAATATATTTGCAGCATTTTGAAAGGTTTTGGAAAGATATGAGAAATCCCTATAATACACATTGCCCGCTGTTTTATAGGGCACCCAGAACCATAGAGATATAGAGCACAGAGGGTGACCATTCAGCTCATTGTGCCTATGCTAGCCCTTTGCTACAACTATCCATGACTAATCCCATTGTCCTGCTGTCCTCACAAAGCCCAGCTTTAAACATCTGCTTCAACTACTTATCCAATTTTTCCTTAAAAGGTGTATTCATTCCTGCTTCAGCTATTCCCTGTGGTAAACCATTCCATACTCCAAAAACTCTCAGAGTGAGCAGGTTAACATCCACCTGAACTGGCAGACAGAAGGGTCTCAGTTTAAAAAAGGTGCATCTGACAATGCACTTTCCCTTGGTTGGTGAATTTAATTGAGAACCAGGATCAATTTATGCCATTTTGCCTTGCATTCGTTTAAAGACAAAAGAAATTAACCCCCGCACCTTTCCATAGGCCAGTTAGAGAGGTTCTGACTGAACTAAAAACTATCTTAGCTGTTAAGATTTTAATAATTATAAGAATCAATTTGCTTTTAGATACGCACCCCTGTTGGAGTAAGGTAATTGGTAGTTAGTGCTGTTTTTTTGTTATTATTTGTTTGTTCAGTGATCAGTGTTTCCATGACTTCTGGACCTTTAATACAAACAAATGATTCTCAGGCAGCAAATTATGGAAGATGTAAACATTCACTAGAACATAGGGGCATGGAGATAGGAGGAGGCCAATTAGTCCCTTGAGCCTATTCCAACATTCAGTGAGATTTTGGCTGATCTGCGACCTGACTCCATATACTCACTTTTAGCCTATACCGCTCATCAAAAATTCACAGTTTTTACATTCACAGTTTTTAAAATGAACAATTGATCTAGCATCAATTGCCATTCGCAGAAGAAAGTTCCAAACTTCTGCTGCCCTTTGTGTGTAAAACCGTTTCCTAATTTCACTCCTGAAAGGTCTGGCTCTAATTTTCAGATTTACACCCCCGCCCAACCCCACCCCACCGCCCCTCCCCTCCTCCCTCTCAATTCCTGGACTCCCCAGCTACCAGAAACAGTGCATATTTATCTACCCTCTCTGCTCCCCTTAATATTTTGAGAAATTCAATCAAATCACCTCTTAACCTTCTAAGTTTCAGGCAATGCAACCCCCGTGGCGGCTTCCCTCCAGGACACCCTGGTCCACTCCTCCATCACACCCTACACCTCAAACCCCTCCCATGGCACCTTCCCATGCAACCACAGAAGGTGCAACACCTGCCCCTTTACTTCCCCTCTCCTCACCGTCCAAGGGCCCAAACACACTTTTCAAGTGAAGCAGCATTTCACTTGCACTTCCCTCAATTTAGTCTACTGCATTCGCTGCTCCCAATGCGGTCTCCTCTACATTGGAGAGACCAAACGCAGACTGGGTGACCGCTTTGCAGAACACCTTCAGTCTGTCCGCAAGCATGACCCAGACCTCCCTGTCGCTTGCCATTTCAACACTCCACCCTGCTCTCATGCCCACATGTCCGTCCTTGGCCTGCTGCATTGTTACAGTGAAGCTCAACAAAAACTGGAGGAACAGCACCTCATCTTCCGATTAGGCACTTTACAGCCTTCCGGACTGAATATTGAGTTCAACAATTTCAGATCATGAACTCTCTCCTTCATCCCTACCCTCTTTCCGATCCCCCTTTTTCCAATAATTTATATTTTTTTTACAAATATATTTTTCTTTTCCCACCTATTTTAAAATTTATTTCGATCTATTGTTTCATCTCCACCTTTTAGTCCATTTCGATCCCTTCCCCCCACCCCACCCCCACTGATGCTGAACGTTCAGTGCTCAGCAAAGGACTCAGTTTCATACCCTTACGCCCTCACCTCAATGAATTTCGGGCTCGGCACGATGCTGAACTCTTCTTCCGCTTCCTTCGTCTCCGTGCTCACTTCTTTGGGCAGGTGTCCTCTCCCCGTTCAACGGATCCTTTTACCCGCCTCCAATATTCTCCCTCCACCTGGACCCCTCCCTCTGGATTTTTACCTGCTCTTGATCTTTTCATTGAGAACTGTCGGCCTGACATCAGTCCTGTCAATTTTTCTGCTCCTCTCACCCACTCTAACCTGTCTCTTTCTGAACTTGCCACACTTCGTTCTCTCAAGTCCAACCCTGACTTTGTCATCAAACCTGCTGACAAGTGTGGTGCTGTTGTTGTCTGGCGCACTGACCGCTACCTCGCAGAGGCTAAGCGTCAACTCGCAGACACTTCCTCCTACCTCCCCCGGACCATGACCCCACCAAGCCATTGTTTCCAGGACTGTCACTGACCTCATCCCCTCTGGGGATCTTCCCTCCACAGCTTCCGACCTCATAGTCTCCCAACCTCGGACGGCCCGCTTCTACCTCCTATCAAAATCCACAAACAGGACTGTCCCGGTAGACCGATCGTGTCAGCCTGTTCCTGCCCCACGGAACTCATTTCTTGCTATCTTGACTCCATTCTCTCTCCCCTTGTTCAGTCCCTTCCCACCTACATCTGCGATTCCTCTGACTCCCTACATCATATCAACAATTCCAGTTCCCTGGCCCCAACCGCCTCCTCTTCACCATGGACGTCCAATCCCCCTACACCTCCATCCCCCACCGGAGGGGGGTAGGGGTGGAATTGTCACCCCCTTTGACATCTGTGATTTATAGTTTACCTCCCTACATTATCGCTTCTATTTTGAATGTTTTGCCTCAATCTTTCTTGTTGTATCACTTGTACGTTTGCAAACGATAACGGAAAGGTTGGATGGTGTTTGCTGCTGCAGCATAAGGTCCATTAGCACTTGTATGTTTTTTTGTGCAGCAGGTCATGGGAGAATTGTCGGCTGCACCTTTTTGACAAGGCAAAAAAGAACCTTTATTTTCTAACTTTAATTACCGGCAATGTGATTTTTAAGCTCTCAGGTAAAATATTCTGGATTGAATTCAAACAAAGCATGAAAAACTACACCTCTTGTCTCTTTTTGAGTGAAGAGAATGAAGAAATTACTATTTTTTACACTCCAGTTGACAACAGCTGTTGGCACCAAATAAATACTTGAGGCTTATGCCTGAGGATTTTACATTAAGAAATTAACTTCTGAGAGAGATAATAATTCTCCATGATGGCACAATAACTACTCTGGAGTCACAGCAGATTCTTCACAGCCTCATAAAAGCAGCTTAACTGCCTCCTGTGTTTCACAATGTCATTGTGCTTAAAAGGATATTTTTAATCAATTGAAAACTTGTTTTGGTACCTCATTTGTCAATTGTGATATAGCAGAACATATAACAAGGAGCAGTGGGTTACCAATCTCTTAGCATCAAGATGATGACATGCATAACTTGTGACTTTTCCGCTTGGAACAGAGCCCCTAGAATTCCTCAGCACCTCAATATCAAACTCTGCAGCCTAAAGGTTTCCACTCTGTGGCATCTGGTCCCGGGTTTGGGGAAATTTCTGTCTCAATATAATTACTTCAAGCATTCTATTAAACGTGGGCTAAACTGGTGACATTTGCTTAGAAAAATTGGCTGATTGAAAGTTTAAAAGCTGTCTCCTGTGTGTAGCATTTGTGTCTCTGTGGATACCTCCACTGTTTATAGTAACACCTGCCACCTTTACTCAGCCAGATGAGGCAGCTAGATGTTACGTGGCAGGTAACCAATGCCTGGTGTACCATCATCTGGTGTACTAACACCAATAATGGTATACCAATACGAGTGCTGGATGTACCAGTTCCAAGGGGTCCAATACCATAGAACCATAGAAAAGTTACAGCACAGAAGGAGGCCATTTGGCCCATCTTGTCCATGCCAGCCCGAGGACACCCAGGTGCCCTTTCTAATCCCACCTTCCTGCACCTGGCCCATAGCCCTGTAGTTTACAGCACTTAAGGTGCAGATCCAGGTACTTTTTAAAAGAATTTAGAGTATGTAGTGCACCAATATTTAGTGTTCTGGGTTAAAATGGTGTCATTGACCTTCAAAACCTGGCTCTAGAGTTTATGTAAAAACAGCTATTAAGGAGTTGAGATTAACTGAGTTACATAATGCACATGCATTTCACACTTTGCACATTCTTACTGCAGGTTAAGCGTGCAAGGCGTGAAATACATGAAGTGCAAATCAATAGGGATTAAAAGGCTGGTTTCAACTGATACCCATTTGGACTCAACACTCCATTCTGGTGTTGGAACATTGTCAATTTGAGACAGTAAGCTAGGGTTTCCTGTCCTAGGAAAGAGCTGTTTCTGAGAGGAGCCTGTGGAAATAAATAAGCTGCTTAATAGAATAGTAAGAGGCATTGCGTTCAACTACGCCAGGACAGGTGGGTGCACGGTCTGGACTGTGAAGGGAAATTAAGAACAAATGTCAGGAATTATTTCTTTACATTGGAAGTTGCCAACAGCTGGAAAAGTGGTTCCAGGAAGGGTGGGTGAGTCTGGGATTCTGGGCTCATTTAAGAAATAGCAGGATGCTGCAATGGTGAAGCTTGGGAGTTCCAGGCCCTGACATTATAATAGTACCAAATGGAAAATCTAGGCTGTGGTGCCATGGGATGATTGGACACTTTGATCTTCCACTTGCCACATCGACTCAGTGTTCTCCAATCCTATTCCCACCTGCAGAGTTCTCTATCAGACACTGGGTAGCCGTGGAACTGGTGAGTCTAGTATCTGCTCTCAGGCACTGCCCTGTTCCACAGCATTGTAATAGGGATTCAGGTTTACTATTTTGGTCTGCGTTTGCCACTTTGGTTTTATGAGTCACAAAAAGTTAGTATGCAGGTACAGCAAGTAATTAAGAAGGCTAATGGAATGTTATTCTTTATTACATGAGGGATTGAACGTAAAAGTAAGGATGTGATGCTTCAGTTATACAGGGCATTGGTGAGACCACACCTCGAATACTGTGTGCAGTTTTGGTCTCCTTATTTAAGGAAGGATGTAAATGCATTGGAGGTGGTTCAAAGGAGGTTTACTAGATTGATACCTGGAATGAGTGGGTTGTCTTATGAGGAAAGATTGGACAGACTGGGCTTGTTTCCACTGGAATTTAGAAGAGTGAGGGGTGACTTGATTGAAGTAAACAAGATCTTGAACAGCCATGACAAGGTGGACGTGGAAAGGATGTTTCCTCTTGTGAGTGAGTTCAGAACTAGGGGGCACTGTTCCAAAATTAGGGGTTGCCCTTTTAGGACAGAGATGAGGAGAAACTTTTTCTCTTTGAGGGTTGTGTGACTTTGGAATTCTCTGCTTCGGAAGGTGGTGGAGACGGGGTCATTGAATATTTTGAAGGCAGGGGTAGATAGATTCTTGTTAGGCAAAGGAATCAAAGGTTATCGGGGTTAGATGGGAATGTGGAAATCAAAACACAAGAAGATCAGCCATGATCTTATTGAATGGCAGAGCAGACTCATGGGGCCAATTGGTCCACTTCCTATTTCTTATGTTCTCATCAGGTAATCAGAGGCAGCATGGTGAGAAGGGAGCAGCATTGCACCCCCTTTGACATCTGTAATTTATAGTTTACCTCCCTACATTATCGCTTCTATTTTGAATGTTTTGCCTCAATCTTTCTTGTTGTATCACTTGTATGTTTGCAAACGATAACGGAAAGGTTGGATGGTGTTTGCTGCTGCAGCATAAGGTCCATTAGCACTTGTTTTTTTGTGCAGCAGGTCATGGGAGAATTGTCGGCTGCACCTTTTTGACAAGACAAAAAAGAACCTTTATTTTCTAACTTTAATTACCGGCAATGTGATTTTTAAGCCCTCAGGTAAAATATCCTGGAGTGAATTCAAACAAAGCATGAAAAACTACGCCTCTTGTCTCTTTTAAGATGCCACTTAAAACCTCCATCTTTGACCAAACCTTTGACTGCCTGTACCAATGTCTGCTTCTTTGGCTTTATGTCAGTTGTTTAGCCTGATTATACTCCTGTGAAACACCTTGGATGTTTTATTCCTGTAAAGGTACAAAAATAATGCAAGTCATCAAAGCCTATGTTAAGAAAAATGGCCTTATACAATGCATCCTCAATTTGTTTTAAAATATCAATTTGGATCTGTGACTGTACACTTACTGATTGATGAAGATCTTGGATTCAAAACTGACAATAGCAGCTTGTGTATGTAATCTAGGCCGATACTTCACTGTAGGACTGAGGGAGTGCTGCATTGCCAAAGGTCCTATATAAATGCAAGTTCTTTCATTTAAAGTGCTTCACAGCCACCGAACTACTTTTGAAGTATAATCACTGTTAGCAGGCAAGCAATGTATTGTCTTAAAGTTAGAGCTTTATTGCAAAATCATCATCTAGTACAGAATGTGCAGTGGTCAGCCACGGAACATGGAAGTTATCCAATTTGTAAGTCTGATAGACCATGGCATTTAATTAAGTTCCAACACCAGAGCAATGATTATTCTTAAGTACTGTGGTTTACGACAACATATTTCATAATTGGGTTGGTAATATTTAATTAATAGATGGCAACAGCTGTGTCATCTGATAAAATATTAATGTTGCATCAACAACTCTACATTGCCCACCGAAGCAACAACTTTATTTTTTGTGAGCCTTTTATGGGTCTTTTATCTTTATTACAATGCATGTTATTTAGCAATCACCAAACTGCTAGCACGACAAAAACAGAAAATTGCTGGAAAAACTCAGCAGGTCTGACAGCATCGGTGGAGAGAGAAAAACAAAATTAACGTTTCGAGTCCGTATGACCTCTCTTCGGAGCTGAAGAGAAGTGGAAATGTGATTAAATTTATACTGTTTAAAGGGGGTGGAGCAGGTGAAGCTGGATAGAAGGCCAGCGACAGATGGGTACATAGGAGGGATTGACAAAGATGTCATGAACTGAAGGGACAAAGGGATTGTTAATGGTAGTGGTAAGGGCTAAAAAAGGTGTTAATAGTGGCATAAAGGTAAGAAAGCAGAATGTGACAGACATCTGTCACTTGTTCCGTGTTGTTCTTTCACACAATGCTACCCTTGTTCTGCTATAATGACATTGTGCTTTCTTACTTTTATGCCACTGTTAGCACCTTTTCTTAGCACTAACCACTACCATTAACACCCCCTTTGTCCTTTAGTTCATGACATCTTTGTCAATCTCTCCTTTCTCCCCTCCTATTGCTGGCCTTCTATCCAGCTTCACCTGCTCCACCCCCTTTAAACAGTATAAATTTCATCACATTTCTACTTCTCTTCAGCTCTGAAGAAGGGTCATACAGACTCGAAATGTTAACTTTGCTTTTCTCTCTCCACCTATGCTGTCAGACCTGCTGAGTTTTTCCAGCATTTTCTGTTTTTGTTTCAAATTTCCAGCATCTGCAGTATTTTGCTTTTATCTTCTATTAGCACCATCCACATTAGACAACCCATCCACAAGCTTCTGTCATTTGCAGAATCCCCTATTCTGCCAGTTATTCCCCAAGAATTGATGACAGTATTTACTGTTGAGTCTGCAGCTTGTGGATTCTAGCTCCATTCTATGATTTAAGCATATCATAATTTGCGCTATCATTTTGAGATCAATAGACTTTTGTGGCAGGAGGGTACCAAGAGATTTTTTTAAATTTGTTCATGGGATGTGGGTGTCACTGGATAGGGCAGCATTTATTGCCCATCCCTAATTGCCATTGTTCATAGGACATTTAAGGGTCCACCACATAGCTATGGGTCTGGAGTCACATGTAGGCCAGACCAAGTAAGGATGGCAGATTTCCTTCCCTAAAGGACATTAATGAACCAGATGGTTTTTATGACAATCGACAATGGTTTCATGGTCATCATCAGACTTTTAATTCCAGATTCTTATTGAATTCAAATTTCACCATCTGTCCTGGTGGGATTTGAACCCAGGTCCCCAGAGCATTACCCTGGGTCTCTGGAACACTAGTCCAGTGACAATACCACTATGCCACCCAAGCAAAGGTGGTTAAATGGAGCTGAGGTGCAGATCAAACATGATTTAATTAAAAGAGGCTCAAGGGGCTGAATGGCCTACACAGCTTCCTGTGTAGTATTGAAGGAATACTACATTGTTAGTAGCACTGTCTTTTGGATTAAACAATATTAACCGAGGTCCTCTCTAGCAGCACTACTTGAAGACTAGGGAGTTCTCTAGATAAACAGGTAATGGGGCAGAAGAGAACAAATTTAATGCAAGACTGGTGGCATTTTAACTTTAGGCAACAGAAGACTTTGAGTTCACAACATCACAAATAAATACAAATGCCCAAGGTCACTTGGCCCATCCGTCTATTAAAGTCTACAGTTTCCTATCAACACAGTTTCCATCCATCTCTCAATTGGTTTATAGTCTGGTAGTCCCTTTGACACTTTGGCCACTTGTTAAGTGAAGACGAATTTCCTTTTATTATTCCTAATATTTTTCTTTTGCTAGCTTTAACTCAATGCAGCAGACAATTTTTACAGCGTTGAGATGAATTATTTTTGCTGGCTGAGGCTAGGACATCTGTAGAAATCCCTTTCTCTTTTGCAAATAATACCTAGAAAACTTTTGCATCCACCTTGCCTTGGTAATCCACTTCTCACAATCCAGGCCACTCAATGCCATTTTTCCCTGTATTCCTTATCTGCCAGTTTGTCCTCTTTGCATTTCCTGAGCCTGGAGTTAGAAGGGATTGTTCTTAGTGCAGTTACCTTACAGGTGCATAAATTCTAAATCAGAAAATGAAGAACCGTTTGTATCATCGACTTGAGAGGTGGTCACATTAGTACCTGAAACCTGTTCCGTGTTTTCTGCTTTCGCTGCATTTTTGCGGTATAATTATTGCAGGTTCATGAACATGAAAATACTTTGGGTAGCCCTGAGGTTGTGAAAGATGCTATAAGTCTTTCTAATGTCAATGAATCATCATTGAATGAGTTGAAATGTGAGAATGGGGGTATTTTTAGGCTTAACTTCCAGCCCAGGCAAGTAATTCAAGACCCACACGAGTCTGGTGAGGCTCCACAGTAAACAATTGTGTTCTTTAGGAAAATACAGCCCCAATTTACTCAAAGGTAGGTTTCTCCATTCCCACTCCAATTCCCCCCACACCACCCCTCTGCCCCTCAACCCCATGCTCCTGGTGCCGGGATTTTTGGGTTAGAAAGTCTTTTTCCTCCTGTGCAGCCACCTTCTATTGCAAAACTTGTTCCAGGTCTCAATGGACTTAAAATCCTTCCTTGCTTCAACACCAATCTCCCGACCATGCATTTAGCTGTTAGTCTTCTGGGTTAAGTAATGCCCGCAGGCAGAAAGAGTACCCATCTTGAGGTTTTAACTTTCTTCCTGGTTCCTCCTGTACATTCCTTCCTCACTTCTACCTATGTCCCTACCTATAGTGGCAGCTCACCCAACCATTCTGTAATTCTGTCAGTGCATTCTTTGACTTTCATCCATCCTGGCACCACAAAAGCAACATGGTGTTCTGAACTTCTGGGGCAGAATTTTCTGACTGTCGGGTCCGCGCTGCCATTTCACGCGGGTGGGTCAATTAAGAGCCGCCCAGCGTGAATCGTGGCTCCCGAGGACGGCGGGAGTGGGCGGGCGGCGGCGGGACTGCAATGACCACCGGGTCCAATGGCGACCCGGCCGCCTGTTTTAAAAAGCTGCTGCAGCCTTTCAAAGGCTGTGAATCACGGCCAGTGGAAGGTCTCCCCAGAGCGCTACTGGTGAGCAGGCCAGGCAGGAGGGTAGGGCAGGGGGGCACTGTGCCCCTCGTTTTTCTGACGATTGCCTCGCTGCCCTCTTTGAGGAAGTGGCCGCACGGTGGGAGGTCCCCGTACCTAAGAATGGGGGGAGGAGGCCCCCCCCACATGACCAAACGTGCCTGGGAGGAGGTGGTGGAGGTGGTGAGCTCCTATGACGTGGTGCGACGCACCTGGATCCAGTGTCGCAAGCACTTCAGTGATTTGTTGCGCTCAGGCAGGGTGAGGACAATGTAGGCATTGGTCACTTAAACCAGCAGGTCGGCTTTCCCCCCTGGCCACCTCCCCACACCCCAAGTCTGAGTGTAGTGACTGCATTGAATCATTGACGGGCATGTGTCCTTTGCTGGGTGGGCCAGCAGATATTGCCCATGCCAAGGTCACCCTGAGAGGGTGGTGAAGAGATGGGTTTTGCCCCCGCAGCATGTGGTACACTGTGACTGTTTTGGGGGCAACCTGGAGGAGCTGCACCTGGGCACAGTGCTGGAACTCCAGGACATGTCAAAGTCAGGGTGATGACCTGCTGGGAGGGAGCTTCAAGGTGGCGTGACACCGATCGATCTGCTGTCCTCTGCGCTCTGCGTGCTTGCGCCTCCTTGCTATGGAAGGTTAGACCGTGTGGTGCCTAATGTGATGTAGGCAGCATTTGGCCAAGGGGGTGGGGGACAGGCCTAGCATCTTTGTGTGAGTGTTCGGCAGCGGCGGGGTGAAGAGGCACTGGAGCCTTGGTATGTCCCACTCTGGTTGGGGTGGGCCGTCCGCGAAGAGAATCCAGATACAAGTAGCACTAATCAATGCTCTTCTAAGAATGCTCAAAATGCCACCGAGCGGGTGAGGACTGGTGGAGGGCCGGCCCAGTTGGCGATTGTCAGCCGCTTTGAGCAGGAGGCCCTAGATTTGGAGAGGCGCCATGTGCCCAGGTCCAGCAGTGTCAATGTGGCTGGGGTGCCACGGGCAGGTATTTGTGCCCAGCAGTGAGGTCACCATTGTTTTCCCAACAGCTATGGCAGTGCTGAATGTTCAGTGATTGAAGTTTACAACATGGCTTGACCATTGCGTATGGAAGGATGAGCGCATAATGATCCGGGGGACAGGGACGCACATTGACATTGTCTCCACATTAACTGATCCAACAGCCTTGTTCTTCCTTTCAGCATCAGCAGAGCAGGGCCGGGAGGAGGAGCAGCAGAGGCCCCCTCTCACACCTGAGGGCCTTGAAGTCACGGACTCACCAGCATCACACCATCTCTGTCAGGCAGGCACCAGCGCAGATACTAGCACCTTGGTGGGAGTTAGAACATTGGCTAGTGTCCTGTGGCACAGCAGTGAGGGCACTTCACAGTTGCTGGTGGAGCTGGCAGAGACAGAGAGTGCCCATGGCTCCAGCAGTCGGAGGACTGCAGGGGACCAGGCACATGCTCAGTTGGTGCCTGATGATGTGCCTCTGGAGTCCTCCGCGACGCAGCAAACACAGGAAATGTGGCTGGGTGTGCAGGAGCATCTGGTGGAGATACATGATCTATGCTTGGCTTGGTGTCCATGGTGGAGGAGTCTACGTGGACTGTCGCCAATGCACTGAGCCACATGGCCAAGCGCCATGCGTCCTCCATGGAGACAGTGGCGACTCTCATGGAAATGCTCCTCCAGGATACCAATCAGGGCTTCATGGGGATGTGTTCGGACCAGCAAGCCCTCACATTGGCATTGACCTCAGCTGGTCAGTGCCAGTGTGAGAGATGGTGTGGGCACCACGTTTCCCAGCTCGGTGCCCATCCATCCACGATAAGCAGGGAGGTCCGAAGCGACCTCACATCGACGCAGCAGCTGCCTGTCGTCTCTGCGGGCTCCTCTCAGGGCGCTCCGGATGAGGGTCGCAGCTCCTTCGCCCCTCTGCCAGTGACCATTGCATCCGATGAGGCTACGACGACTGGGGAGGTGCCAGCTGTGGAACTGGCCACTCCCTCCCAGGCGGGGCTAGCACAGGCTCCATGGGCCAGAGGATGGCCGCCAAGGTCATCAAGGCTAACAGGACAGCAGAATCAGCAGGCTGGCTCAGATGCCACTCCGAGCGATGGGGCAGCACCAAGATGTAGCACCCGAAAACATAAACATAAGGGACCTTAGGCACACCACGCGTTTATCACTGGTGCTTTTGTGTTGGCCTGCAATGAGGTCTTTATGAGTTGGTGTGATTTTTAACACCTTTGTCATTTTGTTTTCTTAAGTTCCTTTGGTTGTAATATTACATTCAGACATGTCACCATGGCTGAGGGTGCCTCTTTTCTTTTGCAGGTGGTTAGTTACCATTAATGTTATGAGTGATTTGTGGGAATTCAGCTTTATTAACAAGGCCCTTAGTTATTGTTCCTATCCAGGCAGATTTTGCACTTCAGTGTCAAGTATGGAGCCTGCAGCCCAGACTTGTCCTGGAGGTCCATATGTTGTGTGCTAGCTGAAGCTTCGTTGGATTAAAGCCTCCTGGGTGTCCCTGCCTCCCTGGAGTATGCCTGGGTCAGTGTCTACCCCCTCAGCATTTCCCTGTGCGTGCTTATCCTCGGACTCACTGCTGGACTCATCGTGTGCAGCTGCAGCCACTGCGCTGACGTCTTCATCGTCCACAGCGTCTCCCCTTTCCAGCGCAAGATTGTGGAGAGTGCAGCATGCAACCACTATCACCGAGACACGATCTGAGGGGTACTGGAGTGCACGCCCTGAGCAGTCCAGGCATTGGAAGAGCATCTTGAGAAGACTGATGGCTCTCTCCACCACAGTCCTTGTGGTACCGCTGTTCAGCTTCTGTTCTTGGATGGCGGAGAGGCGTCATGAGCCACCTTCTGAGGGGATAGCCCTTGTCACCCAGCAGCCATCCATCCAGCCAGGCTGGAGCACTGAAGAGCCCTGGCACCTGGGAGTGTCTGAGGATGTAGGTGTCGTGGGAGCTGCCTGCACAGACTTGTAGAATCAGCATCCTGTGATCACACACTATCTGCACATTCATGGAGTGGAAGCCCTTCCTGTTGATGAAGGCACCGGGCTCACCTGCTGGCACCTTGATGGCCACATGTGTACAGTCTATAGCACCCTGGACACGGGGGAAGCCAGCAATGGCCGCAAAGCCTCTGGCTCACTGTGTCTGGCTTGCCTGGTCCCAATGGTAGTGGATGAAGGCCAATGCACATCTGAACAGAGCGCCCGTAACCTGCTTGACACAAGTGTGGACAGCTGATTGGGAGACACCGCAAAGATCACCCACCAACCCCTGGAAGGAGCCAGAGACATAGAAGTTGAGGGCAGCTGTGACCTTCAGAGCCACTGGCATGGGGTATCCATCCACACAGTTCACAGAGATCTCAGGCCCAATCATCTAACAGATATAGTTGACTGTGTCCCTTGACAGTCGGAGCCTCCTTCGGCACTGCACCTCAGACATATTGAGATAGCTGCTTCGCCGCCTGTAAACCCTGGCAGCAGGATAGTGGCCTCTTCTGTGGCCCCTTCAGCCTTGGACTACCTCTTGGCCCTGCGCTCCTTGTGCCTGCACCAGTCCTCCCAAAGGTGGCTCCCCTGAAGGCTGAATGTGCACTCCTGGCCTCCTCCCCCTTCTAGCCCTGCCGTCCTCCTCAGAGGAGGTGCCTCCAGTGGAGAGTTCAGCTCTCATTCCCAGGCTGAGGGAAGGCTTCCTGAAACCTGCAGGCCCAGTAAAGATTCCTCACTGCAGAGTGCTGACCTGAAGGTTGTGAGTCCAGACCAAGCAGCTGGGATGTGTTTTGAAGTATTGCAGATCACACAGGCAAGTATCAGTAACTTTGAAAAATCAATATTTGACAGAGCACACTCGCGACCCCACTGAGCCCTCTTATCCCACCCATGGATGAGGTTTATACAAATGTGTCCTCCCTGCCTGCCCCGTTGTGCCCGTGCGCTGACCTGAAGATCGGATGGGCGCTGAAAAATCACCATCGATCAGTGCCTCAAGGGCCTTAAGTGGCCCGTTAGTTAATGGCTGGCGTGCATCAGATATCATCGCGCACCCGCCCAACGAAATATCGTGATGGCGCGCGGTGACATTGGGATGCTTGCCCGACGTCACCACGCGTCATTTTACGTGTAGGCGTGCAGGTCCTGCCCCCGCACGTCAATGGGAAAATTCTGGCCCTGGCCTCACACACACTGACATACCTGGCTAACCCTGACTGAGTTTTCCAATACTGGATGTGGAACGGCTACAAAGACACATTTGAAAGGAAAAAAAAATGAAATGCT
Organism: Cetorhinus maximus; assembly: GCF_964194155.1. Taxonomy (NCBI): domain Eukaryota; kingdom Metazoa; phylum Chordata; class Chondrichthyes; order Lamniformes; family Cetorhinidae; genus Cetorhinus; species Cetorhinus maximus. The sequence continues at coordinate 28,940,600 of NC_135905.1, forward strand.
TTAACACAAACCAGAGCTATTGTTTTATTAAATAGGATTTTTTGACCTTGGTAATGGCTTTCGATAAAAATCTTTTTTAATGTACGTGGAGGGATTTGTCTGTTCCATCTTTGCTCAGAACCACACCTTTTTTGCCCTTGCATTTAACCTTTCTGGAGAGCTGAAAAGAGAGGATAAAATTTAGCTACCAGTGAAATCATATTATGTAAAGAGAGGTTGACACTTGATTGATAGCCTCGGCTACTCTGACCAACTGATAGCCATCAGTCCCTGCAGCCTCTGCAAACTGCTTTTTGTAGATTGTATTCCTGTGCAAGCTGTGCTCGGAATTACTGCAGACAGAATAAAGAAGGCGTACAACCACTTCATCAATAAAAGGGCAAGCCTTGTGTTTAGACCTTCCACAACTCTAAAACATTGCAAACTGCTTCAAATACTAGAGCACCAATTTTAACTTAACCTGCTCAGCGGGAACTGGACCAGTTCGAGTTGGACGCTTGATTCGTACTCTGCCTAACTTTATGCTCTATTAATTAAAATGCAGCTGCAAATTGGGCAGGATGCAAATCGGGCTCTTAGCCCAATCCCACCCCGTCCTTGGGAGGTCACAGCCAAATTTGGGCTCCTGAATTACTTTGAAGTGCGGGTGATCGCTATTATATAAGAAAATTTAACAGCTATCTTGAAGTCAGCAGGATCTTCCAACAGCACTGAGCAACCTTCAGCAGAACATAGTTTAATGTTTTATTCAAAGGAAAACACCTCCGACACTGCTGCTCTGGTCACTGTAGGTAGTGTAATGATATTGTAAATACATTCAAGAGAAACGTGTTTAGTGGGCCGTTACACTTGCAGGGTAATTTTCCGAGTTCATGTTTGAATGTTGCCTGTAAGTCTGTGGGTTTGTTTGTATATCTGCATTTTAATGAGGCTTTACAACCCTTGAAGCGGTTTAAGGAAGGTAAAACAAAGTAGGGAACACTGTGCTGTTGCTAGAGACAGAGAAACAGAAAAGCAGTTTGAGTTCAGTTGGCAGGACCATTCGACAGAAACAGCCCGAGCAGGCAGTCAGGGAGCAGGCCCCAAAAGAAAAGCAGAAATCCCCAGAATCAAGGGAGTGGGGACAAAAGAAAATCCCAGGAAGACAGTTAAGTCAAGGAACAAGAACAAGGATCAGGAACAGGTCCTGTTCAGTGGAAGTGAAAGCAAGAAGCAAAGGGAAAGGCTCCGAATTAAAGAGAGAAACCTGCTGGAAGCAGACTCAAGGCAAAGTAGGCTTGCGAGAAGTCAGAAGATCCAAAGAGACAGCCAAAGGTTGGTGACTCCTTACTACAGACCTGTGAAGCAGTGGTTCTGTTGGCATGGCTGAGTATCTGAGAGAGTGCATGGGAGGCGAAACTTGAACGCATGTGGCATATCCAGGAGAGAAGAATACTGGAAGGAGCATTTGAATCCCTGGAGGTGGACCCTTGTTGAAGATGCCTGAGAGAAAGTGGCGTTTGGGAGGAGATTCCAAAGCAAGTTCTTCGAGCATTGAGATTGGAAACCCTTGTGCGAAAGACAGAGTTCAGTGAGACTGGTTGACTCACGGTGTGACAAACATCTGCGGGGAGTTGATGAGAGATCCATATCAAATGTTTGGGGTGGCATCTGTCACTTGGTTTCAGAGTGTGCTGTGTCTGATCGCAAGTCGTCATGGTTTTCATGGACTGTATTCACTGTGAACATTAGAGTATAAGATAGCTTTTGTAACTTGTGTTATCCTCATGAATCTGTATATATCTGTGAAGGTATAGTTGTGGTGAAGGAGTATTGTAATATAGTTTATCATTTCTTGTTTAATAAGTGACTTATTCTTTTGTTAAAAGTTCATCAGCTGACTCCTGTTACTCTGTTCAGTAGCCACCCTCCACGTTTCTAAACAAAAAGTAAAAGTTGGGATCAATCAAGCCATGGTCCAGCCTGGGATCTGACTTGTCCAATAATAACATCAGCTGGGATCGAAACACAACAACATTGCTGTGGGTCTGGAGTCACTTGTAGGCTAGACCAGGCAAGGATGGCAGATTTCCTTCCCCAAAGGACCTTAGTGAACCAGATGGGCTTTTACAACAATTGATGATAATTTCATGGTCATCTTTACTGAGACTAGCTTTCAATCCTAGATTTATTAATTGGATTTAAATTCCACCAGCTGCCATGGTAGGGATTTGAACCTACATTGCCAAATCATTAGCCTGGACTTCTGGGTTACCAGCCCAGTGATATCACCTCTACACCATTCTGACCCAAAGGTAAGAGTGGAGTGCAACAAGAGTGAATAATGGCAGCACACAAATGACACCTATTATAATATTTCTTTATTTTCACTTCCATTGTATAAAATCAGAAGTGGACCAATCACTCCACGTTCACGTGTAATACAGAGAATCTCAATGTAGAAAATCATGCTCCATTCACTCCCATTGGATAGTATTCTAGTAAAAACCAATCCACATTCAGTGAATGGAATTCCTGATAATGATTTAAAATATTCACTTTTTGCTGAGAGCACAGAATTGTTTGGGCAGCTTGAAATCCTCTATTATACATTGAACTCTTTAAATTGTAAGAATCATTTTAGTATTAATAGGTCATTTAGACTATTTTGTAAGCACACATTATTGAACCGTTGCTAAGGTGTGAATATTACAAATTTGTCAGTTTTAATTTTATCAACAGTTGACTGAATTCATAATTCAATATAACATTTCTTGGCAAGCTGGTTATGTCAGGATCCATTCATGTTTGTACTGATGTACTAGTTTAGGACAGTTTGAAGGGATTTAGAATTACATTTACATTGGCAAGACTCCAGTGGTTATTGAATAATGAGGGTGCTGCAGTGATCTGTTGGATGAATAATTAAACAGATGAGCCTTTGGGAGGCTGGGAATCAAGGACCATTAATCTGCTACAAAGTGTGCATCTGGATTAAAGAGCAGCATGTTTAACCCTTTGTGGGCTACAGTTGTATTTGCATACTGAAGTCTTAAAACAATTTAACTGGATGTTCACCTGTTCTACTGATAGATGCCATGAGTTCAAGGTTCTTGACATGAAACTGAGATCTTGAAATATTAACAGATTTGGAATTGTTTGCTATTTTCACAGACGCGTTAACACATTTCTTTTAAGTGATCTAGCTCCTCTGTTAAAGTAGGAATTGGACATGGATATGTTAAATGTTCATCCACTGATGTTCAAAGAATTGCATTTCAAGGCAAACCCAAGATGAATGGCTGAGTTTCAACCAGTTACAATGACTAAGTCAATAATATCATCGTTGTCGGCATCCTTCCATCTATGAAAGATGATGGACACGCAGCAGATAAATCCATTTCAGATAGGATGGCTTCATTTGGCACGGCTTTGCTGATGGCTGAAGAGGCCAATCTTTGAGAGGCAGGTTCTGTTACAAGTGCCGCACATGAAGCTGCCAAGTGTCACTGTGTTGTTTCCGGTGTTGGAATCTGTGTCCAAGCCAATAACTTACACTTAATTTGTAACTTTAATGGAACAAAACCTCCTAAAGAGTCCACAAAGGGGCGATCAAGTGATGAGCAGGAATAAGGAGATGATTAAGGCAGGTGAAAGAAGAAGGGGAGACTTGCGTTTTTATAGCACCTTTCACAGCTCCAGGATGTCCCAAGTGCCTCATAGTCAATGAAGTACTTTTTGAAGAGCAGTCAATTTTGTAACTTAGGAAATGTGGCTGCTGCATTGCACACAGCAAGCTCCCACAAACATCAATTTGATCATGACCAGATAATCTGCTTCATTGATACTGGTTGAGGGATAACTTTTGGGCAGGACATGGGGGGGTTGAGGCGGGTGGTTAACTCTCCTACTTGAATTTAAATAGTGCCATGGGATCTTTTATATCCTGGAAAAACTCAGCAGGTCTGACAGCATCTGCTGAGAGGGCTACACAGATACTGTCAGACCTGCTGAGTTTTTCCAGGTATTTTTGTTTCTGTTCCAGATTTCCAGCATCTGCAGTATTTTGCTTTTATCTTTTATATCCTGCTGAGAGGACAGTTGGAGCCCTGGTTTAATACCAATTCCAAAAGATGGCAACTCTGACAGTGCAGCACTTCGTCAGCACTGTGATGGAGGGTCAGCCTAGATTATGGCTGGGATTTTCCGGCCCCGTTGTGGGCGGGACCCACCGTGGGTGGGGGGTAGCACCCCAACCAGAAGCCCATTGACCTGCGGAGGGACCAGATGATCCCAGCGGTGGGTGGGTGCGGAAAACCCCGCCCAATGACTCTGGAGGGGGTGAAAACAATCAGGAGAGGCTGAGCAGGGGCCATTAGCAGTCTTCATGACTGTTGAGATGTGAAGAGCACTCCTACTACCACTGGCTGCACATTCAAGTAAGTTAACTTATCTTTTTGCTGGCTGGCCGTGGAGGACCCTTTATGGACAACTGGTTAGGCCGTATGTTAACTTGGTTATCCTGAGTGCAGCAGGACCAGTGCCGGCTATGTTCAGTGCTGCCCAATTTCAAGAAAGTGTCCTTAAGCAGGAGAAGACGCTCTATTTGTAATGGGCTTAACACTTCTTTTAAGCAGGGACCCTGGAAGCTTCTCCTTTGGCCTTAAGAAATATGGCGGGTAGTGTGAAATGTGTGCATGCATGCCACCCACCATACTGAATGCTAAGGAGCCTCAAACATGCAGTGTCAACAATTTTGTAGCCATCGATTCCTGTGCTATCACTATGTTCCGTTTTGGCCGCCATGCTAAAAGGGCAATCTATATGGAATTGAAACCGTGCAGAGAAAAGCAACAAAGTGATGCCAAGTATGAAATAAGTGAGCTATGAAGAAAGCTTGGCAAAACTAAAGCTTGACAGCTTAAAAGAAAGGAGGTTAAGTGGGGACCTCCTCAAGTATATAAAACATTAGATAGATAATGCAAACGCAGAATATTAGTAAGTCAGGAAAGTATGGCCAGAGGAAATAAATGGAAGTAAGTGAAAAGATCACTTTTAAAAAATTCATAATGGAGAACCTTACTCACTGTGATTAATGCTTGCAATAATCTGTCAAGCAAACAGAAGCAAAAGAACTATTGTGTGTTGGGGAAGTAGGACGCTAGAAGGATAAGTTCAATGGAAGAGTTAGAGTATGTGAGAGATGTACTTCATTGGAAGAGTTAAGGTATGTGAGGGTTGAGCTGCGGTGGGAGAGTTAGGGTTTTGTGAGGACTGAGCTTCAACAGGTTGTATGGCCTTTGCTTATGCCTGACTGTTATTGTGTTCTTGCACAGTTGGAATCAAAGAATTGTTATCTGTGGAATATGATTGTGTGATGCAGATCATAATATTAAATTGATACCCTCGAGTTTTTCTTTGATGATCTCAGTGGGTCAGAGATAATTTTCACAAAACTTTATCTGTAACTCTTTGTTGTTTGTGATTATTCATCTTCCTCAGAACATTAAATAAAGTGGGCAATGCAGTTTGTACAAAGTCTGCCGGAAGGAACGTGTCTATTGGTCCAAGTGGTTTTGACTTACTCCTTACTGAAGGATGATGGTGATGAATGAAGTACTTCAGCCTATTTGATCTTACCATTATGACCCTATCATCTTTCTTCCACAACATGAAGCTGTTCCTTAAACAAGTATGGGGTCCTAGTCTTAACAACTAACCATAACAACCGATTCCGAATAACTGTTTCGTGACATTTCTCTCGAAATCACATTTTACAGATACAAAACAGCTTTCTTGACCCTAATCCTATGCCCTCTTGACCCTGCTTTTTTGCCTTCTTGACCCTACATCTGTGCATTTTTATGAAAGCAATTTGGTAATAAAATGAGAGATTTATATTCAATTTTGTAATTGTCAGAATATTCTCATTTTTGCAACAGTTCCATTGCAGTTTATATTAATATTTTCTCCTGCGTTTTAGCTGAGAGAGTTATTTGATCTGTTTTATGAAAATGGGTGCAGCTCCATTATCTGAAGTAAAATGAGGAAATGCTGGAAATGTGCTCCCCCAGCACCGGAAATGAGAAAAGACAGGTTAACATGTCGGGTGAAAATCATTCATCAGAACTTTGTTTTCAAAGGAAGCGGAATCTGGTCATCGCTCTTTTGGTTTCAGCCAGATAAAGGTCCTTGCACCACACAACAGAAAGACAAATGAGACTGAGGGCGGGGAGGAGAGAAGCAGATCAGTGTTGCTTCAGCAGTTCTCAATGAAAAGATCAAAGGAGGGCAAGAGGCTTGAGAGTCATGTTGTTAACCATTGTGAATTCTTGAGGTCACAGTGTTAAAGGATGATGGTAACGTATTTTTCTTATTTTCTCTTCTAGTGTCTCTACCAGCTTCTGATGTGGGCAGGAGTCCAACAAGGAGACCGTCCCACAAATGCCAGTGCCATTGTGAGTGTCCTGTTCCCCCTGACGTTCTAGATTGTTACTGGAGGTGAACACAACTACTCTGCAATTTGCAGGTAACAGAGAGGTTATGTTTGCGTGTCCTACTACATAATTCCAATGGCTATCTTCCTTTGAAACCATGAATCTGTTATAACTCTCTTTAACACTTGGCTCCGGGGATTTGACCATCTGCTGAGGCAGGTGGTTTTCAGCTCACCACCATGATGATGAAATGAACACGAGTGTTATCATAACAAAGCTGCTCCAATGTCAAGAGTAGCTTTATGCTGTTTGCTGCATTATTATGCTGATAAATTCAGATGAGGAAGGCCATTTGGCCCCACTACCTTTATTTCCATTGATACCTTGGATAGCCTCATCACAATGTCTAACTGCTTCTTAAATCACTCCAGAGCTTTTTCTTCACTCAGTTACCCAGGTATTGATTAATCATTCTGTCAAGAAACACTCCCTGAATTTGCCCTTCACCAATTTGTGCCTGGGATTCTCTCATTCTGCAGTTATAATTTAATCCATAATAGTGTTCAGGACGACCGATTTCTGTTCCGCTGAATACTGTATCTTGTGTACCTTTATGAGGTAGTTTCCCCTTCATCTCTTTTCCAACCACCTCTAGTTTTCCTCTATCTTGCTTCTCCTTCTTTCATCATGAAACTTTCAATTTTTAAAAATTCCCTTTGACCTTCTTTAGGTTGTGTTGGAGGTGGAAACAAGACTACGCTTTTCAAATTTTCTTTGGTTGAAATGGTGCTTTTCAATCAGCTTGAAAGCCCTGAGATTGGAAATTAAACCGGGTGCATCAGAGATGGAATCGATCCTTGATTTCCTTTAAAGAATAAAAACGGGAAGAACCTGTACCAGCAAGTAAACTTGTCTGTGGCCCAGAGCTTGACAGCTTTCAAATGTGGTAACCTGTCTGCAGTGCTGCGAGGGTTAAGTGACGTCCAGCTAGTATGATTAGATTGTCAGTGGTGGAAAATAGAACATTGTTTTGCTCTGAATTTAAGTCACTTTCAGGTGAGGAATAGCTTAGGTTGTTTGCAGATTAATGTTCCCTCTATCATGTTCCAACATCACCGTCAAACAAATGGCACTACGACATGAGTATGATGTTTCCAATTCACACCCCAAAGACCCTAATGACTCCAATGAGGGCAACTGTTCACTGTTTCTATCAGTGGCAGTTTTGTGACATAGACTTACATCCAATTTGTAGAGGAAACCTTACCTGGCTGAGAACCAATCTGAATTTCATCAGTCTGGCTGTGATTAGACTCCTGGACCAGAAGTGATCATTTCAGCAGAGTGAGGTTTCTCCATCATTACGTATGCTGTAGCACTGTGCTATGATTCTTGAATCTTAACAGCCCAAATCTTCTAATCAGAGTTGGAACTGCTCCGTCCGACACTAATCAGACTGAAAACTACCCACTTACCTGGATATATTTAAAAAGGCCAGACTTCTGATCCACAATGCAGAAGAACTCCCTCAGCGCAGGAATCTATGAAGAGAGCAGCGAAGAGAATCAGTGCAGAATACACGCCCTAACTGCGATAAGGCAAGTTTAAATGTCCAGCTGGTTAATGGATGAATGAGTGAAAGTGTAGGGTGAGTAGATGGGTGAGGTAAGCGGGTAAGTGGGTAGGGTGGCAGGTGGGTGAGGTGGTCGGTGAGTAGGGTGGCAGGTCAGTGAGTGGGTAGCTGGGTCAGGGGTGGTCAGCAAGGGTAGTTGGGTCAGTTAGGGGGGAAGTCGGGGGATTGGGAAATCGGGGGAAGAGTTGGGGGGGTCGGGGGTAGTCGATGGGTCGGGGGTCAGTGTTTGTGGTTGGATGGTCAGCTGTATAGTTACTTAGGAATTAGACTAGGATTTTTCTGCCTAATATTTCCTGGGTAACTATTCAAGTAAGTACTGAGAAACTGTCTGAAGTCTCCGACTATAACTAAGAGTCATTGCCTGAGTTCCTGACGTGCATCTTGAGTTGCACATCTGGGACCCGCCCAATGAGCAAAAAAGTCTGCCCCCGGTCTCCAATGACCTGGAAGAAATGGGCCAACATTTAAAAAAATTCTTTAAGCTCATTGCCCATCAGTAAAATTGCCTTTTACAAATGCACTTGTACAATATATCCCTACACTGGAGAGGAAAGCAAAACAGCTTCCTGGTCATGTGGATGAAACCTCGAGAGGCAAAAGCAGAATGAGGAATCCCCCTCCCTTCAAACCAAGATGTTTCCTCTCTCTCCAAGCCATTAATGGTGCTTTAGGTACAAATCTGAATGTCATGAATCAACAGCACTCAAAATGCAGAAGCGAAATACTACAGATATTGGAAATCTGAAATGGAAACAGAAAATGCTGGAAATACTCAGCAGATCTGGCAATGTCTGTGGAGCGGGAACAGAGTTAATGCTTCGGGTCGAAGACCTTTCATCCGAACCAATCCAGCTCATTGACCTGAAATGTTAATTCTTTTTCTGTGTTAAGTGTACAACCTTGACTTGAGGTGCCACTCTAAAGCGTGGTTTGAAAACTCGGCGAGCAAATAAGTGATGGCCAGAAGAGCTACCATTCTACACTGCTTCAGAAGGCCTGGCACTGAGACTAGATGGAAGAGTGTTTCAATTCCAACCAAAAGAATTTGTCACCTTGATTACCATCAACCCAAAGCAACTGCCTCCTTCATCCTCTCTCTTTTCCCATTCCATAAAGTTGTGAATTATGTTCTTTGCAGAAGTTAGCAGTGTAGTTTCAATGAATGATAGTCAGAGTATGGAAAGGGAGAGCTCTTTGAACTGGTAATGGTATCTAATTGCAAACTTGAGCATTAATGATTGAAAATGAAGCAGGAACAAAGCCTTTTGATGCTTTTTCCTGTAATTTACCAGATACAGCTGTTTTAAACCCTCTCTTCAGTAAATGGTGGTGGCTTATAATCTATTATTAATCATTTAAATTAACGAAAACAAAACCTTTTAGCTGTCTTATGATAGAGGAAGACAGCAGTGATTTTTGTATCAGCGCTTATTTGCTTTGTTTTTAAATGATTCCAATTCTTTTAAAATGAAATATGTCTAGAAATTAATGTTTATGATGTTCATCTATGCTGAATTAATTTGCATGACATCTCTTTGTAATTTTAATTAGGCATCAACTTGTTTTAAATAAACTCCAGTCCAGTACTGAGGGGTGTTTTGTATAAAATGTTGATCTGAGGCAAAGTTGGTGGATGTTGCAAGAATTGAAGAAAAGCAGGGAGTTTTCCCAGTACGCCGGCCAACATTTCTTCCATGAGTAACATCACCCACCATCTCGTAGCTTGTTGTTGGTGTACAATGGTTTCTATGTTTAGCTACTAAAGAAGTAGGATTGGCACCTGTGATTAAGTGTATTCCCAGAGATTTCATCTCAACTTGCCCCCATGCTCCATCCATTCATTAGCCAACACATCCATCCTTGTGACGTACTGCCTTCCTATGCCAATGGAAAGCAAAAAGACTCATTACCTAATTGGATGATACTTGACTGTCAGCCAAATGCACCCCCCCCCTCCATTTTCAATATTTTTATATCCTGTAATGAGAAATATTCAAAGAAAAAGACAAAAAAAAACTATCTTTTTAATGTCCCTATGATTTTTCTCCAGGGTTGCACACAGCGAGTGATCTTCAATTCCTAGAGACTCCAGGCCAATCCTGGAGGGTTGGCAACCCTATGCAGTCACTGTACATTTAAGTAATTCAAACTGTGAAGCACTTTGAGCTGTTTTAACGATAAGCTGTTACATAGATGAAAATCTTCCTTTATATCACACATCTATCTATGCAAGAATCCCTAATGCTTATCGCTATTTATGAAGTATTTTCCTGAAACAAGATAAAGGAGCCAAAAACAAAAAACTACTGCGGATGCTGGAAATCCAAAACAAAAACAGAATTACCTGGACAAACTCAGCAGGTCTGGCAGCATCGTTGGAGAAGAAAAGAGTTGACGTTTCGAGTCCACATGACCCTTTAACAGAACTGTTCTGTTGAAGGGTCATGTGGACTCGAAACGTCAACTCTTGTCTTCTCCACCGATGCTGCCAGACCTGCTGAGTTTTTCCAGGTAATTCTGTTTTTGTTTAAGATAAAGGAGCCACCTGCCGGTTATATTGTTACTCTGGCTTGCTCATGTTTAAATGTAGCCTCAACAAATATGAACTAAACATTGTTTTAAATTGAGAAAAGATCAATATTTGCCAACACGCTGATGGGTATCCAAAATAAAAACATTTTAGTCAGTTTTATCGCTGGCAGCTAAATATGATAATAATAGGAGATTGCTTGGTTCTCCCCTTCTACCAGACAATTATTGGAAATTTGACATTGTCAATCCAAAAAACCTTTTAAAAAAAATAATTGGGGAGCCTCACAGTTTTGGTTAGTGGTTAAATGGACAAGCTTTAAAGTTGCTTTATCTGCTACTGTGATTGAGATATTAATCTTTTGAAGCACCTCTGTTAAAATATCAGAGATGGGAATTGATACAATCATCTTAAACACTTGCACAATAATATTCACACTGAGTAAATTCAAGGTCACTGTGTTTACTCTGTGTTAATGACCATCCTATTCTCTGATCAAAGGTAAATAGACCAATTTAAAAAGGCAGACATAATATTCTCCAGCTGCTCAATAAAGGAATGCGTGAGATTAAAGGGGGAAAGCAAGTCCACAGGGAATACTTTCTGTTCAGAACAATCCTCTGTAGTAATTTGAAAAGCCTTGATCAATAATATTGATTTTTAAAAATCAAATTTATCACCCCCATGGAGGTCTGCCATGCCTGGTCTCCTTGTTGCTAGACTCTACCATGACAGTACTGATAAGGTACATTGTTTATAAAAGCAAAATACTGCAGATATTGGAAACTTGAAATAAAAATAGAAAATGCTGGAAATATGCAACAAGTCAAGCAGCATCTGTGGAGAGAAAAACAGAATTAACATTTCAGGTCAATGACCTTTCATCAGAACTGGGATAAGTTAGAGATAGGTCAGGTTTTGAGGCAAGTACAGAGGCTGAGAAAGAGGATAGAGGGGGGAAGAACAAAAGGGACGGTCTCTGCAGGGTAGAAGGCAGGAGAGATTAAATTGACAAAATGACAAAAGGGATGATGGTGCAAGGCAAAAGGGGTTGGTAATGGGACAAGTAAATAAAATTGGGGAGTTACAGGCACAGATTGCCTTGTGAGATTACGATGTTGTGGCGATAACGGAGACCTGGCTTAAGGAAAGGCAGAACTGGGTGATAAATATTCCTGTTTACAAAGTGTTCAGAAAAGATAGGAAAGGGGGAAAAAGGAGGAGGGGTGGTGTTTTTGGTTAAAGAGAGTATTGCAGTACTGGAGAAAGAGGATGTGTCAGAGGATTCAAGCACAGAATCGATTTGGCTAGAGCTAAGGAATAAGAAGGGTGCAATTACATTGCTCGGTGTAATGTATAGACCACCAGCTAGTGGGAAGGAGATAGAGGAACAAATCTGCAAAGAAATTACAGAGAGGTGTAAACATCATGTGGTAGTTATAATGGGGGACTTTAATTACCCGTATATAGACTGGGATAGTGGTAGTGTAAGGGGCTGTGAGGGACAAGCATTCCTAGATTGTGTTCAGGAGAATTTCCTATAGCAGTATGTGTCCAGTCCAACAAGAAAGGAGGCACTGCTAGAGCTGGTTCTTGGGAATGAGATGGGCCAAGTAGATCAAGTGACAGTAGGGGAACATTTAGGGGACAGTGATCATTGTATCATAAGATTTAGGATCACAGCAGAAAAGGATATTGGTCAATCCAGAGTAAGAATAATCAATTGGCACAGAGCAGACTTCAATGGGGCAAGAACGGAGCTGGGCCAGATAGACTGGAACCAAAGGTTGGCAGGTAAAACAGTAGCTGAACAATGGACTACCTTCAAAGAGGAGATGGTTTGGGCACAGTCAAGGTATGTTCCCTCAAAAGGGAATGGTAGGACAAACAAATCCAGAGCTCCCTGGATGACAAAGGAGATAGAAATTAAGTTAAAGAAGAAAAAGTGTGCTTACGCCAGGTGTCAGGTAGCAAATACAATGGGAACCGAGCTGAATACAGAAGGTTCAGAAGGGATGTGAAAAAGCAAATACGAGAAGCAAAGAGGAATTATGAAAAAAGACCGGCAGCTGACATAAAAACAAATCCCAAAATATTCTATAATCACATCAATAGTAAAAGGGCGATGAAAGGAGGTGTAGGGCTATTTAGGGACCAAAAAGGGGATTTACCCATAGAGGCAAGAGGCATGGCTGAGGTGTTAAATGAATACTTTGCATCTGTCTTTACCTACGAGGTAGATGCTGCCCAGGCCATGGTGACAGAGGAGGAAACTCAGTCACTGGAAGGGTTTAAAATTGATAAAGTGGAGGTATTGGATAAGCTGTCGGCACTTAAAGTTGATAAGGCACCGGGACCGGATGAGATGCATCTAAGAATATTGAAGGAAGTGAGAGTGGAAATTGCAGAGGCACTGGCAATAATCTGTCGATGTTCCCTGGATTCGGGGGAGGTGCCGGAGGACTGAAGAATTGCAAACATTACGCCCTTGTTCAAAAAAGGTTGTAAACATCTGCCCTGCAATTACAGACCAGTCAGTTTAACTTCCGTGGTGGGGAAACTTCTAGAAATAATTATTTGGGATGGAATTAATAGTCACGTGGAAAAATATGGATTGATTCGGAAGAGTCAGCATGGATTTGTTAAAGGAAAATCGTGCCTAACTAATTTGCTGGAGTTTTTTGAAGAGGTATCAGATATGGTTGATGAGGGCAAGGCCGTTGATGTGGTGTTTATGCACTTCCAAAAGGCATTCGATACAATGCCACATGACAGACTTGTGAGGAAAGTTATAGGCCATGAAATAAAAGGGACAGTAGCAACACGGAAACAAAATTAGCTGAGGGATAGGAAACAGGAAAAATGGGTATTTTTCAGGCGGAAGAAAGTTTGTAGTGGAGTTCCCCAGGGGTTGGTATTGGGACCCTTGCTCTTCCTGATGTATATAAATGATCTAGATCTTGGTGTGCAAGGGACAATTTCAAAGTTTGTGGGCGGCACAAAATTTGGCAGAATTATAAACTGTGAGGGCAGTGTAAAACTTCAAAAGAACATTGACACATTGGTGGAGTGGGCAGATAGGTGGCAGATGAAGTTGAATGTGGAGAAGTGTGAAGTGATACACTTTGGTACAAAGAACATGGAGAGACAGTATAAAATAAAGGATACTATTCTAAGGGGTGTGCAGTAGCAGAGAGACCTGGGTGTATATGTACATAAGTCATTAAATGTGGCAGGACAGGTAGAGAGAGCTGTTTCTAAATCATACAGTATTCTAGGTTTCATTAAAAGGGGCATAGTGTACAAGAGCAGGGAGGTTATAATGAACTTATATAAGACACTGGTTAGACTTCAGCTGGAATATTGTGTATAGTTCTGGGCGCCACACTATAGGAAGGATGTGAACGCGTTGGAGAGAGTGCAGAAGAGGTTTACGAGAATAGTTCCAGGGATGAGACACTTCAGTTATGAGGAAAGATTGGAGAAGTGGGGACTGTTTTCCTTGGAGAGGAGAAGGCTAAGAGGAAACTTGATAGAAGTTTTCAAAATAATGAGGGGCCTGGACAGAGTAGATAGGGAGAAACTGTTCCCGTTTGTAAACGGATCGAGAACCAGAGGGCATGGTTTTAAAGTGTTTTGCATAAGAAGCAAATGTGAGGTGAGAAAAAACTTATTCACACAGCAAGTAGTTAGGATTTGGAATGCACTGCCTGGAAATGTGGTGGAGGCAGGTTCAATTGAGGCATTCAAGAGGGCATTGGATGATTATCTAAATAGAAACAATGTGCAGGGTTATGGGGAAAAGGCAGGAGATTGGTATTAAGTTAAAATGCTCAGAGAGCCGGTGCAGATACGATGGGCTGAATGGCCTCCTTCTACACAATAACAATTCTGTGATTCTGTGAAGAAACAAGAGATTGGTCTAGAGAAGGTGCTAAGGGTAATGGCAGAATTATAACTAATTGCTGCCCTCTTCAGAGATGCTGTCTGACCTTCTGAGTGTTTCCAATATTTTGTGATTTAATTAGTTGATTAAGATTGGTTTGAGTGTGAATCTGAAACAGTCTGATCCTCGAATAATAATAATATGTGACTGGGCATCCCTGATCCCTTGGCAATGACATGTTGTTATGTGGTTGAGCTGGTCTGGGTTGGCAATCAGGGTTTTTCAAACTCACAGTCCCTCGTGGCACTGATCAGCAAGATGTGGTGTTCCTCCATGCCAGTTACATCAGTGTCCCTCCACTTGGCAAAGCGCCAGCTCCTGCTCACTTTTTCCTTCATACCAATATTTCTGAGATCAGGAAGCTGGCAGACTTGAGACAAGCACTTGAGCTTGTGCCCCTCCTGCAGTGAATTGTTTCCAACATTAGGAACATAGGAACAGGAGGAGGAGGAAGAGGCATAATGATAATGTCACTGGACTAGTAATCCAGAGGCCCAGGCTAATGCTCTGGGGATATGGGTTGAAATCCCACCATGGCAGCTGGTGGAATTTAAATTCAATGAAGAAAAAGTCTGGAATTAAAAGCTGGTCTTAGTAATCGTGACCATGACCACTGTCAATTGTCACAAAAACCCATCTGGTTCACTAATATCCTTTAGGGAGGGAAATCTACCATTTTACCAGGACTGTGCCACTTGAGACTCCACAGCAATGTGGTTGACTCTTAACTGCCCTCTCAAATGGCTGGGCAAGCCACCCAGTTGTATCAAATTGCTGAAGAAAAGTCAAAAAGAATGAAACTGGACAGACCATCTGGCATTGACCTAGGCACCGGAAACGACAATGGCAAAGCCAGCCCTGTTGACCCTACAAAGTCCTCCTTACTAACATCTAGGGAGTTGTGCCAGAATTGGGGAGAGCTGTCCCATGGATTAGCCAAGCAACAGCCTGACATCGTCATACTCACAGAATCATACCTGACAGACAATGTCCCAGACACCACCATCACCAGCCCTGGGTATGTCCTGTCCCACCAACAGGACAGACCCACCAGAAGTAGTGGCACAGTGGTATACAGTCGGGAGGGAGTTGCCTTGGGAGTACCTAACATTGACTCAGGACTCCATGAAGTCTCATGGCATCAGGTCAAACATGGGCAAGGAAAACTCCTGCTGATTATCAAATACCACCGCCCCCACCCCCTCAGCTGATGAATCAGTGCTCCTCCATGTTGAACACCACTTGGAGGAAGCACTGAGGGTAGCAAGGGCACATATATACTCCAGGTGGGGAACTGGGTGATGAGGGAGCCAACAAGAGGGAAAAACCTACTTGACTTCATCCTCACTAATCTATCGGTTGCAGATGCATCTGTCCATGACAGTATTGGTAGGAGTGACCACTGCACAGTTCTTTACATTGAGGATACCCTCCATCGTGTTGTGTGGCACTACCACCTAAATGGGATGAATTTCAAACAGATCTAGCAGCTCAAAACTGGGCATCCATGAGGCCCTGTGGGACATCAGTAGCAGCAGAGTTGCTTTCAACCACAACTTGTAACCTCATGGCCCAGCATATCCCTCACTCTACCATTATTATCAAGCCAGGGGATCAACCTTGGTTCAATGAAGAGTGAAGGGGGGCATGTCAGGAGCAGCACCAGGCATACCTAAAAATGAGGTGTCAACCTGGTGAAGCTACAACATAGGATTACTTGCATGCCAAACAGCGGAAGCAGCATGCGATAGACAGAGCTAAGTGATCCCACAGCCAATGGATCGGATTTAAGCTCTGCAGTCCTGCCACATCCAGTTGTGAATGGTAGTGGACAATTAAACTACTAACAGGAAGATGAGGCTCCACAAATATCCCCACCCTCAATGGTGGGGGAAGCCCAGCACATCAGTGCAAAAGAGAAGGCTGAAGCATTTGAACCAGCTTCAGCCAGAAGTGCCGAGTGGATGATCCTTCTCGGCCTCCTCTTGAGGTCTCCAGCATCACAGATGCCAGTCTTCAGCCAATTCAATTCACTCCATGTGATATCAAGAAACAGCTGAAGGCACTGGATACTGCAAAGGTTATGGGCCCTAACAACATCCCAGCAATAGTACTGAAGATGTGCTCCAGAACTAGCCCCGACCCTAGCTAAGCTGTTCCAGTACAGCAACACTGGCATCTACCCGACAATGTGGAAAATTGCCCAGGTATATCCTGTCCACAAAAAGGGCAAATCTAACTCGGCCAATTACCGCACCATCAGTCTACTCTCGATCATCTGCAGAGTGATGGGAGGGGTCATCGACAGTGCTATCAGGTGGCACTTACTCAGCAATTACCTGCTCACTGACACTCAGCTTGGGTACTGCCAGGGCAACTTAACTCCTGGGAATCTCGCATAACTTCACTCGAATTGAGTGCCGTTAGCGAACGCTGTGGCAAGGCTGTGGAAGGGAGGCAAGTGAAGGCTGGAAATGGGGGATAGGATGGAAGGGTGAGGTGAAGGCTGAACAGGAGAGGCAGGCCTATAAGGGAAGGGTGGGGAGAGTCCCCGGCGAAGTGGGGGGGTGGGGGTGAATGTCAGGTGAAGGGGGTGGGGAGAATATCCAGGTTAGTGCAGTGAGGTGTCTTTGAGGGCAGGTTCTGTGTCGTCTACAGTGGTGTCCTGGGGGGAGAACTCAGCACGACAGGAGGGAACAGTTGCAGTCAGAGGCGAGAGTGGGATGCGGCAGGGGGGCAGATTCAGGGTGACAGTCTGGTAGATGATTGTCTCATTGGGCGGGTCATGGAGGGGGTCAAGACAGGGGCCTTGGATAATGGGAGGGTGCAGGCTCAGGATGGGCATAGGGACGGTAAAGGGTATCGGCTCTGAGGGGAGGAAAGGCATGCGGAGGTGGATCATGATGGGGCCCAAGGTAATGGGAGGTGCAAGAGTGACAGAGGGGAGAGGAATTATGATATTTGGTGTCTATGGTGATGGGGGAAGTTGGTGGGTGACAGAGGGAGGGTAGAAGGTGGTGGATCGAGTTTGAAAGGTGATGCACACCATTTTTCCAAACTGACCTTGACCACACAGTTGGTCAGTCAGTGAGACCCCTCAAGGTGGGAGGAGGGTCCTTTCAGGTGGGTGGAGTTCAAGGTCAGCACATGCGGCCAACTAAAGGACCAGCAAATAATTATGAGGCAACTTGGATGTCAAAGATGTTCACTTGTGTTCTCCTCTCTATGGTGAAGCCTGCATTACAGCAGGTTTGTTCCTGACTGACAGGTCTCATATCATCGAGATCTCCGCAAGGTGTGGAGCTACTGTTCATTCTGGGCCATTTGCCATCAGCTGCACTCAGAGGTACGGATGAAATGAAGGAGGGGGGTGGATGCCTCCGAGGGGCACAGCTGGTGGAGGGCAGCCAACCCGTGACTCCCAGATGAATGGTCATGGCTGACAAGGGGTCATGCAGTTAGTCTTTCTATGCTGCCATGGCAATGGTCTATCTATAGAGTTTTGAGGGTAGTAGGGGCAAGCAGAAAAGTGTCCACTTGAAGCTTCTTGCACATGGCTGTCAAAGAGCAATATCTCCATACACCTTCATGTATGAACGGGAGGAACACCCATCCATGGTCCTCCAGGATGTCCTTTATCTGGAAGGGGTGGGGTGGAGTTGCCATGTCTAGACAAAGGCCAGGTGAAGGGCTTAGCACTTGCCTCTTTGCTTTGAAATGGAGGGAAACCTGTAAAGGACAGGCTAACTTAATGTATCACTTCAATTTGTTCACACATCTGCAAGGCTACGGACCAGGTGCTGGAAAGTGAGATTAAAAATGAGCGGCTAGCTTCTTTTTTCTCTTTTTATGGCTGGTGTAGCCATGATGGGCTGAATGGCCTCTTTCTGCACCGTAACTTTTCTATGGTTCTAGGAGCACTGTGACCCTCACAAGCCTTGCTGTTAAGTTAGTGTTTCAGCAGAAAAATCAAGTGCTGCATCCCCGTTTTGGTTCCATACACAAGGAGGATATATTTATTAATCATTGAAGTTCACGTGCAAGTGCTTGACATGCTGTCAATGCAGGGGTGATTCCGTTCTTCTGCTGCCAGAGGAACTGTGCTCACAGAGACTGAGTGTCGGTGAGTAGAATTACATGTTGTAGCACCACCTTTGACCTGTACCCCCTTTGAGCATCATTCCCCACTGGGAGCATGGGATTATGGAATCATACCTTGGATTCCATGGTGCTCTATTTTTAGATAACTGTTTCGAATAACCAGGTTGCTTCTTGCCTAGAAGCAGTATACGAAGGAACTTTGACCTTCGGCAGCTGTACCCTAAAATTCTAAAGGCGTCAGCCTTGGTTTTGTGGCAGCATTCTTGTCCCTGAGTCAGAAGGTTGTGGATTCACTTCCCACTGTGGAAACTTGAACACGTGGCTGATGCTTCAGTGCAGTACTGAGGGAATGCTAAACTGTCAGAGATGCTGTCTCTTGGATGAGAGGTTAAATTGTGGCCCTATCTTCTCTCTCAAGTAGATGTGAATGATCCCATGGCACCATTTTGAAGAAGAGAGGGGAATTCTCCAATATTTATCCCTCAACCAATATCATTAAAACTGATTCTGCAGTTGTTATCACATTGCTGTTTGTGGCAGCCATGTTTCCTACACACAACAGTGATAACACTTCAAAAGCACTTCGGTGGCTGTAGAGCACTTTGGGACATTCTGAAGTTGTAAAAGGTGCTGCATAAATGCAAGTGTTCATTTTTCTATAAATCATAAAATTGCTGGAAATACACAGGCTGTCCACAAAGGATGGGTTAACATTTTAGGTGCAAATTATTTTGTCAGAATTATTGTGACAAGGGTCTAACCTGAGCTCTGATGAATTAACAGCAGCCAAGATACTAGCCCATTTTTTGCGTTTCCAGTATTTGCTTGTTTATTTCCCCTTTTCTCCAGATGCCAAATCCCCTTTGGACGAAGTGTTTAGAATATGATCCCAACAATGGCAGGCCATGTATTGATGTCTCCCAGTTAATAAAATCTGATGTTGTAAAACACAAAATCCCTCCAGCCTAAAGACTTTACAAGGTCTTATTAAAAATTTAGCGGATACAGAGGCGAAACAAAACCTCAAACAGTTGTCCTTTGCAAGGTATTTTTTTCTGCCTGTATTTATAAACATTCTGAATGAAGTAGACAGGAAGATTGAAAATCTCATTTCGGGTCAGCTTTAGCTGAACTTTGAAAGCATTGGATTTCTCTCTGCCCTGTTCTTGTCTGGGACTGGTCCAGCATATCATCTTCAAATCAATGCATAGGTCCCTCTCTGTTTTAACCCAAGTATCTATCGACTGATGCTCACACAAAAAGAAGCTCAGGCTGATCTGATCATATAATGTATCTGCCAGAAAATCAATACAGACAATTTTAAAATAGAAGGGACATAGAAAAATGCCTCACAGCTGAATGAAACCTTATCTTAACTGGAAGGAAATAGTCACAGATGGCCGGGGAGCTCTGAAGGTGGTACTCCTGAGCTTGGTGAATCAGAATGCAGCTCTTTGCTCTGAGTTAGAAGGTCATGGGCTCACACCCAACACCAAGGCTTGAGGACATTATCCAGTTGACACATCGGTGTCATAATGAAGGAGTGCTGCATTGTCAGAGGTGCTGTCGTTCAGATGAAATATTAGGCCAATGACCTGTCTTCCTATTCCTGCCATTTAGGTGGATATTAAGGATCCATTGGCACTATTTCGACAAGAGCAGGGAGTTTGTTTCCCTCTCAGTATTCCTCTCTCAAGCACCATCGCCAAAACAACTCATTGCTGTCTATTGAATCTTGTTGTGTACAGATTGGCTGATGAGTTTGCCTGCATAACAGCATTGATGAATGCAAAGTGCATCAAATACTTCAGGTCACCCAGACAACATTTAGACACTGGATAAATGTGAGTCTTTATTTTACAGGTGTACTGTCACTGTTGTGCTGCAGCGAAATCATTTCCTGTCACAACGATGCAAAAGTGACTATAATTCTGGAGTTGGTTCCTGGTGAGGGGTAAGCACCCCCCCCCCCCCACCCCCGGAGGAGGTAGCCACATACCACTGGGGTTTCACACTACAAGGTGTAACTGGATTTTAAAGCACTTTTCTCTTTTGGCATTGGGGTTGAGGGAGGCAAAGGGTGAGAGGGAATGTCCGCAGAGTTTTTCAAATTCTTGTAGAGTTCAGTTGCCATGTCTATAATATATTTTGCACTATAAGCGAGAGGGAAACATTGAGCAGATGCTGTTGTGCATTAATGCTTGAACTACAGAGCAGCATTATTAGAGACCATGGAGCAAACTATTAGCCTTCCTGAAGTCCAATAAGTTCCAAACTGTATCCACTGGTGTAAATTCATTTCCTCAGCCAGACTTTCACACCCTGCACAATAACATGTGAGTTATCTTTAAAATGCACATTATCATATATCTCAGAATTTAACCACGTCAGATAACAAACCAACAACAACTTGCATTTATACAGCACCTCTAATATAGTAAAACGTACCAAGTTGCAGATGACAAAAAGTTTGGTCAAAGAGGTAAATTTTAAGGAGCATCTTAAAGGAGTAAAGCGATAGAGAGGTGGAGAAGATTAGGACGGAAATTCCAGAGATTTGTACCTCGACAGCTGAAGACACAGGGCGGGATTGTCCGCACCCTCCCGCTGCCGGGATCTTCCGGTCCCGCCGCAAGTCAATGGGCACCACCTCACCCACGGCGGGTCTCACCCGCGACAGGGCCGGAAAATCCCGGCCACAGCCTCAGAGGTGGAGTGATCAAAATCTGGGAAGCAGGGAGTTCTCCCAGTTTCCTGGCCACTCTTCATCCATTTCTTCCATGACCAACCCCTACAAAACATAATTAATCACTTAACCTCATCGGTAGTTCTATCTTGTCAACTCCCTTTCTGTGCACAAAATGACTGCCATATTTACCAACATAACAACAGTCAAAGCTATTCATTGAAGTAAAGCAGTTTGAGATGTTCCTGTGAGAAGGGATGAGGTGCTCCAGAAGTCTGTCTTCAAACTGGAGATATATTGTATTTACTAAAAGCAAAAAACTGCAGATGCTAGAAATCCAAAACAAAAATAAAAATAAAAATACCTGGAAAAACTCAGCAGGTCTGGCAGCATCTGCGGAGAGGAACGCAGTTAATGTTTCGAGTCCGTATGACTCTTCAACAGAACTAAGTAAAAATAGAAAAGGGGTGAAATATAAGCTGGTTTAAGGTGGGGTGGGACAGGTAGAGCTGGATAGAGGGCCAGTGGAGATTGCCAAAAGATGTCATAGACAAAAGGTCAAAGAAGTGTTGAAGGTGGTGATATTATCTAAGGAATGTGCTAATAGGTGACATTAAGGGTAGAAAGCAGGATGAGCAAGGTACAGATAGCCCTGGTGGGGGTGGGGTGGGGTGAAGGAATTGAAAAAGGCTAAAAGGTAGAGATAAAATAATGGATGGAAATACATTTAAAAATAATGGAAATAGGTGGGAAAAGAAAAATCTATATAAATTATTGGAAAAAAAAGGGGGGGATCTGAAAGGGGGTGGGGATGGAGCAGAGAGTTCATGATCTAAAATTGTTGAACTCAATATTCAGTCCGGAAGGCTGTAAAGTGCCTAGTCGGAAGATGAGGTGCTGTTCCTCCAGTTTGCATTGAGCTTCACTGGAACAATGCAGCAGGCCAAGGATGGACATGTGGGCATGAGAGCAGGGTGGAGTGTTGAAATGGCAAGCGACAGGGAGGTCTGGGTCATGCTTGCGGACAGACTGAAGGTGTTCTGCAAAGCGGTCACCCAGTCTGCGTTTGGTCTCTCCAATGTAGAGAAAACTGCATTGGGAGCAACGAATGTAGTAGACTAAATTGAGGGAAGTGCAAGTGAAATGCTGCTTCACTTGAAAGGAGTGTTTGGGCCCTTGGACGGTGAGGAGAGGGGAAGTAAAGGGGCAGGTGTTGCACCTTCTGCGGTTGCATGAGAAGGTGCCGTGGGAGGGGGTTGAGGTGTAGGTGGTGATGGAGGAGTGGACCAGGGTGTCCCGGAGGGAACGATCCCCGCGGAATGCTACCAGTGGGGGTGAAGGGAAGATGTGTTTGGTGGTGGCATCATGCTGGAGTTGGCGGAAATGGCGGAGGATGATCCTTTGAATGCGGAGGCTGGTGGGGTGATAAGTGAAGACAAGCGGGACCCTATCATGTTTCTGGGAGGGAGAGGAAAGTGTGAGGGCGGATGCGCAGGAGATGGGCCGGACACGGTTGAGGGCCCTGTCAACCACCGTGGGTGGAAAACCTCGGTTAAGGAAGAAGGAAGACATGTCAGAGGAACTGTTTTGGAAAGTGGCATCATCAGAACAGATGCGACGGAGGCGAAGGAACTGAGAGAATGGGATGGAGTCCTTACAGGAAGCGGGGTGTGAGGAGCTGTAGTCGAGGTAGCTGTGGGAGTCGGTATTGTATGTGCTGTTCTTCCTGAGCATCGCCACTGGGTGGCAATATAATAAAATCTGTGCATTGAAATCTGACTGAATGTCTAACTGAGAGTCAGGAATGGGCAGACTTGTGACAAAATTGGGTAATTGAACATATTTGATTTTCTTTAGCAAAAGCCCATATAGAGTTTCAGATACTGCCACATTAAACTAAATTCCATTGATTAAAAGCATGATAATGCTGCATTGTGCACAGAGCAAAACCCTGCTACATGAGATTTTAATTGTGTTGAGGACTGCATTGAAACACCATGTTTAGCAATCCCACATGAGTGTGTTAGCTATTGTGCTGAGCAGAAAACCAGGCCTTTGGTGTTCTTTATTTCTTTCTTTCTCTCCTTCTCTCTTTCCTTCTCTTCCTTTCTTTCTTTCTTTCCCTCTTTCTCTTTCCTTCTCTCTCTTACCTCCTCTTTCCTTCTATTCCCTTCCCTTTCTCTCTCTCTTTCCTTCTCTTTCTCTCTCTCTCTCTTTCCTTCTCTTTCTCTCTCTCATTCCTTCACTTTCTCCCTCTCTTTCTTTCTCTTTTTCTCTCTCTTTCCTTCTCTTTCTCTCTTTATTTCCTTCTCTTTTTCTCTCTCTATCCTTCTCTTTGTCTCTCTCATTCCTTCTCGTTCTCCCTTTCCTTCCTTCTCTTTTTCTCTCTCTTTCCTTCTCTTTCTCTCTCCCTTTCCTTCTTTGATCTCCCTTTTAAAGACAGCAGTTCATCTGGCCTCTTTGCCCTTCAGCAGCATTCTGTGTTCCACATCATCTCAGCCATTTGTTTGGAGAGATTTTTCTGGTTGAACTTTTAATTTGCTTAGCTCAAATTCTAACATGAATCGTCTTTTCCAGACTCTCTGACTAGGAGAAATCATAATTCCCATTCTATCCTGAACTCCCTTCACTGTTTTAAATACTTCAAGCAGATTGCCCCTTGACCTCTTCATCTCCAAGGAATATAACCAAAAATCAGAATATTACCAAGTTTTACCAGTTGTTCATCATTGCTAACACCCTTCATCCCAGGTATCATCCTGGTGCAGACATGTTGGATATTGTTAAATTTGCATGACAATCGTGCTGCAGGCATTTAAATAATAAACCATAACACTATTGTTACAATCCATGCAGGCAAGTCCTCAATCTGCGTTATTTGTTCTTTATTTCTGCCTCTCTCAGTGTATCAGTTTGGTAGCTTTCGAGGCAGATAGCTGTGTGTTCAAACTCGTGTTAGGACAACATTTTGGCTAACATTGCATGACTGAGAGAGTGCTGCTTTGTCAAAGTGCTGTCCTTCAGGTGAAATAACAAACAGAGGTTATTGTGTTGGTTCAGAGCTGTTAGTGATCCCATGGCAATATTCAGGAGTTTTACCAATCTCCTGACCAGCATTTATCCCTCAGACTGGTTGTTCATTGCAGCACTGTTTGTGATATCCTATTTGCAAAATGGTTTCCATCGTTATAACAAATCAATGCACATTATTAGATGTAAATTGGTTTGAAATATGCAAAGATATTATCCAAATACAATCTTCTTCCTTCCTCTGTCAGAATCTCTTTATCTTCCTCTCAGTCTATAGAGCCAGGATCTTTAAGAAATCCCAAAAGCAGTTTGTTGAAATATTGGAAAAAACATGTCACCTCATTCTTCAGTAAGTAAGTTCAGATACACAAAGCAGAGCTGTTGACTGGAATTGATTAAGGCCTTGTTTAAAAATTACAGTCATAATTCAATGGTCATTAATCTTATGACTATTTAAAAAGAAAAAAAAAACTTATTTCATTATTTGACTTTAAAAGTGAGATTGACAGTGCAGCTATAGCCTGGACATGAAGAACTTCCCTTCAATTAAATAAAGAGGCAGGTTGGTTTTTATTAATTGATTTTAACATAAATTATAGGTTATGATTAATCACATTATGTTTTTGTATAATATATGGCCATATTAATTGCTAGTACTCTAGTTCAGTGTTGAAGACCAGCCTTGAGTAACAGGGCAGGCTGAGTGCAACTCAGCACTGCACATGGGTCATTGAGAGCTAGTCAGCTACATTCAAGTGGGTAGCACTCTTGTATCTGAGTCAGTAGGTTGTGGGTACAAGCCCCACTACTCAGACTTGAGCGCTTAATGTAGGCCTACAATCCCGTGCAGTACTGAGGGTGTGCTGCACTGTCTTTCAGATAAGATCTTGGGCACTCTGGATCACTGGTGGGGCAGCCTCTGATTCACCTCAAGCCTTCAGTAATCTGGGCACTATATTTAAAGAGCACCCCCGCACAGAGCTAGCACTCTGTAAGGGATTGAAAGCTGTTGGAAAGTCATGGCTGCCAAAGGGAGAGAACAGACGGCCCCCAAGTTTAGACACCTCCCTCGAGCACCTACTGGAAGCAGTGGAGGCCCACCATGAAGTCTTCTACCCCAGCTCTGGGCGAAGACCTGCAAGCAAGGTCACCAATCCAGCATGGGAGGCAGTGGCAGCGGTTCTCAGTGCCAACACCCTGCAAAAGAAGACAGCAACCCAGTGCCAAAAGAGGATGAATGGTCTCCTCCGTTCTGCCAGGGTGAGTCACTCTTCTCATCATCCTCAACTCACACACTCATAAACCCATCACACATCCACAGGGACCTCACTCATGGCCAGTTCAAGGGACATCACCATTCACTCTCTCACACACCTTCATTGTTCTCATCCTGGCCATGGGATCACTTACCACCCACACGTGCCAGGCGTACTTATCATCTGGCTTGACAGGCATCCTGATACACTCTCTCCATCTCTATTCAAGCTGACACACAACAAGAGGGAGAGGTCGCAGACTGGTGAAGGAATGCCTGAAATCTAGGTCCTTGTCAAGAAGCTATAATAATGTTATTAGAATTTTTTTAAAAATAAAGTTCTAGTGGGGTCTGTGTCTATGTGTGTGTCTGTGTGTGTCTTAATTGGATTAAAGCCAGCTAGTCTGGGTGCTTTGATGTATAGTAATTTTGAGATGTTAATTAGATAAACATAAGGAGGGTAGAAGGTAAAGTGTAAATCTGCATTTGTTAAAAGAAACCATTCAAGACTGTGGGTGAAATCTTACACCTAGCTAGAAGATGCCAAGCAATATGTTTTTTTTTCACTAATGAAATTGGTGGGATGAAAGGATGCTGTTGTTAGAAAAGGTAACATTAAAAGCCTAGTGATATAATGGAAAATTTACATTCAAAGAGAAAGATATTTGTAAAGGAGAAAGGAGATTGTGTGTCAGGGAGAGCCTTTTTAAGATCCAATAAGTGTGAGAAGCCTCCAGCCTGTAATCCCCAACCCTGTTTGCAAGGACCCAGAGCTGAAAGAAACTAATTTTGAATCTGACTGTCCAGGCTGTGCTTTGCCAGAGGTCTGTTAAATCTGAGTTTTACTGTTGCCTTACCGGGGGTCTAATTGAGAGTCAGATTAATTAGGGGATGTTTCTAGTTATTATAGTAGTAATTTTGTAGATATATGTATGTGTTTACAATCTTTCTTGTATTAAAAAATGTTTAATTTAGTTTATAAAAAACCTCTTGAGACTTGGTTATCTTATTACTACTGACTTCAAAGCCCACATCTCGAAACATACAAATTGCAAAAATGGATTATGACAGTTGTTTCAAATTTCCCTCTGGCATTTGAATAACCCAGCCTTTACCATCAGCTGTGTCATAATAGTCCTCCCAGACTTTGAAAATAGAGCCATCCAGCTGGCCGGCAAGGATCTGAACAGCTCCTGTGCTGACGGTGAGGATCCAACAGGGCAACGTTCACCAGACAACAATGCTGCAAGTGATGTGTCCTGTTTCACAGGCCACTGCCATGTACTAATTATCTCTCCTTGCTTTCATAGGCACATCTGGGAAACAGCTAACATAGTCCATGACCCTGGCCCTCCAAACAAGCCCTGAAGAAACCCCTGAAGAGGAACCTGAAGGCACCCTCCTTGACCTAGGCAGCTCCAGCTCCACAGGCTGAGGAGAGTGCCACTGCCACACAGCAGGACCCTGAAAACAGGCCAGGTCTCAGCCCTCCAGGGAACGCCTGCAAAGGTCATCCCTGACAGGGCTGAGCAGTCAGCAGGCTGTCTCCACCTCCGCTGTGGATGTTCGGGGAGCAGAGTTAGGAAAGTTAAGGAGAATTAGTTGCACAGCCTGGGCATGGGTGTTAATCACTTGTACATAATGTTCACTATTGTAAATAAACTCTCAAGAATGTCTTCCTGCCTACAGCTTCTTGTTCTGATGAGTCTTGTCTGTGTCACTTAGATGTGAAACCTTTCTGTGCGAGATAAAGGCAGGTGTTTCAGTCCAGGGCTTCTTCCAGGTGCTTTGTGCAGCCTTCAGACCAAAGTGATGGTCCAGCCTCATACTCCCTGGACACATTATTGATGCCTGTACCTCAGTGGTGCTGGTCATTGCTGCCAGAATGTCGTGGGCAGGCGTCACAGAGTTCCGTCATTCTCTGTGTACTCTCAGCACCTTTAAGCTGGGGCTGGCCCCCCATTTCTTCAGCATCTGTGAACGGTGATGCTGTGCTCCTGAAGGGGTCAGGTACTGAAGGTGGACAAAGGATCAGGTGCTTTTAAAGTTTTATGGCTGCGTCTCTATGGTATGACCCTGATCACAGAGCACAAGTGAGCTGCCTTCGGCCAGACAGGAGTCAGACATTCACAGAAGCTATATGAAGATCTATGGTGTGTCTTCACTGCATGGCACCAAATCCTGCAGCAGGTGGCAGATGTGACTGACCAGTTCCCTAGATTTGCACAGTCTTCGGCGACACTGGATGTTGGTCATCTGCAGGAATGGAAGGCGGTGTCTATAGACCCTGGGTCTAGCTAGGCGCTGACCAGTGACAGCTCGCTGTGGCTTTTCAGCAATGTGTGTGGGAGTCCCGCCTGCCCCTTCTTCCTGAGGGTGCTGCCCCTCCCTCTGCGCAGCCAGGCACCTCTGTCGCTCTCTTCTCCTCCGCTCATCCGCTCATCACCGTCGCCTCCGCTCTCTGTACGCCACGAGGCATGCAGCTAGTTCACCAGGCTCCATGCTCCTGATGTACTCCTCCTGCAGGATGAAAAAGAGAGACACGTAGGTTAGCTTGGGTATACTAAGGACATCTCTTGGTTAAGTCTGAAGGCCCCTTAACGCATCCCAGAGAGTGTTGGCCACCACTTGGATGGTCAGAGTTCAGTGTGCTGCATGGCTGCCCGAAACCTCAACCGCCTCTGCCCCACTCCACCTGATCAATTGGCAGCAGCTTTGCCCATTGGACTGCATGCTGTGCTCTCAGCTCAGGCACAGGCATCCTCCTAACCTGCGCTGCAAGGCTGCGCTGTTAGCTTGAACCATGGGGGAGACTGGTCCAAACCGGGATGATGATGTTGCGAGGGGCTGTGAGCACCTCCACCAGTGACTGCTCCATGGCCCAGCTTCAGCAAGGAGATTGTCCAACGTACCCAGTCGTCCAACTGTTCTGCAGTTCATTAAAACGCTCATTAGTTTGCAGTCTGTGCCCGAGCGGTGAAAAGCTCGAGTGCTTGGTGGCTCTTACATGCTTCTGTGTTGTTTGATAAGCTAGAAGCCCGATTCCAAGCCTTCTCAATGTGGCTGCGTCTGAACTGTCTCAGCTGCAGAGGAATGATCATTTTATACAAGGTTTCCCTAATGCATGGCCGCTTCCCTCCCCCCCACCCCGCATATGCTTGTGCACCACCTTCGACCGCAGGGCAGCCCTTGACCTCCCCTCACCCCATCAACGCGCCTCAACCTTGAAGCCCAACAGGTGACCCGGGCGAGCCCTGTGCAACATTACTGCGCACTCACCTCCGGGCTCCCCTCAAAGTGCAGCCCGCCAAATGCACACCTTATATATATGCAGTTGTGAAATGCATCAGCGTGCAATCATGCCAACGTGGGCGGACGCTCCAGGGTGGGGAGCTGATCCTGGAGGGCTGGCTGTATAATGATATGCCGATGTATTACAATGAGGTTCCCGATGTCCGACGGGGAAACGCGGCCCGCCATCGATGGTCTGAGTGGACGATTGCAAACTGGTTTAATGATGTCGTGAAACCTATTTCTGGTCTTCTTGCTATATTTCACGCTCACGCTCACGCTGCCGAGCATGCCCGATGCCAGCAGGCACAGAAAATCCCACCCTTTAAATCAACGAGAGTCCGCCCCCTCAGGCACGTGTAAAAGATCCCATGGCTTATTTGAAGGAGAGTAAGGGAGTTCTTTTCCACATTCAGTGTTCTGATGTAAGGCCATTGAACTGGAGCGTTGACTCTGTTTCTGTCTCTGTGGATGCTACCTGGCCTGCTGAGTATTTCCAGCGTTTTATGTTTTTGTTTCTGACTTCCAGCATCTGCAGCATTCTGCTTTTTGATTAGTTCTCTGCAGTGTCCAGGCCAATATTTTTCCTTCAACCAAAATCACTAAAGGCAGTTTACCTGGCCGTGTTTCTCCTTGCTGTTTATGGGACCCTAATGCGCGCAAGTTGTTTGCTGTGAAAATTTCAAAATTGAGACAGACAGGGTTTTATTAGATAAGGGTATTAGCAGCAATGGAACCAGGACAGTAAATGGAGCTGAGCTGCAGATTGACTATCGAATTGAATAGTGGAAGAAGCTCGAGGGGCTGAATGGCCCACTCCTATTCTTATGTTCCTATAAGATGAGGAAAGGTGATTAGGCAAGGTGTTGTTTTACATGTTTAAATACTTTAATAGTTCTCGGAGTTGTGGGTTAAATAAAAGTTTTCTAGGCTAGTGTTTTAATCTGCTTTGTGCTCCCTACAACTGAATTGGATCTGAAAAGTGCCTGAGCTGTTAGGGACGGGACCTTCGGTAGCCTCTACTTGTGTCCAGTTGAGGGGAATGTTGGTTTTCTTGATCGTTGACCCATTTGGTTTCTACATGTAATGGAAAGGTATGATGAGATGGGAGTCAGCTGGCATTTGTAGGAACCTTGTTGATGGCGCACTGAATGTTAATTCCAGGTTTTATAACAAAGAGCTTGCTTTTATAGATCTTAGGATATTCCAAATTACTTCTCAACCAATGGATTACTTTTGAAACACAGGCATTATTGGGATGTTAGATGAAGGAGCAAGAAATGGATGTTATCAGAGATTCAACCGGGGCTTGTGCAATTATTTCATTTTAATTTAGGAACTGCATTGTTAATAAGTTTTCTTTATGTCAGGGGCAATTCCAGTTATGGTGGCTTATTACAGTTCAAGTTGGAGAAGTCTTTTAGGCTAAAAGGATGCCTGGTCTGGTTCTGGGCTGCCCCTCTCATGTACTGCCTCCTCTTAGAGATTCCACTTATTTTGATTGGGGGAGCGAAAATCATTAAAGCACGTGCCAGAAATGGTGTGTTGCAGCACTAGCCTCAGGTTGGTAATTAGACAATGTGATTTTCAGCAATAACACCTAAGTTATACTGCAGGCTACGAGTTATACTCTTAATGGTCAAGAGGATGTCTTACAGAACGTTGCTGACAGATATTTCCGGGATAATTCCCCTGCTCTTCTTCAAAATAATGCCATGGGATTACTTATGTCCATCTGCGAGGGCAGATGGGCCTCATTTAAACATCTCATCCAAAATACCTCCAACAGTGCGGCACTCCATCAGTACTGTACTGGGAGTGGCAGCACTGATTTTGAGCTCGAGTCCAGGAATGGGACTTAAACCCAAAATCCTTCTGACTCGTGGTGAGAGTGCTCCACTGAGCCACAGCTGACACTGTAAGTTTAAGTTGAAATATAACCGCACCCGGAATTTACAGGTGATGGGAATCGAGTTATGATTGAACAGCGCAATGTTGCACCCCTGAAGTAGCAGAAGGGTAAGCCTGCCAGACATCTGCGATGGATGTTTTTGGAGAGTGCCCAAAGCATAACTCACATCAAAAGGTCGTGCACATATGGTCTGCGTTGTTCAACTCTTTAGATGGCATTCATCAAATACAATTTGCTGGTGCTGCAGTAGTCCATTTGCTTTGCATCAATCTAATGCACCATTAAAGCTACAATTTTTATTTTGACGTTTTGTTTACTTTAAAAAAAGCTTTTAAATATTTTTATTTCCTGAGGGAATAAGCAGTAAACAGGCCAGTCACTCTTTGGTTATTTTAATTGTTTGACTCTGTTAGCAGGTCTCAGTAGCTAGATTCCTGATTCTTGGTCAGAAGTTTGCGGGCTTATTTGAGGTAGGAGCCTGGGCTAATGTTCCAGTGCAGTTCTTTCTTGTCAGAGACGTGTTTGCCTGATTGGATTTTAAACTGAGACCTCATCCGTCTGTTCAGTAGAAGTGTTATGTACTCAGAAGGAGAAGGAGTAATATATGCAAGCCCCAATTTTATTCCCCACTCTACCCCCGGGAAAGGCAGAAAACAGAGGCCTGTATCTATTTTTGATATTCACTGTGACAGGTTCCTCACTGACCCTTACTGGTACCAAGCAAGTCCTAGAAGGCCTCGAACTCATTCGTTGCTTTCTGGAATAATTGATTATGTCTTTTGTTCGCATGACGATTGTTTTCTAAAAGGCTGCCTGGGAGCTTTTTAGAAGAATGTCATGAGTCTGTTTTCATTGCTACCTTTGGACTGTTAAATATCCCATTGCATTATTTGAAAAAGAGCAGGGAGATGTGCTGTCAACAGTCCTTCATCAATCAATAGCCCAAAAATGATTAATCAGCCTCTGATCTCATTGAGGTACGTGAAATTTTGCTATGTGCAAAATGGCTGCTGTGCTTATCTATATAGTACTGAAGCAGACTGGATACTGTGATGCATTCATAGGCCTGAATTTTTCAGGTGGCGGGTGGGCACGGTCGGAGTGGGCAGGGGTGGTCGGGGAGCTGATTGCCGCCCGTGATTGGCTCTGCGCCATTTTACTTAGTGCTACCTGTGTGGGCAGGGGGAGGACGGAGAGTCGGGCCAACGCTCTTTTGCGCAAGCACGCGAAGGAACGCTTCAATCTCCCTGAGGCACGGAGCTGACTCAGGGAGATTGAATTGATGTTCAAAAAATTAAATAAATGGTTGAAAAATTTATTTAAACATGTCCCCTCATGTGACTGTGTCACATGAGATGGGAATGTTCTTATATTTAGGAGAAAAATTTTATTTATTTCATAAAAGCTTTAGGAAACCTCAACCCGCTTGTGGATGAGGTTTCCTAATAAACGCGAAGGCCGCTTGGCCTTTTCACCAGCTCGCCGACCTTAAGGTTGGACGGGCAGTGTTACTAATGGCATCAATTACTTTTTAATGGCCTTAATAGCCGTTTACATATCGATGGGCGCGCAGCCGACTCTGGCATGCACCTGCCGAACGACATAACGTGGGACTGTGTGATGACGTTGGGACGCACGCCCGAAGTCATCGTGCGTTATTTTACGCGTTGGTGCGTGGGGCCCACCCCACAAGCTGATTGAAAAATCCTGCCCATATTCTCAATTATTTGGACTGGTATTAAATGAGAACCTGTCATGCACCGTTTGTTAATGTTAAGTTTGCACTTTTGAAACCTTCCCAAAGACCTAATTATTTATAATACATAAATGAAGGTGTCATTTTGTTGCCATAATAGAATCTAACAGCACAGAAGGAGGCCATTTGGCTCTTTGTGCCTGTGTTGACTCTTTGAAAGAGCTGTCCAATTTATCACCCACCTCACTTTGTCCCCGTAACCCTGCAAAATTCCAAGTCCAATTGCCTCTTGAAAGTTCACATGGAATCTGCTTCTGTCACTCTTTCAGGTTGTGCATTCCAAATCTTAACACCTCTTTGTGTGAAAAAATGTCCTCTCATCATGGATATGCTAGCAGTTTGAGATTTGCAAGCCAAAATTTTCTGACTGCATATTACCTCTAATTTTTGCAGCGTAAATGAGAGTAAAAAGGCAAAATAAACAAAAAGAAAAAAAATCAAAAGTTTAGAAATGCAGAGCAGATTCATCAATATCTGAAAAGGAAAAGATAGGTTAATGTGGTGGATGCAGCTGGAACTTATCTCTTCTCTTTATTGATGCTGATGGAACTTATCTCTTCTCTTTATTGATGCTGATGGTCTGCTGTGCATTCTACCATTTTCTGTTTTTATTTCAGATTTTCAGCTCTATCGTTTAATAATT
Organism: Cetorhinus maximus; assembly: GCF_964194155.1. Taxonomy (NCBI): domain Eukaryota; kingdom Metazoa; phylum Chordata; class Chondrichthyes; order Lamniformes; family Cetorhinidae; genus Cetorhinus; species Cetorhinus maximus. The sequence continues at coordinate 28,973,799 of NC_135905.1, forward strand.
TCTATCAAAGGTCTGTAACTTTCATCTTTGAGAAAAACTGATTCAAGATTTAAAACTCTATTAAACTCAGAGCCCTGCGTATCATCTTAGCAAATTCCCTGGATTCTGTAAAGTGTAACCATGCTTTCCATGTTTAAGATGCTAATTTTAACTCTTCTCTTTTAATAGTCATCATGACTCATACGGAGAGTTTGGTCATTACTCGATCTGGGTTCACAGTGCCTCAGGCAACAAGTCAATGCGTGACCTCTCGTGCAGATACATCACAGACCAAGCACCTGTTAATAGCTATTTGCATGAGTATACTTAAGAACATAGCAATGCACATGCTAGAGAAAGACCGTCCTAGCCCATTTGTCCAGCTCGAAGTTGACAAAATACTTTACAATACTCTTACACCCTTGTCAAAAGGAATAATCCCACTTTTTCTTGGATCTGCTGACATTATCCATTAGGTATAGTTATTGCTGCTATCGGGTGGCATCATGATCAATTGATTATCTGTTCCTGTCAAAAGTGATTTTTTAAAAACCTTGTACTCAATTTTACCCATTTTAATGTCACCTGTTGAGAATCAGCACTAAACAAAGCACCCATTCTTTGCAGAGAACACACTATGCAAGGTGTTATTTTGATGAACTCAACCTTGAACTTCACACGCTTGACATTCAATCATTGGGATGAAAGGGGAAAACTCTTTTTAAATTGAATGATGTTTCTCCTTCCTCAATTTCCTAGCACAATTAACTATAACTGAGAGCATGGAACTAACCCAATGGTAGCTGGGGCTACATCCTGATGGACCTTTGAAGCTTTTGATAGCAGCCTAATTTGAGTATAAATTATGAGTTATCTAACATCCACTTCTTCCAACATCAACTCTCCTATACATAGTATAACCATGTCTAAGTCTCCATAATGATAGTTGAACTTGAACATAGCTGAAGCAACACCCCTGCATTGATAACATTTGTAAATGTGTTTGTCCTTGGGTGAACAAAATTCCTGTTAACCTTAATGTTCCTGTGGACCCTAACTGCTTCTGTTAAACCTCACTGCACCCTGTAACTTTCACTGTTCCTCTTAACCCTCAGTGCTCCTGTTAATTGATCACTGCATGCGCTTCTATTTAACATTGACGAACCATGTTAAACAATGACCTGGTTTCACTAAAGACATGACCATGTTGACCTTTTCACTTCTTCTAAGCCTGAATTAACTCTGAAGTGGATGTTTAGAGCTGATAATTAGGTCACCTAAGACATTTTTTAATGCTGCTCTTTGAGAGAAGGAATTTAAAAAACAACTAATTGAAGTGCATTAAAATATACTTTACTTATAAAAACATTAAAGAATAAATTAGGTTGCATTAGAATTAGAAGCAAAGTTAAAATAGTTGATAAAGGGAAAGAAGAAACCATATTGTGGGCTAAGGTGAAGTGTTTAAAATGTATTCAGATTTAAAATTTGTATTTTTTGGGTAGTAGTGCATTGATTTAACATCAATGAAAGTGTATAAAAATAGGTAAGTGTTGTTGCAACTGTACAAGGCATTGGTGAGACTGCACCTGGAGTACTGTGCACAGTTTTGGTCCGCTTTACTTGAGGAAGGTTGTAGTTGCATTGGAGGCGGTTCAGAGGAGGTTCACTAGATTGATTCCAGAGATGTGGAGCTTATCTTATGAGGAGAGATTGAGCAGTTTAGGCCTATACTCGCTAGAGTTTAGAAGGATGAGAGGAGATCTAATTGAGGCATATAAGATGCTAAAGGGGATAGACAAAGTAGATGTGGAGCGGATGTTTCCCCTTGTGGGGCATTCTAGAACAAGAGACCATAGCTTTAGGCTAAAGGGTGGTAGATTTAAACCAGAGATGAGGAGGAATTACTTTTCTCAAAGGGCCGTGAATCTGTGGAATTCACTACCTCAAAGTGCAGTGGATGCCGGGACGCTGAATAAATTTAAGGAGGAGACAGACAGATTTTTAGTTAGTAACGGGTTGAAAGGTTATGGGGAGAGGGCGGGAAATTGGAGTTGAGGCCGAAATGAGATCAGCCATGATCTTATTGAATGGTTGGGTAGGCTCGAGGGGCTAAATTGCCTACTCCTGCTCCTCGTTCTTATGTAATTATTCGGACCTTTGAATATATTGAATAGCAGGTTTTGTTTCAGCTGAACACTGCTTTAGGTGCCCTGATATTTCTTGAAATGTTGGTAAGCCACAGAATTAACCAATTAACATTCAGTTGCTTTTTTTCTTTGCTTTCATAAAATTGTTTGAAGACATGCCTCTTAATACTTTTTGGGGATTCATATAATATCACTATGAAAGTATGAATTAAATTTACATTTGTTAGTCCCTATATATTTACATCACACCAGGGCAGCTTACTTCTGTGTCACATTTTTAATCGCCAATGGCTAATTTCTATTGGATTTGTATTGTAATCTTGCTCGAATGCTCCCATACACATTAACTCCATTTTTCAAATTGTCCAACTTGTGTTAGGATATTTTTGAATTATTGTTGAGGTTGCCTGTATGTTCATGTCCTCTGTGCATCTAAAGTTATGATTTCCCTCCATATTTTTCCCTTGCGTACCTTCTCTTTCTCTCGCTCCCACCTTGACCCCCACCCTCACTCCAGCTATGACTCAGCCTGGATGTAATTCCTCTTCGGGCAGAATTTTGCCCTTGGCGGGTGGGCTCGGCAGGGGCGGGCAGGGGGCAGCCGGTAAGCCGACCATCGCCCGCAATCGGCACTGCACCGCAATTTCATGCTGGCAGGCCAATTAAGGCCTGCCCAGCGTGAAACCCGAGCGGGAGCTCTTAGCGCTGCCTGTGTGGCAGGGTGGGGTGGGAGAGTGCTAGCCAGCTGAGCGCAAACTTCATACATGTGCGCGAGTGAGCGCTGCATAATCTCACTGAGGCACGGAGCTGCCTCAGGGAGATGAAGAGATATAACAAAAAATTTTAAAAATAAAAATGTAATAAAACATGTCCCCTCATGTGACTTTTTCATATAAGCAGGGACAGGTTATTAATGAAAAATTAAAATTTTTATTTTATTTTTATTTGTTTTTGGAAACCTCATCCCACCCGTGGATGAGGTTTCCAAAAAAATGCAAAGGCCGCTTGGCCTTTTCGTTTTCCTCGCTAACTGTTAGGTTGGACGGGCAGCGAAAACTTTACGTTAGTTTATAAACTAATGGCCTTAACAGACCTTTTAATTGTCGGCGGGCGCTCTGCCAGCTCTGGCGCGTGCCTGCCGACCGAACTATCGCGCGACTGCGCGTTGACGTCGGCGCGCTCAGCTGGCATCAACACGTGTCATTTCACACTGGAGTAGGTCAGGTGCACGAGCGAAAATTTCTGCCCTTAGTGTGCCCGCCAGTCTAGATTTTAAATTGACCATTGCTTTCAGTCAGCTTTTTGGCAGCTCTTCGATATCAAGCAGTCAGTGGAGAGGCTCCGCGTGACAACTTGTGATTGTGTTATCATTGATTTATAAAGATCAAGACTGCTCCTTATCATCTCTTTTCTGAGTCTATGAACAGAGACGTAGTCATTGTTTGTCCTTAGAATATGTCCTACAGGAGATGATACTGATATTGACTATCTTTGCTCTTTGAAACTGAGGACTATTGACACAGAAAGCCCAAAACAGATTGATGCAGTCTGTGATGAGGATGGGAAATGTTAGTTCAGCTGTTGGTTACTGATAACAGAACAAACTGCTGCAGTAATTAAGCAACTGGACTTTATCATGATGCTATACCCTTGGATCTACAAGCTATTGTGAGTTTGTGCACGGACAATTTCTTTATTGAATGAGAGTGGAGCAGCTGATTTTGGCATCCTATGACACATCCCACGTGGTGTGAGATCTGGATCCAAAAAATAATCGCCCAGATTAATTTACTGTTCTTTCCAGGGGTCTCCACTTAAACCTGTTGTCATCACGATGCACATCCTTACTTTTACAGAAAGAATTGCCGGTATTCATACCTGTAAAATATAGGCTGTAGCGTTCAGTTAAATAAAGGTTCTGACAATGCAGTTTGAGTCACATGATAAATGTGTGCAATACACCGGTCTCCATTGGTTAGTGTCTTTTGGTGCAAATTTGATCAGTTGACCTATCTTTCCCTTCAGATGCTGATGTTGTGCATTTCCAGCATTGTCTTCAAATTTTTAACATTTGCAGTTATTTTTCTGCTAATCTCTAATAACTGCTCACAGGAACATCTTTGATATTTGTGAAAATGGCCAACAATTCTGTAAATATTGTGTGGAATAGCACCAAATGGGTGTAGTAACAGACACCCTTAGGGTTTTGCTTTTCTAATTTGCGCCTCCTTCAGAAGATCAGTAAACCATGGGCCTGTTTATGGATGCTGAAGATCCTATTGCAATGTTCAAAGGGCAGGGGGCTCTTATAAAAAATATAAGAACTAGAAGCAGGAGTTGGCCATTTGGCCTTTCAAGTCTGCTCTTCCATTCAATAAGGCCATGGTTGATCTTCTGTTTCAACTCCACCTTCTTGTACTTGCCCATACCTTTTAATTCCTTTAGCATCCAAAGATGTACTGTTCTCTGCTTTGAATATATTCAACAACAGACCATCCACAGCTCTCTGGGGTAGAGAATTCCAAAGATACACAACCCTCTGGGTGAAGATCTTTCTCCTCATCTCAGTCCGACTCCTTATTCTGAATCTGTGACTCTTAGTTCTAGACTCCCCAACCTCCCAGCATCTACCCTGTCGAACCCTTAAGAATTGTATTTGTTTCAATGAAATCACCTCTCATTCTTCTGAATTCTAGGCAAAAAAGGTTTCAACTACTTAATTTCTCCTCATAGGACAATTCCTGCATCCCAGAAATCTATTGATTCTTCTGCTATCCTGCCCAACATCTTTGCTTTAACCACCACCACCCAAACACTTGGCTGATCACTCACCTCTGTGCTATTTATGGCTCCGTAGACTAGCTTACCTACATAACAAGTGAATGGACACCATAAGTAATTCACAGCATATGAAATAAAAAAAAGCTTTGCTTCTTGCCAAGGAGTCTCTGTCTCACATACATCAACATAAAAGAGAATATTTTGTGCACATGCATCATTGACTGAGCCTCTGGGTGGACAAAGGAATTCTTCCTCTGGCCCCCGCTGTCCTGATGTGGGTTATGTGCTCCTTGCCTCACTCAGCTCCCCCACCCCCGCCCTCCAGTGTCCCCTCCCAACTCTATCCACAGTTTCCCCTTTGTGCCAATTGACTCTTGGCACAAGTCGCATCTAGACTTGTGGGAAAAAGCTCACATCTCACATATCTGTTGATTGCGACACCTTGAAAATTCTATAATACGCTTCAGTTCTCTCCCTTCAGCTCTCTCATTTTGTAACTTGGTGATTCCTACAGCGATTGTGTGAGTTTGAAAAAACTACCGGAATTCAGTCTCTTAATGATTGATTGCCCTTGCCGGTTCTAAGATGCTGATTGATGGACCTGTGCTATTCTGGGTTTTATAGCCAGTAGCAAAACTGCACTTTACAATGATGTAATGTTAATATCACCATGGTAACATGTTATAACAGACCAGTAAAGAATTGGGTAATTGCTGAATGCTCAGTGCAGTAGCTTTGAGTCTGATGAAAGTTCTTCATCTCATCACCTATTCAGAACAGTGCGTTCTAACAACATAACACTTGAGGACGTCACAAATTTACCAAGTGGGTTTACCTAATAGGTTTTCTATGTCGTGTGTGTGGGTGGAGGTTAGTTGAAACAGTCTTGGATTGTAGGTGGTCGTGTTCTGTTTCTGCCACGTTTCTGTCACATGTGACTAGTTAGGAGCTTCCATGCTGGAGAAATGTAGCCGATAGAGGGTTCTTTTTCTTTCTTTTGGTCATCCAGGCATCTTGCACACACAAATCCATCCCAATGCTTGAGCTCCCAAACCAAGTTACTGAGAAATCGACAAGTCGAATTTCTGGCTGTCCATTATGGCTGCGTTGGCAAGCTTTCTGCTGCTTGACCAGCTGGAACCACACTATCCATTAGGCTATTAGCTTGCAAAGTTATTTGAAGCAAAGTATGTAGAACAGTAATCCCCTCTTACAGGTTCACCGCACCTGTGGGCCAGGCTCTCCAGCCAATCATCAGCAGTGTCGTGAGGCTTGCTTGATTGAAGATTACAACAGAAGGTTGACTTTATCCAAGCTTTCATTGGCAGCTGTGCCATTTTGGAATCCCTTGACCCCCATGAAATCTCACTGGACGTGTGGATCTCATTCCATTAGCTGCACCTCATTGTATAAAGGGCCAAACTCTGGGGGATCAACTAGTCTTGTAGACCCAGGACAATCCTGTTGGATTAAAAGCTTCAGTAAAGTTAACAGAGGAAGAGCTATCCCAATCCAAGAAGGAGGCTCACCATCAGCATTTCGAGGGCAATTAGGGATGAGCGCTGACCTTGTCAGTGACACTCACATCCCATGAAAGAATAAACAAAAAAATCCCACCTGTACCCGGAGGCTGGAGAGATTGGGGTTCTAGAAGCTGGAGCAGAACCTGGTTACACTGGCATTGTGCTTAATTTGGTCTTTGAAATTCCATCGGAGAACCCTTGAACAGAACTTCTGCCCATGTTTCCCCCTCACCATTCCTCCTCCCCTCCCATGGCAAGAAATCAAGCTGCAGGAAGCTCCTGGACTTCCCTGGGAAAATACAGAAATTACTGGAATTCGGACTTGTCCAGAGCTGGTGTGGCTCCCTTTGAGGCTTCTTCATGGCTCCAAAATCTTATTCGACTGGGGTGGGTTTTGTGGGGGGGTTGGTGGTGGAGGATTGGTTACCATGACTAAGACAGAATGACTCCTGGTGAAGCTCAAGATTGAAATGTTTCTCTTATGGCCTGTTTAGGTCTTAGGACCTCAGGCTGAGTGGCTATGGGCTGTTCCACATTACAAGGGCAGCCAGGCTAAGCAGTGACAAGTGCCCTTGCAGACACCCATGGTCCTAGGTTTGGGGTTAAGGTAGCTGGAGAATCCACTCTGTTCTTCCCTATTTATGTTGGTGGAGTGCAGGCCGCCCAGGAAGTTTGGGTCTCTGCATTCTACAGTGGAGTCTAGTTTGTCCATGGAGACAGGCTCATTAGGCCAAGTATAAAATGAAGGTTAGAAGTTGTGCATGGGGAGCCTACTTGTTGTGCATGGGGAGCCTACTCTAGAAGCAGCAAGAAGATCCAGATAAGGTCAAAAAAATCCTGCGGATTCGGGAGTTCTGGAGTTCACCAAGGCTCTTTCGACAGCACTTTCCAAACCCATGACCATTACCGTCTAGAAGGACAAGGGCAGCAGATGGATGGGAACATCATCACCTGGAAGTTCCCCTCCAAGTCACTCACCATCTTGACTTGGAAATATATCGCCGTTCCTTCACTGTCACGGGGTCAAAACCCAGGAACTCCCTTCCTAACAGCACGGTGGGTGTACCTACACCACATGGACTGCAGCGGCTCAAGAAGGCAGCTCACCTCCACCTTCTCAAGGGCAATTAGTGATGGGCAATAAATGCTGGCCCAGCCAGCGAAGCCCACATTCTGTGAATGTATAAAAAAAAGTTAAGAATCCAAGCTACAGCTGCTAAAAATTGAGTAGGCTGCAGGTGTACCTGAGCACGGATTTTGGACTTGGTTATAAACCAGGGGGAAAGTGAGGAAGGGCACTTATTACTGATCATACAATATATATGAACATATGATTCCATTTTTGGCAGAACTCCAGATAAATCTGAGAGGAAAGGTGCCTTTTAGAACTCGAAAACAAAACAAAAAAAGCTGGAAAAACTCAGCCAGTCTGGCAGCACCTGTGGCGAGAGAAACAGAGTTGACGTTTTGAGTCCAACATGACTTCTTCGGAACTCAGTTCAGTTCTGAAGAAGTCATATTGGACTCGAAATGTTAACTCCGTTTCTCTCTCCACAGGTGCTGCCAGACTGGCTGAGTTTTTCCAGCATTTTTTGTTTTTGTTTCAGATTTCCAGCTTCCGCAGTATTTTGCTTTTATTTTAGAAATTTAACTTCTTTTGCGTTGTTAAGTATTCTCTTTAATTGGGTGTCATTCAAAAACAGACAAATGAAGACTGTTACAACACTGTTGTGTTTGAATGCTCAATGATAGGGCCATTAAACAGGGTATACTATCAGGTAGTAGAACTTGTCCCAGTCACCCCGGATGGAATCTGTCCCAGTAGAGAATGGAACAGTTTCTGAGATTCGTGGGCCAGATTGTCGAGACTCAGGAGCTGGACATGGCCCTTGATTAGACATCCCTGAGTCAGTACACTGATGGATTGGCAAGTATATTGTTTTGATTCAGATACTTGAGAATGTGAGGGAGGGTGCAAAGAGCTTGAATTCCTGAAGATTGCAGTAGGTTATTGGAGGTAGGAATATGGTTGGATTCAATGAGTTGGATCAATGACTTGGAAACCAACCTGTGTGTTACATTGTTCATTTCTGCATTTGTGACAGCTGACACAGCTTAAATATCGAAAAGCTGAATAATAAATGAGCTAAGGTTGGCGAGGTTAAGTTGGGTATTAAAGCATCTGTCACTGTGACAAGTATTTAATGGTTGGATGATTGTGTGACATTTTTATGACATTCAGGCACTAAATCAGGCTCTAGATATTTCCAAAAGTCAAGCTGTTTCTCCACTGATACTGTAAATACAGAAGGAGGGATAGCTACACGAATAAATGAGACCACCAAATCCTTTTAAGAAGGAATTATTTGGATATTACTTTTTTCTCCTTAATTTGCTTAGTGTTTCTTTTTGAAGTATTTTACATCCTTCCATTCTTGTGTAAATAACATTACATTCAATTATATATTTCTCTCTGCTTTGCTAAATTGATAGCTTGCCTCTCAGTCAGAAGGTTGCGGGTTCAAGCCCCACCCCAGAGAGTTGAATATACGATCCAGGCTGACATATCAGTGTAGCACTGAGGGAGTGCTGCCATGTCCAAGATGCCGTTTTTTGGCTGAGACATTAAATTGATGTTTAATGAGTTTGTTAGCCCATTCACAGAAGAGCCAAGGGAGTTCCCCAGGTGTCCTGGCCAACATTCAAGTCTCCAACGGCACGAAAAACAATTTAGCATGTCCTTTTCTGATTGCTGTTTATGGGAGTTTGCTATGTGCAAAACAGCTGCTGTGTTTCCTACAATACAACAGCGACTCCACTTCAAAAATACTTCATTGCTTGTAAAGTGGGTCATCCTGAGGCTGAGAAGCGTAATATATAAATGTCAAGGGGAAAAAGAATGTATCAGCTCCCAGGGCACTGACAGAACTGCACGGAAGGTGCATGAGAACAGCCTCAATTCCCTGTTGGAGAGAGTTTGCTGTCTGTTTGTAATTTAGAATGATGCAACCTTGATTAGTATTCAGTATGTATACGCAAATCCTTTCACTCTGCCATACTTTAATCAAAAATCAGTACTGTCTCTTGCATCTTCAACAATGATAATAGCTTGCATAAAAGATGACAGAGCATTTACTCCTATTATAAGATGAAAACAGACAGGAAAGGCCATTTGGTCCAACTTAGCAGATTCATCTCAAAACACAAACCTACAGTTCCCTCATCAAAGTGTCTGATTAGCTCTTGAGCCATTATCAGGGTTATGGCTCCACTGCGCTTTCCCGTGGTCTATTCAATTTATTCTAAGTGTGGATCAGTGTCTGCACAAGGAAAGTCTTCTAGATGTCAGTCTTAAGTTTGCCTTTTGTCATCTTGTGCTACTGGTATGGTTTAGCTTGAGGTACTTGAGCTCAAGTCATACTCGCTTGGGCAAGCATGAGGTAGCTCTGAGATCCATATTGGGCTTATTTTGTTTTGCATGAGTGCAATATCCATGCAGTCTGTCCATGTACGTTGCCACTTTAGTGTTGTGTTAATAATGCTCCAGATTGTTGCCTTAATAAATGCAAAGTTTTTCATGATCCATCCAATGTTCACTGGATACCGGAAAAATGGAATTAAGCATTTACATTATTGTTTTTATAGATTTGAAAAGTTTTACCTTTTGTACAACAATGTACTTTGTATTGCGGTTGCCTTTAGGGAGCATTTGATCTCATTGCTTTGTCTTACACCAAATGGCTTCTGATGCGGCAGTCATGACACTTCAAAGTACATACGTGAACTGCTATGTGATGTTTCAGAGAGACATGGTGCATCATGAATGTGAGTCTTTTTTGAGGATAAGATTCTATAAAATGGAGATGTTTTGTAAGATGTGATAATGAATAAATGGCCATAGAAGAATCAATATCCTTTTCATTCTTGGATGTCTGAGCAGAGCTAACATCTGTTTCCCAAATCTAATACCAATGGTATGTACTTGAAGAATTGATATATTGGATAACAGGGATACAAGCTGCAGCCTCCTGGTTTAAGTAACTTATAGTTTGGATCTGTATCAGATGAACAATTAACTGAGTTGGGAATTACATAGAATTACATTACACTGAATGTACAACACAGAAACAGACACATTCTAACTATTCTCTGGGTGCAGAAGCTTTTGTTGAATTCCCTATTGGACTTATTAGTGACTATCTCATATTACTGGTCCCTAATTTTGGTCTTTTCTAAAACTACCCTATCAAACCCCGGAGGAAAGAACCCCAGCCTATTCAATCTTTCTCGATAGTTATAACAATCAACTTCCCAATTAAGGACCGCTCTGCAGTTAGAGTTCAACACTACAGACCTAGGGCGGAATTGTCTGGTCCCATTGGCATCAGGCATCATGGCGGGCATGAGCGGACAATATGGCAAGAAGGCCAAAGATCAGTTTCATGCCATCGTGAAACCAGTTTGCGATCGTCCACTCTACCCATCAATGAGGGTCTGCATTTCCAGCGCCGCACATCAGGAACCTAATTTCAATACCTTAGCATCTCGCTGTAAGCCTTGCACGCCGGAATCATCCCCCCACATCAACTTTACCACCCACATCGGTGTGACTGCAGAACACCGTGCTTCACGACTGCCTTTAAAAGGCGTGCACCTGGTGACCTGAACGTCGAGGGGAATTTGGAGGTGAGTGCACACAACCTAGCACAGCGCTCGCAAACATCACCCGTAAGACATCAAGGAAGTAACGCCGCGCATTCGGTGGGGGCACAGGCAAGTCGCTTTTTCCCGGCTGGTTTTCAATGTGGTACCGGGGCAAGGGTTCCAGTGCGGGTCAGGCCGTGGATGGGGCAGGGGTGTGGTGGTTGGGGGGGGAGCGATGCAGCACAGACTGAAGGAAGTACACAAGCACATGCTGGGGTTGGGGTTGGGGTTGGGGTTGGGGGGCTGGGGGGAGGTTGGTGGTTTCGGGGGGAGGGGGGCAAGGCAGCACAGACAGACTGAAGGAAATATTGAAGTGCATGCCGGGGTGAGGGGCAGTGGGGAGAGTGAGGGAAGCGGCCACGCTCTTGGAAAAGCTTCTCAAAAGTGAACATCCTTCCACAGCTGAGACCATTCAGCTGCAGCTCCATTGACGCGCTTGGAGTCGGAGCCTCTGAAGCTTTTCTGCTCCCTCAAGCAACGCAAAAGCATGAAAGTGCCACCAAACGCTCCAGAAATCTTCACCCCTTGGGCACAGACTGCAAATTAATGTGCGTTTTAGGGAGCAGCAGAACAATTGGCCGACTGGGCAAGTTGTACAATCCCCCTTGTGAAAGGTGGCCATGGTGCAGTCACTGGTGGAGGTGCTCAGAGCCCCTTGCAATGTATTTATTAAGGTTTGGACCTGTATCCCTCATGGTTCAAGCTAACAGCGCAGCCTTGCAGCGCGGGTTAGGAGAATGCCTGCGCCTGAGCTGAGAGCACAGCATGCAGTCCAGTGGCCAAAGCTGCCACCAGTCGGTCAGGGGAGTGGGGCGGAGGTGGGTGGGGATTTGGACAGCAATGAAGCACACCACACACTGGCCATCCAAGTAGTGGCCAGCACTCTCCTGCACGCGTGAAGGGGCCTTCAGACTTAACCAAGAAAGGTTCTTAGGACACATGTGCTAACCACGTGTCTCTCTCTCCCTCTCTCTTTGATCCTGCGGGAGGAGAACAGAAGGATCATGGAGCCTGATGATTTAGTGGTATGCTTCATGGCTTACAGGGAGCAGAGAAGAAGGAGAAGAGAGTGGCAGAGGCACCTGGCTCGGCAAAGGGAGGAGCACCTCCCTCACGGGGAAGGGGTGGCAGGGCCTACTGCTCAAGCAGCTGAAGACCCACAGCTCGTAGGCTGCTGGCAGGCGCTTCACTAGGCCCAGGCTCATACTGCGACCCGGGCTTTGGTGGAGCAAACGAAGACATATTGAAAATGAGGTTCGGTGCCTCGACAGGCCGGTGGAGCACTGCGATACAGCCCACCAAGGGTATCATGCATCATCATAGCTTGCTGCGTATTACACAACCTGACACTGCAACGGGGGGAGGACCTGGCTGAGGAGCTGTACATGTCCTCCAATGAGGAGGACTTTGAAGGAGTTGATGGTGATGAGATCCTCAAAGGTGAGGATGCCATTTCACTGACCAGAGGAGGCAGGTGCATTCGGGAAGCCCTCATAGCCGCAAGATTCGTGGAGATGATGGTGAGATACAATGAGGACAGTCCTGATATCCTCACCTTGCATCTGTGAACGTTTGACTTCTGTGTGACTGATGACAGTGCACATACCCTAAGCGCTCAGGCTCATGTCATGAAGATGCAGCAGAGGTCCTAATAGTGACTAGATTCCATGAGAATGATGACAACATGCAGTGAGGACACTCCATAGATATTCATATACCTTCTGTGAATGTCTGACTCCAGTCTGGCTGAGGATAGCTTGTTTGTGCTCTGTGATTGGGTCATGAAGACACAACTGTGAAACTTTAAATGCACCTGATCCTTTGTCAGCCTTCAGCACATGGGCCTTTCAGGAGCACAGCATCACCAGTTACAGATGCTGAAGACCTGAGGGCCAGCCCCAGGCTGAGAGCACACAGAGAATGATGGAACTCTGTGACGCCTGCCCACGATATTCTAGCAGCAATGACAAGCTCTATCAAGGGGCAGGTATGGCTAATGTGTCCAGTGAGTGTGAAGCTGGACCACCACTTTGGTCTGAAGGCTTTGCACTGCACAGGGAAGAGGCACTGGACTGAGACACTTGCCTTTATTTTGTGCAGGAAGGTTTCACATCTGATTGACACAAACACTGCTCAGCATGGCAAGGAGCCATAGACAAGGAGCTATTCTTGGGAATGTATTTACACCAGTCGACATTAAGTACAAGTGATTAACACCCGTGGCCACGTTGTGCAACTAAATCTTATTGACCTTTCTAACCCTGCCGCTATGTCTTGGTGCACCCCCGACATCCACAGTGGAGATGGAGATGGCCTGCTGACTGCTACATCCTGTTGTCTGTGATGACCTTGGCAGACGTCTTCTGGAGGGCCGAGACCTGGAGGGCCCCGGCCTGCTTTCGAGATCCTGCTGTGTGGCAGTGGCACTCTCCTCAGCCTGTGGAACTAGAGCTGTTGGGTCACAGGAAGAGGGGATCCGGATGGGCTGGACACTCCCGGAGTACCTGGGTGGATGGCCCCCGGATGTGCACCTGCTGATCCTCCTCCCTATGGGTGCCCGTGGGCCCCTGGCTGACTCCTTGAGGAGAAGGCTTAGCTGGAGTGAATTTGGGCTGCCTCAAACCCCTCTCACGTTGACACTGTTGGATGCCTGCAAGTGCCTGAGCAATGGAGTGCAGCTCCTGCAGTATTGTAGGACCAATGTCCTGGACCAAGGTCTCCATGGCGGCCACTATCCTACCACTGTTGACCTCGGTCCATTGGCATGCTAGCGCTATCACCTCAGACTGAGGGCGGATGGACACCTCCATTGTGCCTTGCAATCTGAGGGGTGCAGCAGACATCCCTTCCTGGTGTTCCCCAGCTTGCCTTTGCAGCTTCAGCAACATGACTCAGCAGTATGACTGAGTCCAGAGGCTCCTCATCTGACTCAGACTCAGCAGGTTTCTGGCCTCCAGCGGTCCTCCGAGTGCACGAAACCTGGGGAGTCCCTCCCTCCACCTGCTGTGGATCAGACAGTGCGATGTGCTCACCAGATTGTGACACCGAGGTTACTCTAGAACTAGGTCCCACCGAGTTGTGAGTCTCTCTGCTGGTGGAGGTTGTGGGTGAGCACTGTGATGGGTCTTCAATTAAGGTCATCAGATTCTTTTTCTGAGGTGTCTTCAGGGCTTGAGTCGAGGACCTGGCTCTTGGACCCCTTCAGCTGCTCCCCAGATATGCCTGCGAAAGCAAGGAGAGATAATTAGTGCATGGCAGGGGACTGCAGAACAGGGGAAGTCACTCACAGCATGGTTGTCTAATGGATGTTGTAGTCCAGGATTCTCACTTGGTTGAGCCCCACCGACCTCATCGTCAGCACAGGAATGGTCCAGATCTTTGCCAGCCAGCTGGATGACTCTATTTTCAAAGTCTGTGAGAACCTCGATGTCAGGCATTCCTGCGCCAGTCTGTGACCTCTCCCTGTTGTTGTGTGCTAGCTTGTCCTGCATGAATAGAGATGGAGAGAGTGTAAGCCTGCCAGATAATTAAGAGGGCAGTTAAGCCCATTAACGGTGCAATTGTCTCTGATTTTTCTTGATGGGCAAATCGGCCAGGCAGCCTTTACATTTTTCATCAAACTTCATCCAAGGGCGGGATGAGGTTTCCGTTATTAAATAAAATAAAAATAAAAATCTGTGGACAGCATTTTTATCATCTATATGTTCAGGTGCCTGATTGTGACACTTGGACATTTTTTTCCTGTTTTTCAAAACTTTATTTCATGGTTTTCGGGTCTGCGGCTCCCTGAGGCAGCCACTTGCCTTCCAGAAGCTTCCTCTCAGCACTCACCCGCGCCCTCGGAAACGTCATCGCCCGCCCACCTCCTGCCTCCACCTTGGCAGCGCCGAGCTTTTCAGCGCATGCTTGACGCTGGCTGCCCATTAATTGGCCAGCCAGTGTGAAATCGCGGTCGGGGGCCAATCGCGATTGGCGGTCCGTTTCCTGACCGCTTCCGGGCCTGCCGATCACGCCTGCTGCTGAGCTGAAAACTCAGGCCCATGAAACCATTGTCATAAAAGCAAAATACTGCGGATGCTGGAAATCTGAAACAGAAACAAAATAGCTGGAAAAACTCAGCAGGTCTGACAGCATCTGCGGAGACGAACACAGTTAACGTTTCGAGTCCGTATGACTCTTCATCAGAACTAAGAAATATAGAAATGAGGTGAAATATAAGCTGGTTGAGGGGGTTGGGACAGGTAGAGCTGGATAGAGGGCCAGTGATAGGTGGAGGCAAAGGAGAGATTGCCAAAGATGTCATAGACAAAGGGACAAAGAGGTGTTGACGGTGGTGATATTATCTAAGGAATGTGCTAATGGGGACATTAAGGGTGGAAAGCAGGACGAGCAAGGTACAGATAGCCCTAGTAGGGGTGGGGTGGGGGGAAGGGATTGAAATGGGTAAAAAGGTAGAGATAAAACAATGCATGGAAATACATTTAAAAATAATGGAAATAGATGGGAAAAGAAAAATATATTTTTAAAAAATTATAAATTATTGGGAAAAGGGGGATCGAAAAGGGGATGGGGATGGAGGAGAGAGTTCATGATCTAAAATTGTTGAACTCAATGTTAAGCCCGGAAGGCTGTAAAGTGCCTAGTCGGAAGATGAGGTGCTGTTCCTCCAGTTTGCATTGAGCTTCACTGGAACAATGCAGCAGGCCAAGGACAGACATGTGGGCATGAGAGCAGGGTGGTGTGTTGAAATGGCAAGTGACAGGGAGGTCTGGGTCATGCTTGCGGACAGACCGAAGGTGTTCCGCAAAGCGGTCACCCAGTCTGCGTTTGGTCTCTCCAATGTAGAGGAAACCGCATTGGGAGCAGCGAATGCAGTAGACTAAATTGAGGGAAGTGCAAGTGAAATGCTGCTTCACTTGAAAGGAGTTTGGGCCCTTGGATGGTGAGGAGAGGGGAAGTAAAGGGGCAGGTGTTGCACCTTCTGTGGTTGCATGGGAAGGTGCCGTGGGAGGGGTTGAGGTGTAGGGGGTGATGGAGGAGTGGACCAGGGTTTCACGGAGGGAACGATCCCTGCGGAATGCCGCCAGGGGGCGTGAAGGGAAGATGTGTTTGGTGGTGGCATCATGCTGGAGTTGGCGGAAATGGCAGAGGCTGGTCCTTTGAATGCGGAGGCTGGTGGGGTGATAAGTGAGGACAAGGGGGTGCCCTATCATAGTTGTGGGAGGGAGATGAAGGTGTGAGGGCAGATGCGCGGGAGATGGGCCGGACACGGTTGAAGGCCCTGTCAACCACCGTGGGTGGAAAACCTCGGTTAAGGAAGAAGGAAGACATGTCAGACGAACTATTTTGGAAAGTGGCGTTATCAGAACAGATGCGATGGAGGCGAAGGAACTGAGAGAATGGGATGGAGTCCTTACAGGGAGCGGGGTGTGAGGAGCTGTAGTCGAGGTAGATGTGGGAGTCGGTAGGCTTATAATGGATATTGGTGGACAGTCTATCACCAGAAATTGAGACTGAGAGGCCAAGGAAGGAAAGGGAAGTGTCAGAGATGGACCATGTGAAAATAATGGAGGGGTGGAAATTGGAAGCAAAATTAATACATTTTTCCAGGTCCAGACGAGAGCATGAAGCGGCACCGAAGTAATCATCGATGTACCGGAGAAAGAGTTGTGGGAGGGGGCCTGAGTAGGACTGGAACAAGGAATGTTCTACATACCCCATAAAGATATAGGCATAACTGGGGCCCATGCGGGTACCCATAGCCACACCTTTTATTTGGAGGAAGTGAGACGAATTTAAGTAGAAATTGTTCAGTGTGAGAACAAGTTCAGCCAGACGGAGGAGAGTAGTGGTGGATGGGGATTGTTCGGGCCTCTGTTCGAGGAAGAAGTGGAGAGCCCTCAGACCATCCCGGTGGGGGATGGAGGTGTAGAGGGATTGGACGTCCATGGTGAAGAGGAGGCGAATGGGGCCAGGGAACTGGAAATTGTTGATATGATGTAGGGCGTCAGAGGAATCGCGGATGTAGGTGGGAAGAGAACTGGACAAGGGGAGAGAGAATGGAGTCAAGATAGCAAGAAATGAGTTCCGTGGGGCAGGAACAGGCTGACACGATCAGTCTGCTGGGACTGTCCTGTTTGTGGATTTTGGGTAGGAGGTAGAAGCGGGCCATCCGAGGTTGGGAGACTATGAGGTTGGAAGCTGTGGAGCGAAGATCTCCAGAGGAGATGAGGTCAGTGACCGTACTGGAAACAATGGCTTGATGTTCAGTGGTGGGGTAATGGTTCAGGGGGAGGTAGGAGGAAGTGTCTGAGAGTTGACACTCAGCCTCTGCGAGGTAGAGGTCAGTGCGCCAGACAACAACAGCACCACCCTTGTCAGCAGGTTTGATGACAAAGTCAGGGTTAGACCTGAGAGAACGGAGTGCAGCAAGTTCAGAAAGAGACAGGTTAGAGTGGGTGAGAAGAGTAGAGAAATTGAAACCGTTGTCAGTTGTTGTAAAAACCCATCTGGCTCACTAATGTCTCTTAGGGAAGGAAATCTGCTGTTAAATGCTTCCTGTAATGGCCTGGCAAGCCACTCAGTTGTATCACACTGCTACAAAGTCTCAAAAATAAGGAATGAAACCAGATGGACCACCCAGCATCGACCTATGTACCGGAAACGACAACGGCAAACTCAGCCCTGTCGACCCTGCAAAGTCCTCCTTATTAGCATCTGGGGGCTAGAGCCAAAATTGGGAGAACTGTCTCACAGACTAGTCAAGCAACAGCCTGACATAGTCATCACCATGGAGTCATACCTTACAGATAATGTCCCAGACACCACCATCACTGTCCCTGGGTACGTCCTGTCCCAATGGCTGTGGTGTTGAAGAACACATGAACACATTTTTTTATTCTTTCATGGGGTGTGGGCATCGCTGGCAAGGCCAGCATTTGTTGCCCATCTCTCATTACCCTTAGTAGCTTCTTAGGCCATCTCAAAGGGCAGTTAAGAGTCAACCACATTGCTGTGGGCCTGGAGTCACATGTAGGCCAGACCCGACCAGGTGAGGATGGCAGATTTCCAGATGGGTTTTTACAGCAATCAAAGATAGTTTCATGGTCACCATTACTGAAACTAATTTTATATTCTAGATTTATTAACTGAATTCAAATTCCACCAGCTGCCTTGGTGAGATTTGAACCCATGACCCCAGAGTGTTAACCTGGGTCTCTGGATCACTAGTCCAGCAGCACTACTACTACTATGCCACCACAAAACAAATGCAAAATACAACCTGAGAGCAAAACTGGAGTAGTTTTCAATCTTAGCTGATCCCAGAGATGCATTACCATTGATAAATACATTCCAATCTGTGGTTTCCCTTAATTAAGTGATGAGGTGAAGTTTGATCCTTGCATTTTTAATTTGGTTTTGGCAAGCTGGTTTGTTTTGGCTGACAGACAGTGTGATGCAGTGACAAATGGTGACCTTCTGTAATTGATTATTTAAGACAAAGTAATGTTGGGCATTGCTTCATTGCAAGTTACAGAGCAATAGTACACCTTGTTAACATTCTAGGGTAGAAATTGGACAGCACCTGAAACTGAGCATGATTGTGACTGCACACAACAGCACGCCAGAAAAGAGGAGCCTGAAGAGGCTCCAATTGGTCCTCAAGCTTCATTATCATAATTCCGGCAAGCTTGTGGGCACCAAGTGGGCAGCTCGCGATTTGGGACTGAACCAATTTTGGCTGTTGCAATTTAGGGAGGTGAAGACATGGACTGATAGCAACCTGCAGGTGTTCTGTGGAGCCCGGAGGAGCACTCATGCTCCTTGCAGCTTCAAAAGGAAAGATTCCTGAAAGTTTTGGTCCTTGGTTTTGAGCAACTTCCGGACATTCCTTTAATAAGGGCTAATAACACTACTCAAGACCTGGAAATACGAGTGAATTTAGGGATTCAGGTCAGAAATGAATACAAGAACCAATATGGAATATTAAAAGCAAGCCTGCATTGGTTTCAACGGCCATCAGGGCTGTAGATAAAATAGGGCATCGACCATTTAGTTAAAGGCAAAATACTGCGGATGCTGGAAATCTGAAACAAAACAGGAAATGCTGGAAAAACTCAGCAGGCCTGACAGCATCAGTGGAGAGAAAGACAGAGTTAACGTTTCGAGTCCATATGATTCGAGAAGAATCTGAAGAAGAGTCATACGGACTGGAAACGTTAACTCTGTCTTTCTCTCCACTGATGCTGTCAGGCCTGCTGAGTTTTTCCAGCATTTTTTGTTTTTGTATCGACCATTTAGTGTTGGTCTGAGCACCTGGTGGGGATCAGACACAGGCCTCTGCCCTGCTATATTAGTTATTGCTGTGACCGTATCATATTCATAACATCCCAATTTTTTCTGCTCCTATGACCACATATTTTTGGAAATCATCCCCTAGCACTGTCTTGTGACAATATTATTCTCCAGTGACAATTTAGGAAGACTCTTTTGCCTCTTGCCTCTTTTAGCATTCACTGAAATTCCATCAAAAACATCTATTTTCCCCTGATATTATTTTAACGCTAGGATTAACGCAAATTACAAGAATACCGGTGTTAGAATGAAGCCAAGTGGAAAATTTGGGCTTTGGAGTCTTGAAGCTGAGGTCTAAATCGTAACGTGTAGCTGCACAGGGCTTGTGTGGAAGTAGGCCGGTAGTGTGGAACTCCTAGTAAAAGTACTATAAGATGCTTAGTTGAGGAGTGATTCACTGTTTTTTCAGTAATTTAAGTGTTAACATAATGTGGATTTACCAGAAGTTATAAAGGCCAGATTTTATGCCCATTGACCATGAATTAACAAAAAGCCAAAGGGTTGTACATTCATATATTCTATGTATAATGCACTCCAATCTCTGTTATTCAATATATTAAGTTTTCATTATGGTTGAGGCTTCAATACATGTTCCAATAGATCTGAGTATATAGTTGTAATTTAATTGAATTTTGGGGTTCAGTAATGCCCATAAACAACTCAAACGTTAATCTATTTTTTATGATGATATGTGAACACTTCAATTAAATTATATTCATCACTTACTCCCAAGGTTGCCCACAATCTCTATGGCCTTGTTCAAATATGAATGCATTTGCATGAAAAGAATGGATTGACATCTTTGTTAGAATAGTGGACAAAGAACTTCCATATGAACATGTTAAGCATTCGTGTGCTAATATTTGCACAGCCTAATTTCAAAACTACTGAGTCTTTGTTCTGATCCTTTCATTGTAATGATGGTCATGTCACAATTTAACTGCATAATGGAGATGAAAAATGAAGGGAAACAAGGAGTCAGCATAATCTGAGAATGAGCTGGTGCATCAGGAATCATTTGTGCTAAGAGTTTATGGTCCTACTGTAACCTGTGTGTGTGCCTCTATTAAAGAACATTAAATGGTTAACAGCAGCAGCACGTTTTGACAGGGCAAAAGGGTCGACAGGTCCCTTACAGCCATTGAGGGAACCTGCAGAAATCTCTCTCTCTCTCTCTCACACCAGTCCCCTCCCCCACACACTCATTCTCCTCCGGTGTACACCAAACACAGCTAAGTGTTGGCTGGCTGCTTCTCACAGATGAAGGCCTGCAGGTTTCCAGCTCAAGTCCAATTCCCCCGCTCTCAGCTAATCAATAAGGCATTCAGCTCAGATAACGGCTGAAAGGAGCAGCTAATTTTGTACTGTCCGCCACTCAATAATGAAACATCAGTTGCTGCCTTCTACTTTTTCAGTCTTAGCCAAGTGACAAAGTGTATTAATTCTGCAGTTACTGCCCCTTCAGATTTAATAGATTATCCTCAATTTGTAAAGGCTCCACCAGTGCTAGCCTCCCTAAAGGCATGTCTGCAGATTTTATTTGTCAGACTTGATGTTCTGAGTTATGCTTCCTTCTGGAAAAAGTGATCATACCAATTTCCACGTATAATAACTGGGCACAAACTGGTGTATTCATCATATTTTACAAAGTGCATTAAAGTTAATTTTCACATTTCTGTTAATGGCTCACATCCATTTCACCAGTGGCGCTTTACTATATAATAATGGACTGACCATGTTTCGGAATTTCAGTGGCTCATTACTGCAGTAATTTTTCTTTTGACTCTTTGGATGAAGAATCTGTGGTTCAAGTTTTAAATTATTAAAGAGGAAATATTTCAGTCCTTATCCCATGATGTACTGCTCCCCAATACTTTGATTTCAAAAGTGTTAAAATGCCAGTTGTATTGACTCCTGGAGGGAACATTTCCAGATGAATTGGCGAATTTAGCTCTGTTGTTAGCACGTTTCTCTCTGCGTGAAAGGTTTAAGCTGACCTTCCAGTGCAGTACTGAGAGAGTGCTTCATTGTTGGATGTGCAGCTCTTCAGAAGGTATGTTAAGTTGAGGCCCCGTATGCCTGTTCAGGTAGAAAGTGAAGATTTGCATAGTTCAAATTAGAGAGTATATATATATATTTTTTAATGAGCCCCAGTCTTTCAGATAATACAAGTTGGAGACTAAATAAAAATATCTACACGGGACATCAAAGTTATTTTTCAGGTAGCATACTGCTGACGTTTTGGCTGGGAGAGCAGTGCTATGATTGCTTGTACTCTCCGGTCCCTTCAGAAATCTCCAGTACCCCTGTTTGTTTTGTGTCAGACCCTGTATAAAAGGAATCAAATGGGGAAACTTTGCCCCATATCATAGAGTGCCCAAGGCTCTTGAGTGAAGTTTGGATATTTTGGTTTAAAATCTATCCTTTGTTCATCTATTGCACTGTGATAAAAACAGCTCCAAAAGCTTTTGTAAGATTTTGATTGGTGTCAGTCATTTGAATGAGCAGCAACAGCCTTGGTTTAATATTTTAGAAGGATGGTACCTCTGACAACGCTGCACTGCTCAATGCTGCACTGCTCTTCCAGCCTAGTTTATGTTTCAGAAGCCCTAGAGTGGGGTTTGAATAATTTTCCTGTGATTTCTGAGCTACTGGGACAGGTCATGGCTGGGCACTAATGAGGTGTTAAACTCATGATTCATACAAATTGCTGCCCCAATATCTTGAGATTATTCTTTCAATGTGGAACATGTGATTGTCTAAGTTACTAATTTATAGTATATGCTCACGCACCAGCATTGCAACTGAATTAATCAAATCTCTGTCTGTAAATGCAGTGCATTGCACACTTAGCCAGGCCATTGCTGATTCCTAATGACTGATCCTTGGTGTAATGTCCTGCTCATTCAAACTGGGATAGCTGGCCATTATCCATCACTGTTGTTCTTTGCCTTAATCAACAATGAGCATTGCACTCACTCAGTTCACTTAATCAGCATTCCCCATTGTTTTGTGAACTTCATGCCATAACGGGGAGCTCCCAGTTTCTGTCTTTAATGCATTAAATTATCATTGGAATTTGGAAATAATGGACTTAACGGCAAATATCAGCTGAATCCTGGTTACTGAAGCTGTACTAAATCATCTGAGGGACTCCAATATAAGGCAATATGCCTGTTTCTTCCCATCTCTGACCTCTTATATGTAGATAAAAGCTCAAATTCTCCTTTAATGATATATTTGAGGATGGACACAAATCTGAACTTTAAGTCCAAATTTCTTTGAATTTCACTGATAATAGAAACATTTTTTAAGCATCCAATTAATCGTTTACCCTCTGCCTGGATGACGTAGATTTCTGGGATTTTTAGGTCTCCATACAGGACAAAGGTTGAGTAACCAGAGTTGTGACTTGTTGCCACAGGAATCCTTTTATGTTGCAACAATGTTTCTGGAGTCAGTTCTCACATCTTATGAAGGAGAGTTTTAATGTCTAGTTATTACCATCTGATAAATATCTCACCTGAAAGATTCAACAGTCCAAGTAATTGAGTTCATCTATTTCATGGTCTGTTAGTCCAGAATCATTAACATTTCAATCAGCCAACTTGAACCTTTAGATATATTGGTACTTAATTAATTTTGGTATAGAGGTGTTGACACAGCCAAAAATAATGTATTCAGGACAAATGAAGGGAATCCACCAGGATAGACAACTCCCATTGCCATTGACTGGTTGTGGAATTAGTTTTTTTTATTCATTCATAGGATGTGGAGGTCACTGGCAAGACCAACATTTATTGCCCATCCCTAGTTGCTCTTGAGAAGGTGGTGGTGAGCTGCCTTCTTGAACCACTGCAGTCCATGTGGTGTAGATACACATACAGTGCTGTTAGGGAGGACACAAATTTGACCTTGATATTCTGTGGACGTGAATTACAAACACTCTTGGTGGATGTTTCTGACAATTTTTCCCCCTTTCTTTCCTTCTTTCTGTACAAATGTTGACTTGTTGGTGAGATAGAAGGCACAGGCACCATTCCACAAAGTGACCTTTATTTGTGAGTATTGACTACAGAAGGGATCACTGCCAAACCCAATCCTGTCCTCATTTGATGACTACATGTAAGCTTTCCATCAGAGGTTGCAGACTGCATTTCCCTTAATCCACTGCAGCTAATTATGGTGCTGCTACCATTGCCTCAACTGAGATCAGTTATCTGCATGGATAATTACTGGGGAGTCAAACTAACCCTTTCAGACTTGCATGTCTTTAGTTATTCACTGGATCAACTTGCAGAGTCATTAGGTAAACTAGCACCCTTATGTGCCTTACCCTTCTTCATTAAAATGTTTTGCTCTTCCAGCAGAAGTGTCTGGGATATTAACAGCAATTCTCAGTGTTGGAACTCGTTGAGGGTCCTGGGTTTGCGTGGGCAAATGGTGGGACTGTGGTGGCAATTTTATCAGCAGTGGCCAATTAAGAAGCCACCATTGGGATTGTCATCCAATTAAGGGCAGCAGCCTGCCTCTCTAAGCTGCTGCTCAATCAAAGGGCAGTGCCACTGATAGAAATAGCCTTGCTGAGACTGTAAGGAGAAGGAGAGGACGCTGCCGTCTTGAGGTGCCCTTGAGGAAGTGATAAAAGATTTATTTCTGTGCTGGGGCCAGGCATGGGCACCGCTCCAGTGGCAGCATTGGGGCTGTGTGGGCCAGCCGTTGCCACCGGGGGCCCCCTCTTTGGGCATGGAGCTTCCAAAAAAGGAAGGCACCACTTCCCCTCCACTCACCTCCCCCACTGAAGGAAAGCCACTGGCAGGCATAGCACAACTGGAGTCAATGGGAATAAGGGGGAAAACTCTCCACTGTTTGGAATCATACCTAGCACAAAGGAAGATGGTTGTGGTTGTTGAGGACCAATCATCTCGGTCCCAAGACATCACTGCAGGAGTTCCTCAGGGTAGTGTCCTCGGCCCATCCATCTCCAGGTGCTTCATCAATGACCCTTCTATCGTAAGGTTAGAAGGGGATGTTCGCTCGTGATTGCACAATGTTCAGCACCATTCATGAGTCCTCAGATACTGAAGCAGTCTGTGTCCATGTGCAGCAAGACCTAGACAACATCCTTGGGCTGATAAGTGGCAAGTAACATTCATGCCACACAAGTGCCAGGCAATGACCGTCTCCTACAAGAGAGAATCTAAGACCATAAGACATAGGAGCAGAAATTAGGCCATTCGGCCCATCGAGTCTGCTCCGCCATTCAATCATGGCTGATAAGTTTCTCAACCCCATTCTCCCACCTTCTCCCCATAACCTTTGATCCCCTTACCAATCAAGAACCTATCTATCGCGGTCTTAAATACACTCAATGACTGGCCTCCTCAGCCTTCTGTGGCAATGAATTCCATTGATTCACCACTCTCTGGCTAAAGAAGTTTCTCCTCATCTCTGTTCTAAAAGGTCTTCCCTTTACTCTGAGGCTGTGCCCTCGGGTCCTAGTCTCTCCTACTAATGGAAACATCTTCCCCACGTCCACTCTATCCAGGCCTTTCAGTATTCTGTAAGTTTCAATCAGATCCCCCCTCATCCTTCTAAACTCCATTGAGCATAGACCCAGAGTCCTCAAACGTTCCTCATATGTTAAGCCTTTCATTCCTGGGATCGTTCTCGTGAACCTCCTCTGGACCCCCTCCAGGGCCAGAACATCCTTCTTGAGAAACGGGGCCGAAAATTGCTCACAATATTCTAAATGTGGTCTGACCAGAGCCTTATAAAGCCTCAGCAGCACATCCCTGCTTTTATATTCTAGTCCTCTCGAAATAAATGCCAACATTGCATTTGCCTTCCTAACTACCGACTCAACCTGCAAGTTAACCTTAAGAGAATCCTGGACTAGGACTCCCAAGTCCCTTTGCACTCCAGATTTCTGAATTCTCTCCCCATTTAGAAAATAGTCTATGCCTCTATTCTTCCTACCAAAGTGCATGACCTCACACTTGCCCACGTTGTATTCCATCTGCCACTTCTTTGCCCATTCTCCTAACCTGTCCAAATCTTTCTGCAGCCTCCCCGCCTCCTCAATACTACCTGTCCCTCCACCTATCTTTGTATCATCTGCAAACTTAGCCAGGATGCCCTTGGTTCCTTCATTTAGATCATTAATGTACAAAGTGAAAAGTTGTGGTCCCGACACTGACCCCTGCGGAACTCCACTAGTCACCGGCCGCCATCGTGAGAAGGACCCCCTTATCCCCACTCTCTGCCTCCTGCCAGACAGCCAATCTTCTATCCATGCTAGTACCTTGCCTCTAACACCATGGGCTCTTATCTTACTGAGCAGCCTCTTATGTGGCACCTTGTCAACCATTTCCCCTTGACATTCAATGGCATTACCATTGCTGAATCCCGCACTATCAACATCCCGGGGCTTACCATTGAACAGGAACTGAACAGGACTAGCCATATAAATAATGTGACTATAAGAGCAGGTCAGAGACTGGAATTCTGCAACAAGTAACTCACCTTCTGACTCCCCAAAGCCTATCCACCATCTACAAGGCACAAGTCAGGAGTGTGATGGAATACTCCCTACTTGCCTGGATGAGTGCAGCTCCAACAATACTCAAGGAACTTGACACCATTCAGGACAAAGAGCCTGCTTGATTGGCACCTTAAACATTCACTCTCTTCACCACGACCACCAGTGGCAGCAGTGTGTACCATCTATAAGATGCACTGTAGCAGCTAAGCAAGGCTGCTTCGACAGCACCTTCCAAACCCACGACCCCTACCACCTAGGACAAAACAGCAGACACATGGAAACACCATCACCTGCACGTTCCCCTCCAAGCCACACATCATCCTGCCTTGGAATTACATCGCCATTCCTTCAACTATCGCGGAGTCAAAATCCTGGAACTCTCTTCCTAACAGCTGCAACAGTTCAAGAAAGCAACTCACCACCACCTTCTCAAGGGCAATTAAGGATGGGCAATAACTGCTGCCCTAACCTAGCCAGGCAATGGCCACACTCCATGAAAGAATAAAAAAAGGCCCACCTCGGCACAGCTAGCGGACTCCTCACATTGGGGCAGGCCCTACCAACGCCGGCAAAATGTTGCCTTTTCTGCCGCTTCCCCCCACCTCACTCCTTTTGCCGCCATCTTACCACCTCTTCTGCCTCCGAGCCAATTTCCAAAGCCCTGAGAAAAATCCCGGCCTGTGTGTTGGAGACATCCGTGTTCCTCATGTGCAATAGACACTGAAGTTACAAGAAGAAAAGTGACTAAAATGGAGACAATTAGGGGCATAAATTTGCATTTCTGTTCAGGTCGGTGACAAATGGATATAACACCATTCAGCTCAATGGCTGAAATAGCTTTTTAATGAATGGAAAATTTCTTCATTTCAATATTGTGTTCAATTTGGATGATGCATAACAAAGCAACAGGAAAGTGAGGTCTGATACTGTGTGCACTCAAGGGATAGTGAGCTTCTTCTGTCAGGGTCTTTAGCTAATGCAATAAATTTACAGTATTCCTAATCTACCATCAACATGGCTTTTTCAAATTAAGTTACAGCCATATGTATCTCCAATTAGAGATAATGGGCCTGCAAATATTTTCTGTTTCTCATTGATGATGTTTTGATTTTCAGAAAAAGGATTGAATTTCTCACAAACAAGCAAAGGCATTCTTCTTTTTCAACCTTGATTGCTTGCTTCAGAATTTTACTTATAATATTTATAAATGACAATATTGTTTATTCCCATGACCTCTGTAAAGAGAAAGAATTCATTTATATATCACGTCTCTCAAAAACCCCTGCGATTCTCATACCGTGAATTGTATTTACATTTTCATATGACAAGATAAGCGAAACAGCATTGAGATGAATGAGAAGCTGAAGTAACATTTAGTGATATTAGATGAGAGAGGAAAGGTGGGGAGAATTCCTCGTTTTCCTTCTTAAGTAATGTGAGAACCTGAAACACTGGACCAGACAGACAGAATCTTGTCCTAGTATCCCATTCTCAGGACAGGTACTCCCTCAGTAGTGCACTGGATTATGGACTCAAATCCTGGTCTCGGACTCAGACTAATAGTAAGTAAGTAATGAGCCACAATCCACAAAGGGCCATAGGCATCTCCCTCCATTAGAGAAAAACTTTGGTTTTATATATAGCTTGAGTGGCACCACTCCGCAAGTGAGTGAGGAGACAGAACTCCGCAAAAGCGGGGCAAGGTGAGGAGACAGGCCTCCATGAGCTACCTCAGCTGGTAAAGGGATTGAACCTACATCATTGGCCTCGTCCTACGTCACACTCTAGCCACCTGAGCTAACTTATTCAAATGAAAAACATTTGTGATTCAGAGATGCAAGTTCTATCAACTGAGTCAAGCTGACATTGGATCTCACTGGATAAAATTGGTGCAAAATATTCTTGTAGTGAATGGACAGCTCCTTTCCAATGAAGTAAACTCACTATGACAAAGAGCAATTTTACCCCAATCTAATTTTTCCAGGTCTGAAAGGGTTGACATCCCAAATATGAAATTACCTTTTCTCTTTTCAGATGCACACAGTGCTCCTGTGTGTTTCTAATATTTTCCACTCATAACATTCACTTTTAATGTTTTTTTTTCCCTTCTGCTCATCTGATCTATCCCAGATAGAAAAGAGTTAAATGTAAACTAATGTAATGTGTGCTGACCTTTTCCTTGGGAGATTTTATTTAACTACAAGATTAGAAGTGAATAGTGAGTCGCTGTTGATTGTGTTTTTTTATGCAGTCTCGTTTCCTCCTCCTCTTCTCCCCAGGCTATCATTACCCAGGAACTTTCAACACTTCAATTTGCTCGATCTGTCAGAAGCCTTCATGCTGGATCAGACTTTAATTTACTGTGACCCTGTAAATATTGTGAAGTAAAGAGATCTATAAATGTATCTGGATATCCGTGTAAATTGGCTGAATTTGTAAGCTGCCAATGGCTTCCTTCTTCAGGGAAGGAGTTGTGAGTGTTTTATGTCCATAGAACCATAGAACACTACAGCGCAGAAAAACAGGCCATTCGGCCCTTCTAGTCTGTGCCGAAATATTATTCCGCTAGTCCCATTGACGTGCACCCGGTCCATAACCCTCCAGACCTCCCCCATCCATGTATCTATCCAATTTATTCTTAAAACTTAAGAGTGAGCCCGCATTTACCACGTCAGATGGCAGCTCGTACCACACTCTCAACACTCTCTGAGTGAAAAAGTTCCCCCTAAACCTTTCCCCTTTCACCCTAAAGCCATGTCCTCTTGTGTTTATCTCTCCTAATCTAAGTGGAAAGAGCCTACTCGCATTTACTCTGTCTATACCCCTCATAATTTTGTAAACTTCTATCAAATCTCCCCTCATTCTTCTACGCTCCAAGGACTAAAGTCCTTACCTGTTTAATCTTTCCCTGTAACTCAACTCCTGAAGACCTGGCAACATCCTAGTAAATCTTCTCTGCACTCTTTCAATCTTACTGATATCCTTCCTGTAGTTAGGCGGCCAAAACTGCACACAATACTCCAAAGTTGGCCTCACCAATGTCTTATACAGCCTCACCATAACATCCCAACTCCTATACTCAATACTTTGATTTATGAAGGCTAGTATGCCAAAAGCTTTCTTTACAACCCTGCCTACCTGTGACGCCACTTTCAGGGAATTATGTATCTCAACTCCCAGATCCCTTTGTTCCTCCACACGCCTCAGTGCCCTACCATTTACTGTGTATGTCCTACCTTGGTTTGTCCTTCCAAAATGCAACACCTCACACTTTTCTGCATTAAATTCCATCTGCCATCCTCTGATTTCCAAAAAGAAATGAGGAAAGAGTATCATAAATTCTGAATTGCCAGTGATGGCAACTTGTGAATGTTATTTTAGGTGAAAAGGCTACATGCTCATCAAGGTGAATTGTGCCGTTCTTGAGTAATGGAGTGCATTTACCAATCTTGCCATCTGATGCCAACACCAAGCACTCTGTAATAGTGGATAGCATAGTCAGCTGCAGGGTAAGGCTTTATTTTGCTTAACAACGGGATGATTGCTTCTAATCACTGAGTGTTAATGGCATTGTAAACATAGGTTTCCTATGTTCCCTCTTTCTTTCACCACTGCTGTTCCAAATCCCTTGCTTTACTGCAGCACCTTTTTCTATGCATCACAGGATCTCAATGATGTATTTCCGACACAGGAGAATTCAAAAATTAAATTGTCAATTTGCTGTTGTCTGTGAGGATTTGTGCTTGTTCACAGATATACCTGATGGAGGAAAGGAACAGTGTAGTTGGATGGCTTGTGGTTGTCTTCTGCCTGAACAAGATTATTGTAACCAACGTCCCACAGGGCTATTCAAAGAAGGGCAAAGTTCTCATGATGGCTCAGCCAACATTCCTCCTCAGCCAAGCCCACCAAAAAATGCTGGTCATTCATATTGTAGCTGGTTGGGGAACTGTGATGCTGCCTTTTCAAAACAGAATTATTTGTTTTGGAAAACCTTTCAGCTGTTTTGACAACCTGAAAGATTCCTTTCTTCCTCTCTCTCCCTTTTTTTTCCCCTCGCTCTTTCTCTATCTCTCCCCTTTCCCCTCTCATTCTTCCCCTCCCATTCTCCCCCTCCCATTTTCCCCTCTTCTTCTTTCTCTCTCTCCCTCCGTTGCTGCCCATTTTCTTGATTTATGTTCCCAGCAGTGGGATGCATGCAAGGTCCATGCATGAGGAAAGCCAAAGTTGTCATGTTGCCAAGCTAGGCATGTTGATATGCTTTATTGTTTTTATTTATTCTTTCACAGATGTGAGCGCCACTGGCTAGGCCAGCATTTATTGCCCATCCCTAATTGCCCTTGAGAAGATGATGGTGAACCATCTTCTTGAACCACTGCAGTCTATACGCTGTAGGTAAACCCACAGTGCTGTTGGGAAGAGAGTTCCAGGATTTTGACCCGGTGGTCCATCTGGTTTCATTCCTTTTTGATTTTCCTTTAGCAATTTGATACAACTGAGTGGCTTGCTCGGCCATTTCAGAGGGCAGTTAGAAGTCAAACACATTAATCTGGGGCTGGAATCAAATATAGGCCAGACCAGGTAAAGATGGCAGATTCCCCTAAAGGGCCAGATGTGTTTTTATGACAATCAGTGACAGTTTCATGGTCACCATTACTGAGACTAGCTTTTAATTTCAGATTTTGTTAATTAAACATAAATTCCAGCAGCTGGTGTGATGGAATTTGAACACCTGTCCCCAGATCATGAACATCTAGATTACTAGTCTGGTGTCATTACTACAACATCACTTCCTCCTCCAATGCCAGTGCAGATACTGCACTTGGGGTTAGTAAACTTTGCTGAGCTCTAATGATTTAAAAACAAAACACCCAGTTGGCCAATGTGTCACAATTTTATTTCGAACATTTGAAAAGACCTGATTATCATGCTATCAGGTCTCCCCCACCTTTTGAAATTTCAACAATAACAGTTAAACAGCAGCTCCCAGAAACCTCCAGCTGGGATATGAAAAGGAGACCAAATGTAGAATTGAAGATATGAGCTTTGAGGAGATGGGTAGAAGTAGCAAGGTGCCTTGAGGGAGTCCATAGAGTGTGGGGTGTGAAGGGGAAGCCTCTGCTCCTTGAGGTGAAGAGCTGGGATTGGGAGATGGCTGTTCAGGATTGGAACAACAGGGGTGCAGGATGGAATTTTAATGAAGATAATTTTTAATCTGTAAAGCAACGTAAATTATACATTGGAAAGCAAAATGTGAAATGGTTACGCATTTTAAGGAAAGTCTGTTAACCAATCTGAAAAAGGCAAAGCATTTTTCCTGTGTTCATTGATCATTCATTTAGAGTTTGTGATTAATGTGGAGCTGTTGCCAGGGAAGCTAACAAACAATGGGCCAAAAGTGGTAAATGGAAATTAATATCAATAGATCTGAAATGGTACACTTTGGTTAAAAACTATATGTAATAATTAAACTTTGGGCAAAAGCAGGATGATGTAGAAGAGCTAATGGATTTGGGGGTTCAGCTGCAAAGCATCATCCAGGGCTTTAAATTGCTGAGGAGCTGAAGATTTAATTTGGCCTGTGTTATGATCTCAGCTGATGTTACTACTGGACAAGTCAGATCCCAGGGTGGAACCTGGCTTGATAGATCCTAACTTTTATTTTTTGTTTAGAAACATGGAGGAGGGCAGCTACTGAACAGAGTCACAGAGTCTGCTGATGAACTTTTATCAAAAGAATAAGGCATTTATTAGACACAACATTACCGTTACAGATATATACAGATTTGTATGGGTAACACAATTACAAAATCTATCTTATACTCTAATGTTCACACTAACTATACAGTCCCCCATGTAAACAATAGAGACCTGTGGTAAGACACAGCACATTCTGAAACCAAGTGACAGATGCTACCCAAAGCTGATGCTATGGATCTCTCATCAACTCCGCCTAGATGCTTGTCACACCGTGAGCCAACTGGTCTCACTGAACTCTGTCTGTCTCCTGAGGGTTTCCAATCTCAACACTCAAAGTACTTGCCTTGCAATCTTCTCCAAAGCAATGCTTTCAACTGGACGGTCTTCAACAAGGATCCACCTCCAAGGATTTGAACTCTCCTTCCGATGTTCTCCTCCCCTGGATCTCTACATGCATCCAGGCTTTACCCCCCCACACACACTTTCAGGCATTCGGCTGTGCCAAGCAGGATGCCACTGCTTCAAAGGCCCATAGTCGGGAGCCACCCACCTTTGGCTGTCTCCTCGGATCTTCTGGCTTCTCACAAGCCCACTTTGCCTTGATTCTGATTCCCGC
Source organism: Cetorhinus maximus (assembly GCF_964194155.1). NCBI lineage: Eukaryota > Metazoa > Chordata > Chondrichthyes > Lamniformes > Cetorhinidae > Cetorhinus > Cetorhinus maximus. Next base: position 29,006,151 of record NC_135905.1, read on the forward strand.
AGCTTTCTCTCTTTAATTCGGAGCCTTTTCTTCTGTTGCCTACTTTCAATTCCACCGAACGTGGTCATGTTTAGATTCCTGTTCATTTTCCTTGACTTCACTGTATTCCTGGGACCATCTTCTACCCAACTCCCTGTTTTTTTGGGAATTTGTTTTTTTCTTTGGAACCTGCTCCCTGCAGCTCCCTTCATGCCTGCTCTGGCTGTTTCTGTGGAATGCCCCTACCAACTGAAATCAAACTGCTTTTCTGTTTTTCCCTGTCTCTGCGGGCCCCTGTTGCTAGGCAACTGTACAGTTTTCTCTACTTTGTTTTAACTTCACTAAACCACTGACCTCCCCCACCCTACCGCCTTGAAACACAGCTCTCCACTTCAAGGGTCATAAAATCTCATTAAAATGCGGGTGTACAAACAAGCCCACAGACTTGAAGGCAATATTCTGAAGTGACCAAAACCCAGATTTCCCCTTTCTTACCACACATACAAATTAAACTTAAACTTAAACCTATAGCTTATTCCTAAAACACACAAATACATATATAACTTACTTAAAACTGTCGTTAGTTCCTAATACCCGTGGGCATCAGTCCAGGTCTCAGGCCTCACATTCATTGTACAGAATAACTAGCACCAAATGACTATTGCAATCCGAAGTCCCATGAATTGGGTCCATGGGTTACCCATGCCTAGTAAAGGCATTTGAGTGTAGTATATGTACAACCCTGGACATTCAAGGGTTGTAAGCATACAGATGTTCTAGTGACTAGTGAACCTAGACAGCAATCAGTCAAAGAAAGTCACACCATCCTGTTCTTTATTTCATAACAGACATGATCTGACAATTCATACAAGCATATAAGCAATATGAACAACCTTTAAACCAAGGAATCAATGTCAAGCTTTGATCAACTATCATGTGGCACGAGGTTCATCTTTGGTTGGGATATCTTTCCTCTGGGTGAAACTTAGTTAGGCTGCTTTGACTACAGTAAAGAATCTGCCACAGTGTCCCACTTTTATATGATGTTTGCCAGTTGGGGTGTAAGTTAAAGTCAAGACAAGTCCCATTTTAGCCACAAAACCATTGCTGCACAAATGATGGGTAGTTGGTTGGGGTGCTCGAAACTGTGTGAATCCAGGTGCAGCCTTCCCACTGTGTGAAACCTCTTGCCTGTGTATCACAGAATCACAGAATTGGTACATTGTAGAAGGAGGCCATTCGGCCCATGGTGTCCAGCTGCTGTATTTTTAGTTGTCTTTCTTGAGGATTTCTCACTATCTCAGCATTGTTTTCCAACTCAGTTGTTTTAAGGACCAAGGTTCTGGTTTGAAGCTTCTCAAAGTTTCTGCACCTTGTTGCCTGTTCTGTTTAAACTTACAAATGTAGCATCCAAATAGGCAAAGTTAACCCTTTTCTTTAGGCATCACAGATTTGTCACTTAATCCTATGTGGCTAAATGCCACTAGTCCCTCTATGATATTGGGTGATGACCAATGAGTGCACTTACTGGCAATTACTGGTTCATGGGAAATAGCATTGCTGTTTGTGGGATCTTGCTATGTGCAAAAATGGTTACCACATTTGCTAATATAACAAGAGCAGTTTGAAGTATTAATTCAAATTATTTTAGCACTATTTTTCCCCTTTGCTATGTTATTTACATTAAATCATTCCATTATTTCTACATAAAAAACAATTGATTATTAGAAGTAAGTTAAAATTCATTGTATGTGATTCCCTTTATGTGTGATAATATGCTGCCTCCATGTGGGTCTTCCTTTTATTAAATGCAAATTACAGAGCAATGTAATTGTCACTATTGCAGTATTGGGCACTTTCCTGAGAGGTTGGTTCAGGCATCCTTTCTGGGGCAATAGTAGCATGTGGCATTGGAACTGTTTAGTCCCATACCACTGGCATGTTTGATGTTAACACAGGGTGCTGTACTCTGTCCCTGAGCCATGGCTGAAATGACACCATCTTGCCCCATGGCTTAATTGATCAACTCAGCCCAACCATGTACATCAAACCTTCGATCTCTTTCCCAATCAGATATCTACTGATGTAATGAACCTAATTAAGTTTAATAAACAGAACAACAGCAATTATAGTTCACCACAAGACACTGCAGTCTTAAGTGCCATGATTATTATTACAAGGTTCTGGTATGCAAAGTGATGAGTTGTGTCGATGAGTTTATTGATAGTTGACAGAGTTTTGGGCAAGTGAAAGCTCTCCGATAAACTAAGTCAAAAGCATTTTGATCATGTTCCTGTGAGCATATGCAACTATTGGTTATTGATTTGATGGTATTGATGTTACTAATACGAATTGAAGCCAGATAGGTCTCCATTTCTTCATAGTTACGTGTGCGGCTTAATTCTGTGCTAATGGACTGGAGGTTGGGATGCTGTGTACAGCAGTAATTAAAATATCGGGTTGCAATATCATGAACACAATCTGTTTTCTGATCAATAAACAGTGTTGGCCGTCTGACGAGCTGCGAGTTACAACTCCCTGATCGCATGTTGGGGGCTATTACATGCCTGCAATGGGAAGTAAATCAATTCAGTAACACTCATGCACTGTCCTTTTGGTTGCAAAACTAGTTTTTCTCCACCTTGTAATTAGCTTTAAAGAAATTCAGAGAGCACCTGTCTCTTCATTTGGTTGTGGGGGTAAGTACACCATCTGTCAGATTTTAAAATTATGAATGCTTATTTATCCCTCAATCAACACCACAAAAACAGGTTTTCTTATCATTATCTTATTGCTGTTTGGGAAGTGCTGCTTTGTGCACAAACCAGCTGCCATATTTCCTGCATTCCCACAGTGAATACATTTCAAATGTTTTTCATTGGCTGTAAAGAGCTTTGGGAAAACTGAAGGTCTTGAAAAGTTCTATATAAATATATATTCTTTCTTTCCTAGATTTAATGGGGGATGTAAAATTTTCTATTCCATTTAAAACAAATGCTTAATTTTTTCAAGGATTAAAGTTTATTCTTGTTGACCATTAACATACTAATGCAGTACTGGGGGAGTGCTGTTTTGCCAGAGGTGCCTTCCTTTGGGTATCAAAAGCGAGCACCCTATCTGCCTATTCTGGTGAGTCTGATGGCTATTAAATAACTTCTGGCACTCTTCAAAGGGGAGAGCATTTTCCTGGCAAGCTTTCCTCCCTCAACCAATCTGTCATGTAGAAGTTAGTTGGTCATCATCACACTGCCAGTTTTAGGATATTTTATAAAATGGTTATGAGGGAAATTGTGACAAAAATCATTGCACTTCAGAAGTAATTCCTTGTGTGCAAAGTTTCTGAGAGTCAGGTTAAGGCACCAAATAAAAGTTTTTTTTCACTGTGATCCCGCTGCAGGCACTGGTTAACCAGTTGAGCTTTAACTCCCAGTATGAACCACTGCAGTCCAAGAAGGCAGCTCACCATTACCTTTTCAAGGGCAATTAGGGATGGGCAATAAATGCTGGCCTAGCCAGCAACGCCCACATCCCGTAAATGATTTAAAAAAAATCCTGAAATTTCACAACACCAATTCATATATTGTGTTGCAGAGATGCTGGTAATGGAGAAATTGTGCAACTTGGAGTAGCGAGTACAGGATACATACAGGACACAGAATACTTTGAAACACCTTCCTTTAAAAGGATCCACTGGATAGACTCAAGAATGATACTTTTAATTGGACAGATATGTTCTATGGGCAGGATTTTCCCCTCATCGGGAGTGTGGGCCCAGGAGCGGCTGCAAAACGGCCCACCTCTCGCGATGGGGCCCCGGCCGCGATTTCACGCTGAGAGCCTTGGTGCTGCCGGGGGTGGGGGCGGGAGGAGCGCGAGCGTTGAAGTTTGCGCATGTGTGGGGGCACACTCACTGAAAGCTCACTGAAGGCACAGAGCTGCCTCAGGGAGTTGAAGAGTTTCAAAAAGATTTCACAAATAATATAAACATGTCCCCACATGTGACTCAGTCACATGAAGAGGGACATGTGAAAAATGAGTTCAAAAAAATTTAATTTTTTTTTATTCACTGTTAGAAACCTCATCCCGCCTGTGGATGAAGTTTTGCAATAAATGCAAAGGCCACCTGGCCTCTTCGCCCGCCTGCCAGCCATAAGGTTGGACGGGCAGCGAAAAATTCTACTTAGCTGCTTAAGGGCCTTAATAGGCCTCTTAATTGTCGGTGGGTGTGCTGCCAACTTTCCCAAGTGCCCGCCGACTGAAATATTGCGCGAGTGTGCGATGATGTTGGGACGCTTGCCCGGCATCATTGTGCGCTATTTCAGGCTCGGGCATGCCGGGCGCGCACCCGCAGGCTGAGCTGAAAATCCTGGCCTATGTGATAATTGCTCTTAGTAATAATTTATGAAGAATTAACCATTTCAACCAGGCCCCATTATGTAAAAAGCCCTCTCAAATAAACCAATACAACAACACAGTTCTAAATCTTGCCTCATACTGAAAACCTCACTTTAAGGATCTGTCTAGTCTATTTTTTGCACGACAATTTTCAGATAAGCTGCAATCTGATCATTCATTTAGATATGAAGCTGCTGTTAATAAAGTCCTGGGATGCTTTTGAAGGTCATTTAATTTCAAGGCAAAACAGGTCATTTCAGTCCTTGCTAAATTCCTATTTGGAATACTGATGTAAAAATTCCTGCTTATAGTAGGGGTGGGGAACGTATTTCGGAAGGCTGTGCACGCCAAGCCCATAATTTTCCTATATATTAAAATTTCTACCCCATGGTGTATGATTTTTGGCTACTGTATTTTTATAAGGACTCTTGTGCATTCGAGAGAGCTCAGAGCAGAGTGATGAGGCTGATTGTGGCATTCAAAATATTGATTTACGAGGAGGAACTGTCAGAATTGGACTTTGTCTCAATGGGAGATTAATGGGAGAAAATTGGAATTGCTGGCCTCTGACCAAATCTCCCATTGGCCAAGGCTCCCTGCTGGGAAGATTATCCTCTGACATATAATAACATGCCACATATGAGGTATAGTATGAAATGAGAAAGAGCCATTTTGCCCAATCAGCCTATTCCCTCTAATGGACCAGGGCCAATTTGCATTGTTTCAGTCTCTGAACCTCCTATCACAAATTCTACATGCAGGTTTTATTACCTTATTTTGAAAAGGACCTTGGTGCATGAGATTGTTTATGGGATTCAAAATCCCACCAACAAAATGTTAATTTATAAGCAGAAGCTGCCTGAAATGGACTTTTTATTAAGATAGGGTTTATCTAGAGAGGAAACTTTATACAGATAAATATGAAAGCAGACCACAATACATGAGTCTTGTTTGAATCACAGTAACATTATCTGCTAGTCAGGGTTGAATAATATTGGCTGTTTTGGTAGTTTGAAAAATGCCCTCATTCTCTTTTGGGTCTGGAAGAATTTGAGTTTTTTGTTCCTTCTTAAAACTGTTGTTTGAACTCATTTTCCTCGGATTATCGAGTGTCTGCAATGGTACATAACACCCACATGGTTTGTTGAGTATACTTGATGAGCTTTTTATCATTCCATACTCTTTTGAGAATCTGATATCTCTCCATACCCTTCTCTCATCTCTGTCTTATTGGCTGGCAGCTTGCTGCCAGGTCTCTGCCCAAGTTCACTGCAAATTAGCCACTGAAAGGTATGCAGGAACAGTCCAGTTATTTTGCTTCCTTCTGAAAAATGAAATGTTGCATTTATATTTCGTATTGTCTTGGGATGATTTCCAAATGCATCACATACAATGAATTTCTTTTGAACTACAACAGGCTGACATGGCATCTATTTCACACATTGAAAGACGAAAGACCAGTTAATTTTGGCAGTGTTTGTTTGGCTCGGACTCTGGGAGAACTCCCTGCTCCTGCTGAATAATACTATTGGAGCAAGCAGGCAGGAGTCCAATTTAAAGGGCAGCATCTTCAACAATATGGCAGTTCAGTGCAACATTAGGATGTTATTCTGAGATTATGCACCCAACCTCAGGTTTGGGACCTGAATCCAAAACCTTCTGACCCAGATGTAATATTTTGCTATGAGCTAAGCTTCCACACAATCCACAGCAAGACATAAGGCAATGACAATCACATGCCAGTTTAAATGTATTGGACAGGACTTTGAGGCAATGGAGATCATTTAGCAACAATCTGAAAGGATCATGCTGAGCAACAAATTGGTGGGGATCATCACCAACAACTTCCATGGTTCAGGAACAATAAGGGCTTTGGTAAGAAGAAACATCCTTTACAAATTTCTGTCTTAATTTGTATTGTGGTAAGGTGAAAAAGCAACCTTTTAAGAGTACATTTTACATATTCCTCCCATCCATCCCCAAGTATAAGCTATCAGGTACTGTTATAAACAGCTACTTAATTCCCATGGGTAGCATGCATGTGGTGTATGCAGAGTCAGCTTACTTAGTCTCTGCCAATAATACACAAAATCTTGGCAAACTGTGCAGCTTGCAGTATTACCTGGCTCTAACCCTGATTAAATTGGGAAAATATGCTGACAGCACACTTTGTACATCCCAGGGCCAATGCAAGAAATTACATTTCCAAAGATTGTAATTATTATTTAAACAGTGAAAGATATAGTTGAAAATGTATTGAAAACGATCTTAAAATTGGTTGGATAAAAGCAAAATACTGCAGATGCTGGAAATCTGAAACAAAAACATAAAATTCTGGAAAAAGTCGGCAGGTCTAACAGCATCTGTGGAGAGGAAGACAGAGTTAACGTTTCGTGTCCGTATGACTCTTCTTCAGAGCTAAAGAGAAGTAAAAATGTGATGAAGTTTATACTGTTTAAGGGGGATGGAGCAGGTGAAGCTGGATAGAAAGTTAACGATAGGTGGAGGCAAAGGAGAGATTGCCAAAGATGTCATGATAAAAAGAACAAAGGGGTGTTAATGGTAGTGGTACTGGCTAAAGGAGATGCTGATGGTGGCATTAAGGTCAGAAAGCAGAATGTGATAATAGCAGGACAAGGGTAAGCACTCTGGAAAGAACAACATGATCAAGTGACAGATGGCCCTAGTGGGGGTGGGGTGGAGGAGGGGTTGGGGAGCGGACAGTGGTGGGAAAAAAGTTCAAAAATAGGATAAAAGGTGGGGATAAAACAATGAATAAAAATGAAAATAAATAAAAATAAGAATAAGTGGATAAAAAGTAAAAATGAATATTGAAAAAAAGGGAATTAAAAAGGGGTGAGGATGGAGGAGAGAGTTCATGGTCTGAAATTGTTGAACTCAATGTCAATGTTGTCCTGCTATTACCGCATTCTGCTTTCTGACCTTAATGCCACCATCAACACCACCTTTAGTCAGAACCACTACCATTAAAACCCCTTTGTTCTTTTGATCATGACATCTTTGTCAATCTCTCCTTTGCCTCCACCTATCGCTGACCTTCTATCCAGCTTCACCTGCTCCACCCCCTTAAACAATATAAATTTCATCACATTTTTAGTTCTCTTTAGCTCTGAAGAAGAGTCATACGGACTCGAAATGTTAACTCTGTCTTTCTCTCCACAGATGCTGCTAGACCTGCTGAGTTTTTCCAGCATTTTCTGTTTTTGTTTAAAATTGGTTGACTTGTGTGGAGAAGAGAAGTAGAAGGAGAGTCTCTATGTCAAGCACACCTGATATTTTAAAATACTGGCAGATTGTCCCCTTATGATTGCTGTATGCTTGCACATTAGACGTCCAACGTACAGGTCTTTCGAAAGCTTCATGGAGGCTAAACATTTTCTATCTTCTAATCAGATTTTGACCTCAATGCCTACTTATTCAGTGAAATAATCGCTGAATTTCATTAAATGGCACCAAGAGGCCAAAGCTTGATTGCTACTATGTAAAGGAATAGTAAGGCTATTGATTTGTCCAGTTGCCCTCAGTTTGTCTTCCTTACCCATTTTGTAATGATCCATTAGAAAAGATCGGTACAAAAAAGTAGTGACCCTCCTGTCTAGGGTTGATTCTATACATAAATGAAGCAAGTGACAGACAGACTATATTGGGTACATGAATTAAATCTGGGAAAAGCAAAAGTGAAATAAATCACATTTGAGTTTGAACTTCGGGGAATCATAATTTGGTGACCAGCTTTAAAATGTGTTTTATAAACCTTCTTGAATTGGATGTAACATCAGAATTATGCCCCATTTAATGTCATGTGATCCCTTCTGTATTATTACTAAGGCTTGTGAGGGTACGGTTCAAATTGATTGCTGCAGATCAGTTTCTCCGTGTTGGAAAATAATTAACGCTCACATGTCTGGCTGGATGTCATAGAGCATTTCAAGTGTCCCAGCTGGAGAATGGCAAGCGGAGATTGTTTAAAATTGATAAACATTTCAGGACTGAGTCAAAGGAGGACAGAGAAGGAAGATGAAACAATTTTGGTAGTTAAAGGATTCAAGGCACGATCTTAGAGAATGTCAGGTTAAGAAAGCTGAGGAAGAGCAGTAATTGGATAACATAGATAAATGGAGAAAAATATAGAAAGAGAGGTTCTGAATTTTTTTCAATGAATTTGGTGCTATTTGGATATTTGGACAGCAACATTTTGGCAGACCTGTACATTTCAGCTCTCACAACGTTGTCTTGAAATGTTTGCATTCCTGCTAATCTTTGCACATTAAGAGGAGCAGGCTCAAGGGGCCGAATAACCTACTCCTGCTCCTATTTCTTACGTTTTTATGCTCTTATAATATAGGAAGGTTGGAGGTGGACAGGTAAACTGCAATCATGTCTGCTTGTTAAAGGCATACAGGACAATTAGAGTTAGTATTCTGGATGGAAAAGATTAAGCGTGCTAAAGGATTTTCTTTATCCAAACTTATCATTAACTTTTGGTGATAAATGATGTGGTTCAGTAGATTCAATATTGTCTAGATGTTGTTGCCACTGTTGCTTTGCTTGTCAATCACCTTAAATTGGTGCCCTCTGGTTCTCAGCCCTTCTGCCAACGGGAACAGTTTCTCCCAACCTACTCTGTCCAAACCCCTCATGATTTTGAAAACCTCTATCATATCTTCTCTAGGAGAACAGCCCCCAGCTTCTCCAATCTATCCACATGACAGAAGTTCCTCATCCCTGGAACTATTTTTGTTAATCTTTTCTGCACCCCCTCTAAAGCCTGCACATCCTACCTAAAGTATGGTGCCCACAATTTGACACAATGTTCCAGTTGAGGCGGAATTAGGGATTTATACATGTTCATCGTAATGTCTTTGCTTTTGTACTCTATGTCACTATCTATAAAGAGAATCTCATATGCAGGTTAAAATGTGGGCTGTGGAATTCTAGACATTGGAATAAAGGCTATGGTGGACCTTCTTACAGGGGAGCTGTCTGATATTGCCTCAGTTACTTTCCAATATAATGCAGCTGAGATTGGGGATGCGACAATGCGGCAGGGTTGAATCCTTGGACCCTGAACCTACAATTTGAGTTGAAATAACATGACTTTCACAATATCTACTGGTAATGTAGGTAAATGAGGAAAGATGGTGAAATTAAATAGTCAGGCTCGCTAATGGTCACCCTATCCACTGGTCAGAGCAATCTCCTACACTACCCTTCCTAAGGGTTTCTATTGAGGTTTAGCCTAGGTTGTCCTGAGCTTGGACAAAATAATCATCTTTATCAACACAAACAAACGTGACATTTTCTTACTTTTTATCCACAGCCATTGCTGTTGCAGTTGTTATCATCATGGGATTGACTTTTATTTATGCAATGGGATGCTATCTTAGCAGGTAATACTTTTCATTTTAAGAATCTATTAAATGTAAATGGAACTGCTAATGCTGCAAAAGCAACCATGATAGCTGGAAATCTGAATTAAAAATTTAAAATGTCCAACTTAACGACGTATGATGGGTGGTAGGCTCTGTACAGGTATAAAATTATGGGATTGGTTTTCTGTGTCTCCAATAGGGTAACACAAATTGAACCAAGCAGCGATTACAATGTGGCGAGTTGGTCTTAGGAGAGGGGCAGTAGAGCACAGGCTAGTTTTCCTGATTTGTAAATCAACCAGGATGTACAGAGCGGTTCCCAAGGCAAACCCTGAGTCTGCCGCACCAAAGCCCACTTTCTAATACCACAGTTGACATGAGAGTATAGAACTAGAGGTTGAAGGGCAAGTCTGTGTTCGATCTTCTCACTGGAGAAAGGTGAACAACATAAGGAGACATCGTGGAATAAAAAATGAGCAAAATAAAAGAAGAACCCTAAAAAAAATACTAAAAATACAGTAATTAACATCAAGATACTTTGGACTGGACTGAATGAAGTATTTGCTAGTCTCATAATGGTGACCATGAAGCCATCACTGATTGTTATAAAAATCCACCTGACTCACTAATGCCCTTTAGGGAAGGAAATCTGCCATCCTTACCTGGTCTGGCCTATATGTGACTTCTGACTCTTAACCGCCCTCTGAAATGGCCTAGTAAGTCACTCAGTTCAAGGAGATAAGTACTTAGCAACATGAGGTAAAATCTATGACCCCAAATTTCCTTGGTGAAATCAGTGTAAAAACAGAACAAGTGTCTGTAGAGTCCAACATTGTAAACTTTAAATGGCTGATTTCCCTATAGTAATTGATCATGGAACAAGTTATGTAGCTTGTGGCTGGGATTGGGAATGGAGTTAAGGGTGCCACCAGCAGGGAGTGGTGAAAGTTGCAGTCTGTCAAGGCCTCAAATCGAATTTCAAGGCATGTGGGGTTTAAATTTGCCTTGGATAACAGTGTGAAACAGGCAGTAATGAATCTCTTCCATTGGGATCAAAATTTGGCAGAGTACAAAATGAACTGCTGATTCACTACTGCCTGTTTGTGCTGCTGAGGCAAATTTATACCTTATTATTTCCACACATTATCATTGGGACAAACACTACATTTATATTGTTGACTCTGTGAAGATATAATCCCAAACTATTTTTATTTTTTGATGGGATGTGGGCATCACTGGCAAGGCCAGCTTTTGTTGCCCATCCCTAGTTGCCCTTGAACTGAGGAGTGACTTACTAGGCCATTTCAGAGGGTGGTTAAGAGTCAGGTATCACATGTAGGCTAGACCAGATAAGGTTGGCAGATTTCCTTCCCTACAAGGCAGATGGGTTTTTATAACAATCAGTGATAGTTGCATTGTCATCTAGCTTTCAATTTCAAATTTTATTAATTGAATTTAAATTTCACCAGCTGCTGTGATGGGATTTGAACCTGTGTCCACAGGGCATTAGCCTGGGACTCTGGCTTCCTAGTCCAGTATCATTACCAGTATGCCACCATCTCCCCAATAATTTCCATATCAATAAAAGGCAGTCAGATGATGCCATTTTAGTTGATGCAACTGTTTAAAAATTCCATTCAACAATTTGAATTATTTGATACGCGTTTATTAAGAGGATATTGGTTACGAGAATATCTGCTTGACTCTGATGATATCACAAAGCACAAGAGTGAAGTTCAAGCAATTTATTAATGTCTAAACCATAAAATGAGCGCGATGAGATTTAAATTAATTTTGTCCATCCTTTACTTTTATTAGTGAGCATAGGGTTGTTTTTAACTTCTTGCTCCAGATGAGAGTAGGGCATGTGGAGGTTAAAATAGCAGCAGCGAGGCACTGTTAGGGCTGGATTTTACGTTTCTTCACGAGGTGAGGGAAGTGGGACAGAAACTGAAGGATCCTCTCGCTCCCGTCCCCGCCCTCTCAGCTCGTCCAATCGAGAACTGGCTGGCCAATTAGTGGCCGTCTGGCAGCCAGAAGGCCAATTACAGGAGCAAGGTGGGGCTCTGTGCCCAATCGGAACTGTAGGCCGGGTTGTCATGTGATCGAGGGGTCACTCCGTGAGCACAAAGTCAGTTATGGCTGGAATTGCAAACATCCCCTGCTCTCAGAATCAGTCCTTTTTTTATTGAAAGCCCAAAAAAAAGTCATTAAAAAAAACATACAGACGCTGCCAGCTTCACTACCAGAACCTGCCGGCACATTCGGCTGTGGTCTCAGTGACCGGCCTCTCCTTCTGTCCTTGTGCCCCCTCAATTTAGCTGCCGTAAAACACTCCCAAACATTTTCACATTCGATGCCCGCAAAATGTAGCACGCACTGAAAAATTGTGGGTGATTGGGCTGTTAACAAGCTTAATCGCTTGTTGACTGGTAATTTCAAAATGGCAGAAGGGCTGCTGATTTCCGCATCCACTCGCCTTCTGTAACTTGGGAGGCTGGTGCGATGATGTTGTATTGCCGGCACAATGTCGTTCACGCGGTGGGCGGGGTGGAGGGCGGGAGGGGGGGGTGGGGCAGGTGGGGATGGGGGGGGGAAGTGGGGACTGGGTTGGGGGGTCCACCTGATTTGTGAACATAAAATCTGGCCCATGTTGTCCATGTTTTTCAGCTGTTGAAAGAAATAAAGAAAGAACAAAAGAAAGAAAGAAAAAGACTTGCAATTGTATAGTGCATTTCATGACCTCTGGCTGTCCCAAAGCACTTTCTATCATTGAAGTACCTTGTCCATTTTATTAGACACATTTAAGGGCAGCAACATAGACCCTTGCCCCAAGCAGAATGTAAATGTATATACAACACGCATATATCGTGCATGTCTGTATATTTACACACACATGCCACAATTTCATTTTAATTATCAAATGACCTGCTGTTGTGTGGAAGACTTTTAAAAATATTGCTCTGGTAGTCATCTTGGTTGACATCGATCAGGGAAGTTGATGTGTAATGATGTCCTTACTGAAAGATTAAGGCTCAGTTATACTGCAGCCTCCGATCTCAGGCCGCTGCCTGTGATGTGCAGTTGGTAGCTCCTTCTTATACTGCAGAGCATCCTCCGTCTGACAGCTACCGTGGATATTAACATTTTTAATATAATTGTGCAGTGTTGCTCACTTTGTCCCACTGTTAAAGATATTTATACAATATTTCAATAGTTGTTAGGACCTCCAATGGGCAGCTTACAATGGACTTCAGTTACATGGAAGCTGGTGTGTGTGTGTGATGCAGTGTGTGATAGGATTTTAGAGCGGACCTCACACTGCTTGGCTTTAGGTTACTTGTGTGCCAGGTCGGGAGGCTGCCACCTGTCACATTGATGCACAACCGTAGTAGCTTTGTTTTAATGGGGCAGTATAACTGCTGTCTAAGTGTAGCCCTCCGATCACTCCAGCGTTATCAAGAATTGTCAAAGGCTTAGTGTCACAAATTGTTATGAAAGCCTTAACCTCCTTTATCTGTTTCTACTTTAGAGTTTTGTTTTTGTGATTAGTATTCAGAATAACGAGTGAAGTGTATAATTTTGTAGCCCACTTAATAATAGTGTTCACTTAGCTGGCTGATTTAATGACCCAGGTTTTCATTTTTGCTATACTCTCTTAATTGTTTATCTTGATGGGGCCATTAAATTCATTGGCACAAACACAGTTCAATTACTTAGGTGTCAATAGCATTCAATCTAACCTGGAAAATTTATGAATTGGTGACTTTACATTTACCTAATAAATCTATCCCACCAGTCATCCACTTTTACATAACTGCCATGCCCCCTGCCCATCACTCGCACACTCACCCATCCTGCACCCTGTCCACCATCGAACCTGCTCATAGAATCATATTGTGCAGAAGGAGGCCATTCAATCCATCCTGCCTGTGCTGTCTCTTTTAAAGAGCTGTTCAATTAGTCCCACTCCACTGTTCTTTCCCCATAGCCCTGCAAATGTTTCCTCTTCAAGTATTTATCCAATTCACATTTGAAAGTTATTATCGAATCTGCTTCCACTGTCCTTTCGGTGCATTCCAGATCACAATACTGAGTAATAAAAGGTCCCCTAGGGCTAGGTTTTATAGGGGTGAGGCTTACCGCCCCCTCCCCCAAGAAGAAAAGCCGGTTCCAAATCAACCAACTTGAAACAAGGGCGGCCTTAACAAGGTTAGGGTTGGACTTCTGCCCCTCAGTGGGAGAAAGTGCCGCCCTTGAGTGCAGCTGGCCAATCTGATTGGCCGATAGCTCTAGCAGTCCCAGCAACGCCAGAAGTCAGTAGAGGCCATGGCCACCGGAGAGAGGTAAATCCTGGTTTTGAACGAGGGTGGATCGGCGAGCCTAGGGAGGACGGTGAAAGGGGTGGGGGATGGGTTTTGGAGGCCAGGCGGCGAGACACAAAGGGGTGTGTAACATTCTTCCTTCCCAACTTTTGAACAAAGTTGTTTAAAAAGCGGTTTTCCTGCACTTGCCCGCCCGCCCATGCTAACTGCATTATGGCACGGGCAGCATAATATTTGGCTTGTTAACAAGCTCAATTGCCCATTAATGCATTTTTTTCAAAATGGTAGACAGGCGCTGTAATAAGGGGACTGGATTGGGGGTGGGTGGGAAGGCTGTAGGCTAGCCACCCGTCATGTTTTATGTGCCCCCCACCCCCCTGCCCCGCCACCAAAAACACAACCAGCGGACAGCCCATAAAATCCAGCCCTAATCTGGCCTCTGGTTATTTTGCCAATTGCTTACACACACACATACACACACACAGACACACACACACACACACACGCAGACACACACACACACGCAGACACACACACACACAGACACACACACATACACACAGACACACACACACACACACACACAGACACACACACAAACACAGACACACACACACACACCACACGCACAGGCACACACACACACACAGACACACACAGACACACACACACATACACACACCACACGCACAGGCACACATGCACAAACACACACACACAGACACAGACACACACACACGCACACACACACGCACAGACACACACACGCACAGACATACACATTTAGTTTTGAAAACTTACAAAAGGACAAATCATTTCTGACAAAGGTCATGTTTTGTTACAGGTTGAAATGCACCCAGCGATTTCTCCAGCAGCTCCCTGGATCGTCCACTTACAGCGTCAGCGTCATAAGTACTTGATCTGTTCCAGCTCTTTGTGCTCCTTTCAGCAAATTATTAAGCTCATTAAGTTAGAGGAATGGACATAGTGGAGAGTGGAAACCATTTTCCTTTTGGCATCTTGTGTCAGTATCAACCACTGCCAGTTTAGGTATGCCACAGTTTGGATGCAGAATGTAGTTTCCCTTACAGCACCAAGCACATCATAATAACAATCAGTTATTTAACTTAAATAGACTAGGGAGGAAAGGGGCACATATGTTTAGTTTCCAAAAGCATAGAACCAGCTTAGAGAAAGAGAAAATAAAGACTTGCATTTATATAGCCACCTTTCCTGACCACTGGATGTCTCAAACTGCTTTACGGTCAATGAAGTTCTTTTGAAGTGTCGTCACTGTTGTAATGTAGAAAACACAGCAGCCAATTTGCGCACAGCAAGCTCCCACAAACAGTGATATTGACCAGATAATCTGTTTTTGTGATGTTGATTGAGGGATAAATATTTGCAAGGACACCGGCAAGAACTCCTTTGCTCTTCTTTGAAATAGTATTGTGAGATCCTTTATGTCCACTTGAGAAAGCAGATGGAGAATGGAAGGTGGTAATTTTCATGGAGGGTTGTGGACCTCTGGATTATGTTCCCAGCACATATGGAGAGTTCAGTTTCACTGTAAACTGTGTCGTTTTAAGGACATTTTTGTTTGCCTTAATTACTTAAGAGAAAAATGGCCTTTTATGTAACTCCCTCTTGTTCTATCCAATGTGTGATTAAAATAATAAAAGTGCAATTTGATCGGCGTCACATCAATGGCTTCAGTTCAACTGACCACTAATTTCTCCAGACTCTTATTTGGCTACATTCCTATCAATGCAAGTGCAGCTCTCTAAAGGCATTAATAACTCGTTAAGAGTGGCGTTTTTTTTCCTGCCATGTTTTCCATTGCTGTTTGGTGCTTTCAGTTTCTGGCACTGAAGTCAATAGCTGTTGGTTGCAATGGAATTGTGGGGTCCTGTGCCTGTATTTAAAATCTTGCACCTAAAAGTACTTCACTTAAAAGCAATAGTTTCTTCAAAACAAGCTAGTATGGTGTTGGTAAATATCAGTCTTGGTAGTAGCCTTGCTTCTGATTCAAACAAGTGTGGGTTTATGTTTGCTCCAGTATTTGAACACATACTCTAGGCTAGCACTCCGGTGCAGTCTTGACAGTGTTCTGCATTGTCAGATATTGCTATATTTTGGGTGCAATGTTAAACCAATTCTGCCAGTTCAGGTGAACATTGAAGATCCCATTGGACCATAAAGGAGGTTGGTAATTCTCTGGTATCCTGGCTAACATTTCTCCCTCAAACAACACTGGTATAAACATGATGTATTGCTCCTTGTTGAATTTGTTTTGATGGCCATATTTGGCTTCCAAAACTTGGTACTTTTTATCACTCGTGTAGGATGTTACAAGGATTACGTGAAACACAGAAACATAAATTGGATTTCACCATATCAACATGCTGTAGTAGATGTCCCACCAGCAGAAGATTGAGCTTGTAGCTATTTTTGAAATTGACTACTGCTCCCCTTGAATAAAATTGCAGAATAATCTAAGACCTCTTGTGAGCAAAGCATTGTTTGCTGCAGGATTTGGCCCCATTAGCTAATCAATCTTTCTAATAACATTTCTCCTGTACATCAAGCCTCCTGGTCATGTTGAGCCATCAGCCAATTCTCTTCCTCATCAGTTAACTGTTTCCGTCTCTGTTTTTGTATTTTCAGATTGGTTATTTTCTATTTTTGTGATTCACCAATTAGATTGTTCAAAACCTTTCTCCTTAGTAACAAAAATCGAATTACCTGGAAAAACTCAGCAGGTCTGGCAGCATCGGTGGAGAAGAAAAGAGTCGATGTTTCGGGTCCACACGACCCTTCAACAGGACTGAAGTATAGTTAGGAGAGGGGTGAAATATAAGCTGGTTTAAGGTGGGGGGCCGGGGGAGAGAAGTTGAGGGTGGGGTGGTTGTAGGGACAAGCAAGCAGTGATAGGAGCAGATAATCAAAAGATGTCACAGACAAAAGGATCAAAGAGGTGTTGAAGGTGGTGATATTATCTAAGAAAAGTGCTAATTAAGAATGGATGGTAGGACATTCAAGGTACAGCTCTAGTGGGGGTGGGGTGGAAAGATTGACAAGGTATTAGTTGTGGATTTAAAAATAATGGAAATAGGTTGGAAAAGAAAAATCTATATAAATTATTGAAAACAAAAAAAAAAGCAAAAGGGAGGGGGGAGGAAACGGGGTGGGGATGGGGGGAGGGGGAGTTTAAGATCTAAAGTTGTTGAATTCAATATTCAGTCCGGAAGGCTGTAAAGTGCCTAGTCGGAAGATGAGGTGCTGTTTCTCCAGTTTGTGTTGGGCTTCACTGGAACAATGCAGCAGGCCAAGGACAGACATGTGGGCAAGAGAACAGGGTGGAGTGTTAAAATGGCAAGCGACAGGGAGGTCTGGGTCTTTCTTTCTCCTTAGTATCTGTTACCCAAGTACTAGAGGGACTAAGAATAAAGTAATGAATGAGCACTGCCAAACATTCTATTTATCAGGGGAAATAGCCAGTTACCTAAAACCTCTAAATGCAAAAAAGTGTCATGATGCAGGATAGGAGGCCACTTATCCCTGAATTTTTGACCTATGTTCCCTGCAAGCGTGACTCTGCTCTGGAACCATGGAGAACAATTGCCTAGACGATATAGCAACGTTGTCAATTCAATAGTGCGTTGATTCCTGACACCCATAAAAAAGCTGGTTAAATAATAATCAATAAAATAGTAATGAAATACTGATCAGAGATTAAGGATTGAAAAATCTGTCAGTCTAGGGACACAGCTGTCGGAAGTGGAAATCGCCTGTGTGAGATAGAGAAGGGTTGTAAATGTGGAGGGCTGACCTGTGACCCTGCGTAATCATGGGCAGAATTTTACATCCCATGGGCAGGCGCGTGCCCAACCCGATCGGGCGTAAAATAATGCGTGATGACGTTGGGTGAACGTCCCGATATCATCGTGCACTTGCGCAATGTTTTGCTCGGCAGGCATGCACGGGTGCCAGAGCAGTGCCCGCCGTTAATTAAGCGCCCACTTAAAGGCCCTTAAGAGTCCAATTGAATATGATTTTTCCTTTGCTCGGGCGATTTTCTGCTTGTCGCACAGGCAAAACGGGCAGGCGGCCAGCCAACATCTTCACAAACCTCATCCAAGTGCTGGATAAAAAGGGTCGGCAGCATTGCCAGTGTGAGTCGTGAGCAGTTTTGGAGATAGTTTGCAGCTGGTTGCTTACTGGTACTTGGCAGGTTCATCTCTGTTCGGGGCTTCATTGTTAGCATTTCCAGGCCTCATTTCAGGGCTCATTGCTGTCTGCCAGGCCCCCTGAGGGTTCAGACCGTGTGGACCCTTCCAGGTATTAGACAGCCTCCTGTTACCCTGGCAACGGGGATTGTGGTCTCTGCTGGAGGCACCTCCTCTGAGGAGGAAGAGAGGGGCAGAAGGGAGAGGAGGCCAGGTGTCCCTATGCAACTTCCAGGGGAGGGACCTGTGGGAGGAGAGGCACAGGCACAAGGGGCACAGGGTCAGCAGGAAGTCGAAAGTGGAAGGGGCCACTATCCTGCTGCCAGGGTTCACAGGCGGCGATGCAGCTACCTCAATATGTCCGAGGTGCTATGCCGAAGGAGGCTCCACCTCTCAAGGGAGGCGGTGACCTCCATTTGCCAGCTGATTGGGCCCGAGATCATCTCTGGCTGTATAGGTGGACACCCTATGCCAGTGACTGAGCATCGTCCTGGTCCCCAGCAGTCCTCCGACTGCCGGCGCCCTGGGCACTCTCTGCCTCTGCCTGCACCTCAAGCAACTGTGAAGTGCCCTCACCAATCTGCTCCGAGTTACTAGCTGCCATTCTAATTCCCAGTGAGGTGCTGGTATCTGCACTGGTGCCTGCTTCAGAGAGCGGGTGTGACACTGGTGAAAATGATGTTGATGGCCCTCAGGTGCCAGGGGGTGACCCTTCGGGGTCTGGAGACCGAACGCCTGCTGGCAAACCTAAAAGGAAGAAGAAGGACATATCATTAGTTACAGTTATCACTCTGTCACCGTGCATGCCAGACACTCTGGTGAAACAATAGAGATCTGCATCAAGGTGCCGTCTTCCAATGATCAATGGGGACTCCAGGTTCGAGGCTCATGTCAATGAAGAGACTGCATAGAATGGTTACGTAATCCGAAAGTCTCACCTCTGTGCACTGCGCCCCTACCATCATCTGGCACTCCCACCTCTCCACGTCCGGTTGCATGGGGAGCGTGCCGGCTCTTGAGCTCGAGGGCATCCTGCTTGAACTGGGAGAGCAGCAGCAAGTTGGGCGAAGCCTCCGCCAGTACGTGCCTCTTGGCTTGGTTATGGCTCATCTTCCCCTGACAGGACAGAGGAGCAATGATGAGTCCACTCTCTACCTGCAGCGCCATCGCAGCCTGGCCAACCCCAGCTGAGGAACACCTCACAGGGCACATCCGAGTTGTGGCCCTTGAGCTGCAAGGTACTCAGTCCAAGCAGCCAGGGCTCACCCCCTCGGCCAGCCCTGGCGTGATTGACAGTTGGCACTCAGACTCTAACATCCCTAAGGTCCAGACAGCCAGACCTTAACACATCTGCACACTGACCCATGCCAACATGGTACTCACCCTTCCTAAGCGAAGCAGCTCATTGAAATGCTTCCGGCACTGCATCCTTGTGCGCTGCACCACGTCATGGCTGCTCACCCGGTCTGCCACCTCCTCCCGTGCCTTCTTGGTGAGGTACGGTGTCCTCCTCCTCCCATCTCTAGGGACAAGGATGTCCCTCCTCCAGGCTCCAGGAGGACCGCGAGGCACTCAAGAGAAAAGCGGGGGGTGCTGAGTGCCCACCTGACCTGCCCTCCTGCCTGGCGTTTGCAGCCTCACTCGAGTCCATCATTAGAATGGCAGACAGAAGTCCTTCCCTGGCAGCCTTTCCTGGGACTGCCTGGGCCGCTCTTCAACTGGCCGTCGGGTCTCAATTGGACCCAGCGGCCAAAAGGCGCCCGCTCGGCCCGTGCTGGTCAGTTTGGAGCCGCGCAGCGTGAAATCGCAGTTGGGGCCCTATCGCGGGTGGCAGCTGGTTTCACGGCCGCTCCGGGGCCCGTCTGCAGCCCCCGCCCGACAAGAGGAAAATCTTGCCCCATGTTTTTGCTGGTGCTTTACCTTGTGATTGCTTTTAAGTTTGAAGTGGAAGGAGGGTGGAATAAATTCCAAGCGCTTCTACTGAACCTCATACAGAAATTGACTAAACTGGAGTAAGTTGAATCGTTAAAGCTCACTGCAGACCCACAATGTCACTTAATTACACCAATGATTGCATTTGTGTAGCACCTGTAATGTAGCACGATGTCCCAAGAATGGTTTAACGAAAGTGTAGACGTATATGAAGAACAGGAAGGTCAATAGGAAAGAAGTGATAAGAGACTTGAAACTGGTTTGCGAAAGAAGTAACAGCACCAGTAGGAAAGAGAGTGGATTTATTGAGCTTTTCCAAGTTCCTGAAGGAGCAGAACTCATCAAGATAGCAGATGATCCTCGATTTAGTTATGAGTAACAACTGGGAAAAATTAGCAATCTGGTAGTATTGATTACAACTTTATTAAGCATCAGTACCAGGCTTGAAGAGAAAACAGGAGAGCCACAAACCACGGGTTAAAATATAATCGTCATCAGCTATCCCTCAATTTGAGGATGATGTCTACTCAGAGTCGCGTGTTTCTGCCTTGCGTCTTTATGTAACTGAACAGGCCATTTCTCGGCCCACAGATTTTGGGGTTCATGGGGCAGGATGTCCCATGAGGTAGTGGGATCCAGAGTGCAGGAATTGTTTCCTTTTCTTCCCCTCTCTGCCGCTGCTCTGTCTCCTCATTAAGACGTTGTGACTCTAAGTGGGATGCAGCTTGATGGACCATTGTCCATTCTGAACAATTGTTAGCAAGCTCCCCCCTAAAGTCAATGCTGCTGCGCTTCAAGGAGAGCTTCAGAGTGTCGTTGAACCGTTTTCTTTGTCTCCCCCATTGGCCATTTGAGAGTTGAAAAAACAAGACCTGGTGGGGGAGAGGGTTTTGGCCATTTGGAAAGTGTCCGGTCTGTTGAAATTGACCTTGCAGGAATTTTGCCTGAATGCTTGTGGACCAGGCTTCAAGAAGAACACCAGTGTTTGTTTGAAGGTCTTCCCATTGAATCCGGAGGATGCGGCAGAGGCATAAATTAGAAAGCTAAATTGGGGAGCAGCGGGTGCTGCAGCACCTACACAGGTGAGGAAGTTCACTGGATAGATCGTGCATGTTGTGGCACTGACTGAGGCCAAGAACTTTGTCCTGTGAACAGATTCCAGAATGTCATTTCAGAGAATCCAATAGCGCTTTCAGAGAAAAACAACCATAGAATCCCCAAAACTACTATTTCCCTTTGAAAAAACAAATGGAAGAAAACCCTGAAAACATGATTTCTAATACTTTTTTCTTCCAGGAGCACACATAGGAACAGGAGTAAGCCATTCAGCCCCTCAAACCTATTCTGCCATTCTATTGGATCATGGCAGAACTGTACTTCAAGTCTATCTATCCATCTTGGTCCCATAATCCGTATGACGCTCAACAAAAATCTGTCAGTTTCAGTTTTGAAATTTTCAATTGATCCCTATTCTCAGCTGTTTATTAGAGGAGAGAGTTCCAGGTTTCCACCACTCTTTGTGCGAGGAAGTGCTTCCTGATGTCCCCACTTGGCAGTCTAGTTTCAAGATTATGCCCCATTGTTCAGGGCCCCTCCTCCCCCCTACTAGAATCAAACTGCTGATTTGTCCCTACAGTCCCAACAAACGTATGTTTATACGTTCTTTTAAGCATGACGACTGTCTGGTGCTACCACGAAGAGGACTGCTGCTTTAAGAATATCTCAGCCATGCTGTCCTCAGTCTGGACACGTAGCCTGTAGCCATGGAGCACTGTCCTTTGCTCAGCTCAGCCTATCTCTAACCTGACAAATCGAAATGACAAAAAGATCTATCAAAGAAAATTAGACTGAAAGCAGATTCCGGCTCTGTTTAGATTTGTAATCTGATCTGTGTCAGACTGAAGGTTTAGCCCAGGGCAATATTACATCCAAATCAAATCAATGACTGCTGCATTCTGCAATGGTACAAGCATTTGTGTACAAACTTCTATGCCTAAACAAGATTTTGGAAAGTATTGTTTACGATATAACAGTGCAGGTAGTTTATCAATTCATTTTCTAATTTGGAAGCCTCATTTACAATTTAGAATTAACCAAGACTATTTGGAAATCTACTTCTTGGAGACTGAAAGGTGCTTTATCAATGACCAGGTGGGCCTGGGAGGGTTGGCTGTCATTATAAATGTTAAATGAATGTGCCTGTTAAAATAAAATACCAGTGGCTTTTCAATATGGTTTCTTGGATTTTGGTTCACGCGGCACCTGACCACAATCCTTGTCCACCGAGCAACTTCCCAAAATGTATATTTGGGCTCCAAGATATGTACAGTCAGATTACAGCAAGTACAAAGCAGACAATCTAGTGATTACCAATCTACCTCCCTGGGTACACTTATTGTGCACCCAGTGCTGCAAATTTGTAAGATATTGCAACTCGTTCCTGGTGTAGAGTTTATCATCTCTGCTTGAAGAATGAAACACGTGGTAATTGGATATAGGATAGTTTAGTGGTACAGTATGTTTGAAAAGTAGCATGATATGGTTTGTGCCCTTCTTCGTCATACCCTATTTCTATGTAAATTTAAATTTCTGTATAATGTCAGAAGGTAAGGCTGAGATTTGCTGTACTCTTTGGGTAGGGAGTGCTTTTAAGGGCCTATCTTTGATGTTACCAACGTGGAAAGCTATGAAAAAAATCCTTCCAGCTATGATGCAGTTCAACAATGATTGCTAAATGGCACAGGGAGTTGTTTTGACTTTAGGACACAGCTGGTTTAACACCTTTCTTTGATATGTGTGTCTTCTGGATTGGAAAATAAACTATTGACAAAGCCTTGTGTGAGGGAAGTTGTATTGACTGAGTTTCATACATAACACAAAGAGTATATAATGCCTACAGTTTGCGCGGAGTTGGTGTAACACTTGTTGAAGAGGAGGATAATATGCAGGTCAATGTACTGCAACAGGCAACCTTCACAATTGTAGTAATTACTTAATTAATGGCAATTAAGTCAGTACATAAGTGCTTGCCCTAATAAAATCAGTGGCTCAGCACAAGCAGTACTATAGTCCTTGGAGACATCTTGAGATAAACATTATGATAACAGTTCTTTTACCCAGTATTTTGGCTATAGGAGTTTATAACTAGTGTGGAGGTTATAATACAAGACATTGTCACTGGTACTCTGTTAAAGTGTGGAACTTGCTGCTTCTCTTACAGGGTATGGATTCAATTTATTAACATTTGCACCTTTTACATGCAATTGTACAACTTAGCAACCACAGTGAGCCCTTTCAAGAGGTTAGTGGAAAGATCAGATGCTCTTATTCAGTGGTACGACCAGAGGGAGCTGTGCAGCCCCAGGCCATGAATCTTTGTGTGCAAATATACACTTATTTCTTTTCTTGACAACATACCTCTTCAATTGTACCCCCATTACACAGCCCAGTGTTTCCATTCCCACAGTCTCATTCACATAGGCCACATGTGCGCCTGACCCGAATGGATGTGAAATAACGCGAGATGACGTCAGGCAAGTGTCCTGACCGATATTTCACTCAGCGGGCGTGCCTGCCGACAATTAAGTGGACAATTAAGCCCATTAACAATGCAATTAACAGCGATTTTATGTGGCCCGTCCACTCTCACGGTTGCTGGACAGGCCAGTCTCCCAGGCGGCATTCACATTTTTGCTCAAATCTCGATCCGAGGCGGGATGAAATCTCCATGGGGAAATAAAATAAAAAGAGATATCTGGGGACTGGTTTTTTTTTATGAGGTATGCTTTCAGGCGCTTGATTGTGCTGCATGGACATATTTTGCAGCATTTTTGTCATTTCCTTTATTCTGTGGAGGTCTACAGCTCCCTGGGGCAGCTGCCTGCCTACAGGGAGCTCACTAGAAGCGCTCACCCGCACCCTCAGTTAAGTCGGCGCCTGTCCACTTTCTGCCCCTACCCCAGAAGCAGAGCATTTCCCAGCTCTCATTTCCCGCTGGCTGGTTGTTAATTAACCAGCCAACGTGAAATCGCAGTCGGGAGCCAATCGCGGCCGGAGGCCCATTTCCCGTCCGCTTCCAGGCCTGCCAATCATGCGCGCTCCACAAATGAAAAATTCAGGCCGTAGAATGATAGAAATTATAAGACTCAAAAAAGACATTTGACTCATTGCCCCTATGGAGTGCTAGCTCCTCAGTTAAAGCTACCAACCCCCATTTCCTTGCCCATTCTCCATATCCATTTATATTATTCCATTTGAAGTACTTATCCAACTCTGCCTTAAAGTAAGTCTATCTCAATAGCCACTTGGAGTAAAGCATTCCATGTTCCAATAATGCTCAATGGGGTGAAAATATTCTTTAACTTCACCCTTAATTCCCCAAGTCATAATCCTGAGTTTAGGTGCGCTTGTTATTACGCTTGTTATTATGTACCAACCAGTCAAAACAGATTTCAACTTTTTACTCTCACAAGATCTTTTAAAATTTTTGAAAATTTCCAGTTGATCCTCCCGGAATTCCAATGAACAAAATGGCAATTCTTAAATTTCTTTCTCCCAGTGCATCTTTGCTTTAATCATCTTCCTTTATTCTTCTTGGAGCAGGTACTGGCTGAGCGGGTGGGAAGAATTCTGCCTATGCTGCTTGTTAACTGTTCACCAGCAGTCAGAAACCTATGCTTTCAATTCACCTTTCTCCCACTCCAGCTGTGGAAGTACCTACAGCTTCCTTATTGATGGTGGGGGCCACAGTGGTCTCAAGCTCTTAACCTCTGCTCTGGCATTGGAGTTCCTTTGAGCAACCCCATTTTAATACCTTTAAGAACCATCACATTTCAGGAGGTTTTTATTCCATCATGCTTGGCTTAATTTGAATGCAGAGGTAAAGGGTCCATCGCATTTACCAGCCGATAGTTCTGATAGTTCGTTCCTCCCATTTGCAGCTATGGGGAAAATGCTCAAATATCTTTTAATTTTTCATTTCAGGAACGTTCACCAGGAAACAGTGCTGACGTTTTAGCCAAGTCTAAGGGACCCAAATCACGGCGACTACGTTCCCTTGACCCCTTTCGTGGGTAAGACTTTTCTCTTCTTTTAACTTACATTTTGTGGCTGTGAAATAACACTTGTTATTTTGTGGTTAGATTGTACATTTTATATATGAGCCACTAAGGTTCATCAAATGCAGAAAGAAATGGAACATTAAAAAAATTTAAATAATGAATTTATTTGTTTTTAATTCATTCACGGGATGTGGGCTTCGCTGGCTGGGCCAGCGTTTATTGCCCATCCAGTACCCATTCCAGTGTTTATGATGTCAAAAATATGCAAAATACAAGGCTCTATTTTTAATCAATTTAAAATATTCTTACAACATCTTGGAAAAAAAGACTTGCGTTTATATAGTGGCTTTCATGACCACTAAATGTCTCAAAGTGCTTTACAACCAATTAAGACATTTTGAATTGTAGTAAAAGCAAAATACTGCGGATGCTGGAAATCTGAAATAAAACCTGAAAATGCTGGGAAAACTCAGCAGGTCTGACAGCATCTGTGGAGAGAGAAACAGAGTTAACGTTTCAAGTCCATATGACCCTTCTTCAGAGCTAAAGAGAAGTAGAAATGTGATGGAATTTATACTGTTTAAGGGGTGTGGAGCAGGTGAAGCTGGATAGACGGCCAGCAATAGGTGGGGTTAAGGAGAGATTGACAAAGATGTCATGAACAAAAAGACGAAGGGTGTGTTAATGATGGTGGGAAGGGCTAAGGAAGGTGCTGATGGTGGCATAAAGGTAAGAAAGCAGAATGTGTTAATAGTAGAACAAGGGTCTGTAAAAGAACAACATGGAACACGTAACAGATGGCCCTATTGGGTGGTTGGGGCAAAAAAGGATAGAAAAGGGATAAAAAGGGGGATAAAATAATGAATAAAGGAATAAAAATAAAAATAAATAAATAAAAATGAAAGTAAGTAGATAAAGAATAAAAATAAATTTTAAAAAGGGACTAAAAAGGGGTGAAGATAGAGGAGAGAGTTCATGGTCTGAAGTTGTTGAACTCAATGTTAAGTCTGGAAGGCTGTAAAGTGCCTAATCGGCTGATGAGGTGCTGTTCCTCCAGTTTGCGTTGAGCTTCACTGGAACATTGCAGCAGGCCAAGGATGGACATGTGGGCATGAGAGCAGGGTGGTGTGTTGAAATGGCAAACGACAGGGAGGGTCTGGGTCATGCCTGCGGACAGACCGAAGGCATTCCACAAAGTGGTCACCCAATCTGCCTTTGGTCTCCCCAGTGTAGAGGAAACCGCATTGGGAGCAGCGAATGCAGTAGACCAAATTGAAGGGGGTGCAAGTGAAATGCTGCTTCACCTGAAAGGAGTGTTTAGGCCCTTGGACAGTGAGGAGGAAGGAGGTAAAGGGGTAAGTGTTACACCTTCTGCGATTGCATGGGAAGGTGATGTAGGAAGGGGAAGAGGTGTTGGGGGTGATGGAGGAGTGAACCAGGGTTTCCCGGAGGGAACAGTCCCTACGGAATGTTGACAGGGGGTGTAGTGATGGGAAGATGTGTTTGGTGGTGGCATCATGCTGGATTTGGCAGAAATGGCGGAGGATGATCCCTACTTTGACTACAGCTCCTCACACCCTGCTTCCTGTAAGGACTCCATCCCATTCTCTCAGTTCCTTCATCTCCATTGCATCTGTTCTGATGGTGCCACTTTCCAAAACGGCACTTCTGACATGTCTTCCTTCTTCCTTAACCGAGGTTTCCCACCCACTGTAGTTGATAGGCCTTCAACCGTGTCTGACCCATCTCCCGCACTCTGCCCTCACACCTTCCCCTCCCTCCCAGGACCATGATAGGGACCCCCTTGTCCTCACTTTTCACTTCACCAGCCTCCGCATTCAAAGGATCATCCTCCGCCATTTCCACCAACTCCAGCATAATGCCACCACCAAACACATCTTCCCTTCATCCTCCCCTGTCAACATTCCGTAGGGACCGTTTCCCTGTCTCCACCCCCAATAGGGCCATCTGTTGCTTGTTCCATGTTGTTCTTTCACAGGTTGCTGACCCTTGTTCTGCTATTAACACATTTTGCTATCTTACCTTTATGCCACCATCAGCACATTCCTTAGCTCTTACCACTACCATTAACAATCCCTTTGACTTTTTGCCCATGACGTCTTTGTCAATTTCCTTCGCCCCCACCTATCGCTGGCCTTCTATCCAGCTTCACCTGCTCCAACACCCCTTAAACAGTATAAATTTCATCACATTTCTACTTCTATTTGGCTCTGAAGAAGGGTCATACAGACTCGAAACGTTAACTCTGTTTCTCTCTCCATAGATGCTGTCAGACCTGCTGAGTTTTTCCAGCATTTTCTGTTTTTAATTTGATTTGTAGTCACTGTTGTAAAATAGGAAATTCAGCAGTCAAATTGTTGTCAGCAAGCTCCAAGAAACAGCAATGTGATAATGACCAGACAATCTACTTTTGCCATGTTGATTGAGGGATAAATGTTGGCCAGGACACTGGAGATAGGTCCCCTCCTCTTCTATGAATAGTGCCATGGGATCTTTTAGACCCACCTGAGGGGGAAGGTGGGGCCTCGGTTTAATGTTTCCCCCAAAAGGCAGCATGTCTGACAGCGCAGCACACCCTCAGTACTACACTGGAGTGTCAGCCTTGATTTTAGTGTTCAAGTCTAACGGTGGGACTTGAACCCATAACCTTCTGATTCAGAGGCAAGAGTGCTATTAACTGAAGTATGGCTGACCCCCTCAATGTATATCGTGCTTTTCACAACCTCAGGATGTTCCAAAGTGCTTTACTGCCAATGAAGTAATTTTTAAGTGTAGTCACAGATGCAACATTGGAAATGGAGAGAAAGGACAGACCAAAGCTCCTTTCCTCCAAGAATAATCATGCTTGAAACCACTGGTGATATATTCCCATGACATTGCTTCCCTTATCCTTCTTGGGGGTAGAGTTCTTGAAGCTGGTCATGTTGTCAAGTTAAACTGGTGAGCTGTTGTATCCCTCTCAGCTTTACCTCCCTTTGGCACATCAGGTTTAATCAGCAGATAAAAACAAAAAACTACTGCGGATGCTGGAAATCCAAAACAAAAACAGAATTACCTGGAAAAACTCAGCAGGTCTGGCAGCATCGGTGGAGAAGAAAAGAGTCGACGTTTCGAGTCCACATGACCCTTCAACAGAACACCAGTTCTGTTGAAGGGTCATGTGGACTCGAAACGTCGACTCTTTTCTTCTCCACCGATGCTGTCAGACCTGCTGAGTTTTTCCAGGTAATTCTGTTTTTGTTTTAGGTTTAATCAGCAGTCTGTTTGAAAGTGCTACTGCCATGTGACCACAGCAGATCTGAAAGGGAAAGAAATAGCTAGTCACTGTAGCAGCTGGGGGGATGGTGAGTGGTCCAGTTGCTTACACTGTTCAGAATGAGAGTACGTTGGGCAAAACATGTTTCTACTGTATTAGCTGCTGCTGCTGTGAACCGGGCTGGAAATTCCCTCTACTCCTAGTGAAGCTGAGAGAGCCCAAAGACCTGCGCTTAAAAGCACACTGCTTATTAATACAAGCGCCCCGAAGTTGAGAAGCTATCAAGAAAAGCCACACTGCAGGGCAACAGAAGTGGGTTGTTCCACCCTGATGAATCACCTGTCCTCGTTAATAGAAAGGATTTGCATTTATATAGCACCTTTCGTATCCGCTGAACATCCAAAATGCTTTACAGGCAATGAAGTTCCTTTGAAAGATAATGTAAGAACAAAGAACAAAGAAAAGTACAGCACAGGAACAGGCCCTTTGGCCCTCCAAGCCTGCGCCGATCATATTGCCTGTCAAACTAAAACATTTTGCACTTCTGGGGTCCGTATCCCTCTATTCCCATCCTATTCATGTATTTGTCAAGCTGCCTCTTAAACACCACTATCGTAGCTGCTTCCACCTCCTCCTCTGGCAACGAATTCCAGACACTCACTACCCTCTGCGTGTAAAACTTGCCCCGCACATCATCTCTATAGTTTTCTCCTCTCATCTTAAATCTATGTCCCCTAGTAACTGACTCTTCCACCCTGGGAAAAAGCTTCTGACTATCTACTCTGTCCATGCCACTCATAATTTTGTAAACTTCTACCAAGTCGCCCCTCAATCTCCGTCGCTCTAGTGAGAACAATCCGAGTTTCTCCAACCTCTCCTCATAGCTAATAACCTCCAGACCAGGCAGCATCCTGGTAAACCTCCTCTGCACCCTCTCCAATGCCTCCATATCCTTCTGGTAATGTGGTGACCAGAATTGCACGTAATATTCCAAGTGTGGACTAACCAAGGTTCTATACAGCTGCAGCGTGACTTCCCAGCTTTTATACTCAATACCCCTGCTGATGAAGGCAAGCATGCCATATGCCTTCCCGACTACCTTATAGGTAAATGTAATATAGGAAATGTGGCAGCCAATATGTGCACAGCAAACTGACACAGACAGCAATGAGATAATGATCAGATAATCTCTTTTACTGGCGTTGGTTTGAGAGATATTGACCAGGAGAGATATTGACCAGGAGAGCTTCCCTGCTTTTCGAATAGTACAACAGGATCTCTTACATCCGCCTGGGAGGGCAACATGATAAATGACCATTTGTTAATAGGTAATTGAGGGATATTTGCAGAGGATCCTGGTGAGTGTGTCTATATTTGCAGCTGTTCTGTGAGAAAATGTCTGAAATTTTTGTCAGGGGTTCTGTTTGCGGTTTACGGGGGTGTAAACAGGGGTGTCTAAAAGAATACCCATATTTGCGGGGATCTCCCAGGACTGCTAATAGTGGCAGTAGTTGCTATAAAGGCAGTATGTCCTTATCAAGTCCTCAGCTAACTGAGCTGGATGACACAACTGGAACCGGAGTTGCTGTGGACAGTGAATGATGGAAAACCCAGTGCGTCCAGCCAATGGGCACATGATCAGCCTCCAGGATGTAAAGGGATTCGATAGCACTGGTAGAATGGATTGTCTCATGAAATGGCCAAAGGTCGTTGCTTGGTTACAAGGCACATAAAAAAATACCATACAATTTCTGGTGTGTTCTTCGTGACTCAGAACGGAACGCTCTATTTATTTCTTGTGTTTTTAGAAATTGATTAAAGTACAATCTGGCCTGAGTGGTTTTTAATCTGATTTTTATGCTATGCATATTGTATGCTACCAGACTCCAGGATGTTAAACCGCTTGCTGTCATTGCTAGCATATGGTAATTAAGTGAGATGCCTGCAGCCTGTAGGGCTGGAACATTAATAAGATTATTTCTGTTCGTAATAGAAGAGTACATGTTTGCATCCAGGAAATTACTTTTAAGAAACATACTTTTACATACAGTTAGAGAGAGGGGGAAATATTATCCAGACCAAGCAAACATATAGTACCAGGAAGAGTGGGCAACGCAACTGAATTCTTTGTCGGTGAAAATGGGGGTGACATAGAAGAATCAATGGAGAATGCGTCTGCTGCTGTTATTAGACAGCTGGTGTTTTGTAAGAAAGTAAAATCTTTGTACATATCTTATCCATGCCTCCTTTTTTATTTCAAGCACTTTTTTGCACTTTGATTTTCTCTTTTTCCTATGGTTAAAACTTCTTTTACCATCCACTTCCCCTATACCAGGGGGTCACTGTCATCATTTCAAGCATCCAACTGGTTAGTTTCGATGGCCTGTTCATTGTTGACAGTGCTACTGAGAGACCCCGGAGCTGCTTCTGCTCCGCCACCTTCGCTGGAAGCATGATAACAATCCTTGTTTAGGAGTTTATGGCTGTAAGCAGGGTTTCCATTGCACTTTTTGTAAAGTTAGGGTAACGGGGTATGAGTAATTCCAAGGAAATTCTGGGCCATTGCTATTGAAAATGTTTCAATGCAACATGTAGATGAAAAGAAGGAGCTGCTGAAGGTTAAGCCTCTGATGCATTCTTTTCTTGACCAAATGAGGAGCCTGATTGCTTTGTCAGATATATGAAAGCACTTTGAAATCAATGGATTTCTTTTGAAGCACAATCATTGTTTTATTTAGGCAAACACGGCAGCTAAATTGAGAACAGCAAGCTCCCATTAACAGCAATTGAATGGATAATCGACTGGATGGAGTTTTGGTAGAGGAAGAATGTTGCCCAGGACACTTGATGAATCGCTTACTCTTTGAATAGTGGGGCAGGACTTTTCCTATGGCGGGCGGGCTGGGTGGGAGCGGGCGAAGGCAGGCGCAGAGCCGATCGCCACTCGCAATTGGCTCTGCGCTGCCATTTTACATGGGCGGGCCAATTAAGACCCGCCCAGCATAATACCCAGCCAGTATGTGCGGACGGGGGGCAAGGAGGGAGAGTCGGGGGCAGCACTCTTTCACACATGTGCGCAAAACAGCACAGCAATCTCACTGAGGCACGGGGAGCTGCCTTAGGGAGACTGAATGAAAATTAAAATAATGAAAGAAATGATGTAAAAATTTATTTAAACATGTCCTCTCATGTGACTGTGTCACGAGTGGGGACATGTTTTATATTTGTGGAAATTTATTTATTTATTTAATAAAAGCTTCAGGAAACCTTGTCCCGCTCGTGGATGAGGTTTCCTGATAAACGCGAAGGCCGCTTAGGCTTTTCGCCTGCCCGCCAGCCTTAAGGTTGGACAGGCAGCTTCACAAGTGGCTCAATTAATTTCTTAATGGCCTTAAACGGAATATCGCGATGGCGCGCGATGACATCGGGACACACACCCAACATCATCGCGTGTCATTTTATGTGTTGGCGTGTTGGGCCCGCCCCCGCACGCCGACCAGAAAATTCTGCCCATGGATTCTTTTACACCCACCCCAACAGGAAGACCGGCCATCAGTTTAATGTCTCATCAGAAACATGGGGACTTCAACAATTCAGCACTCTCTTCGTACAGCATTGAAGAGTTGGCATAAATTATGTGCTCAAGTCTAGCTGGATTTTCTAGCCATTGGGCCAAGTTGACACAAACCCTAAAATACAGATTAATTCTTGGGTACAAAATGCTCTACAACACACTTACTTCTGTTTATGTTTGTGTAAGACCAAGCAAAATCAGCCTGTGACAGTTTATGATTTTAAAAATTTTCACGAGTCTTGATATTTTTACCATGAGTGTCCTAGAAATTTATTGTAACAAAATTAACTGCTGAGCAATGGGCATTGGAGCCAAGTAATAAATGCAGCCACAACAAATATGTTTGACATATATAATGCTAGCAGTTCAATATTTTGTACCATAACTTGTAAATTTATTTTTGCATCTTAAAAAACACTTCTACAACATAGTTTTCTTGTTTATTTTTACACATGAAATTATTTTTACATTTCTGTTTCTCAAAAGTAGGACAATACCTAAACTTAGATTGCCTTGTTATGAGGAGACATAACCTGTTTAGGGAGTCATAGTTGTTTATTTTGGAGAACTAGAGGCTCTGGGAATATAATTGCTGTTACTGAGATTATAACAGGATTAGAGGTGTGGTGGATTTGGATAAGGTGTCCAAAATGGATCGCGGCAGTAGGACCAGACGAAAATGTGGCTAAAAGGCTACATTGGATTCCAGGAAAAATTCTCTACAGGGTGTCACACTTTGCACAGGTTTACTGAAGCATGCGGTAATTGTAAGCATGCTTACAGCTCTTTAAGACAGGACTTGAGAAGTTGTTCTGACAGGTAATTGTGCTATTCGAGTAGAGTGTGTGTGCGTGTGTGAAGCTTTCTCAGCACTGTGCCACAAACAGCCACAGATTCTTGGAGCTTGCCTTGTGGACTCAGGAGAAATATCCTGCAGCTTTTCCTGAAATTGCTCCAAGACCTCTTTCTTGGTTCATCATTTTTAAATTTTACTAGTGGTTGGGAGAGCAGTTTGTGAGATCACAGCGTTTCATGGATAGTGTGAGCATTGATGGGCCTAATGACCTTTTCTCGCTCTTTATATATGTTCATAAATTTGGTGCTCATCAAGGAGGAAGTAGGACTTTGCTTTCCCTATGCATTGCGATTCCAGATTATGTTAATTTAGGTAGATCAAGACTCATCTAAGTGCATCAGCAATGTGACTTATCTTAGATGAAAGGAAGAAAGACTAGCACGCATACTGCACCTTTCATGACTTCAAAGCGCTTTACAGCCAATGAAGTAGATTTGAGATGTAGTCACTGTTAATATATAGGAAAAGTGGCAACCAATTTGCACACAGCAAGCTCCTGTGAACAGTTAATGTGATAACGATCAGATCTTTTTCTTTAATGATGTTGATCAAGTTTATCCCGAGGTTATGTAGAGCAGGATGCTGGGGAGAACTCCCCTGCTCTTCTTAATCCGCATGGGATCTTTCACATCCACCAGAGAGGGCAAACGGGGACTAGGTTTGATGTCTCATTTAAAGATGACACCTCCGACAGTGCAGCACTCTTTCAGCGTAGCACTGAACGTCAGTCTAGATTTTTGTGCTGAAGTCAGACTTGAATCCACAACCTATTGACTCAGAGGCAAGAGCCACAGCTGACACTGGAAGACAAAACCTTTGAACTAACATGACATTCCGCGGAATTCTGGGATTTCACCGCTGCCCACATTTTAATAGGCTCTCTGAGTGAGCAAAATTGAGGGAATCACAGAATGCAATCCCCAAAATCCTAGAATCCTATGGAATGCGGCTTTATCCACTCACTGTAAATCAGTGCTCCTAATTTTTGGAACAAGCATACCCATTATGTTTTGTATTGAAGGGCACTAGTTTTCTTATTTCCTTGAAAAATGGATACATGCAAGAACGAGGCAACAGAATTCCATGTAGTGAGAAAAGGCTGGACTCTCTGCCCTGGTTCACCACGAGCATCAGGGCGGGTGGGAGTGGAAAATATCGTGAGAAGTTTTACATCGGTTTTACTTCATTGTGAAACCCGTTTGTGATTGTCCGCTCCACCTGTCAATGGAGGGCCACGTTTCCCACCACAACATATTGGGAACATCATTTTAATACATTTCCATCTCATTATAAGCCCTGCTGGCGGGGATTGTCCGCCCATAGTGGATCCTCAGGCCACATCGGTGTGCAAATAGAATGACATGTTTCACAACGGTACATGAGCGATGTGAACCTGGTGAACTGCACTTTGCTCATCATTCTGAGGTTAACTTGCCTGCCATGCATTGCACAACGTTCACAGGAATTAGTGTCAGGCTTCGCAGGCAGCACCACATCGCTTTCAGGGGATTGTAGGGCTCCTCTGAGGAATGGGGGTGACAGAAGGCCACAGGCAGGAGAAGAGGCTGCAGGGCTAGGCCTCTGCTGGGGGTTACGAATGGGGAAGGTTGCACTCAGACACATGACTGGGGGGCGGGTGTGGGGGCTCGTATATGTCAAACAGAGTAAGTAGTCTCAAGATGGGGATCGGTGAGGTCCACACGGGCTGTATTCACAATGCTCAGGGGCTAACAAACAGACATGCATCAGAAGCACAACTGTACCGAGGAACACAGAGGGTGGATGGAGAGGGTCTGGGAGGTGAAAGGGTGTTTTGCTGAAGTTGGGTTTGTCAATATTTGTTGGGACAGAGGGAATGAGATCTCCTCGGTAGTTTTAACTCATTGCCACTTGGTGTGAGAAGTAGGACAGTAATCCAGTCTTCAACATTGACATTCTTCACAGTGATGAGCAAAAAAGGATAACATACCAAAAAAAGACAATAAGATACAAATACAGTTAACAGGCAAGAGTTCATATAGAGTACATTTCTGTGGCTATGCAAGATATGGTTGTCTGTGCAACCAGCTTTGTCATATCCGTTTGAATAGTCTATTACGTCATTGCATGTAATTTATGTAATTACCCATTCACTGCTGCTAATCTGGTGATTTTACATCTCTGTGCCGTAATCTAGGATATAAATTAATGGTTGGTCTCTCGAAGTTTTATTTTGGGTAGGACAGAGGTCAGTGATTATTCATCAACATTTATCTTCTTACAGATCTAATACTTGATTGAATTTCATTTGCACTCTGGAGATGAGATATTGCAGCTGTTATCAGTCTTAGCTATGGTCCATTGGAAACTGAGTTTCACCCAAAACTCATTTCACTTGCACTCAATCACTGTGCAAGGAGGCAAGATTTGTACTTCCATTAGTCTGGACTGTATACAAACTACCGGATGTGAAAGGAACAGTGCTAGCCACGCCCTATTTTGTCAACTAATTATTTTCAATAGATTGTTGCCAAATTTTGGAACATTATCTAAATTTGGATTTTATTGGCATCCGATTCCAGTTCCATTCGTAACTTCTCAGATAATGAAGCCAGCAAGCAGCAGGACTTGGGCAACATTCAGATTTGGGCAAGTAACATTCATGCCACACAAATGCCAGGCAATGACCATCTCCAACAAGAGAAAACCTAAACATCTCCCTTTGACATGTGACAGCTTGCCAGCAAATCCGGCATGTTTCCCGTGCGTGCATAATTAATGAGGCGGGAAGCGGACGATACGGCATGAGAACCCACCATGGCGGCCAGCAGGGAAAATGCCATTTTCACGCCCGCTCCCGCACTTAGTGCAATGTAGGGAAAATCCTGCCCACTAAATCTGATCGATTCCGTCTTTGTGAACCAATGACCTGGAGTTCTTGCTGAATAATGTGCAGCTTTATGCTGCTGATTCATGTCCACTAGGTTGGAGCTTCTTAAACAGTTGCAGCTGTCGGGGAGAGTGCAACTTTCATCTCAGGAGTTGGTTCGGGCTCAAACATAATTCCAGGAACGAAAGGGCAGTGCATGTTAACCAAACGCAGAAGTCAATCTCTGGCACATGGAAATTAAAAACTAATCACAATACAAAAGTAAATTTCAGCAGTTTCTATTTCTACATCTGGGATATATTAATAACAAAAATATTAATTTCACGTCTAAATGTTAAGCTGGATCCTTTAATGAAATCTTAAAGTTTACAATTCCTGATTACAAAGCAATCGGTTCTGGTGATTGATGGAAGAGTCAAATCCACTGAAGCAAACAGTGAAACTCTCAACACCTCATTAAATCCCCAGACCTGCATTCGGTAAATGAAAACTTGTAATAAATGTGGAAAAAAATAATGGCCAGGCTAAATTAAAATGGTAATCTCTCAAGGATGGTTTGATATAAATACAGAACAATTATTGTTTTTAAATCGGTTGGGGGAGGGGGTCTTGTGGATGACCTTGAAGACAGATTTCAGCAAGTGGTCATGACGCTAATATGATGTGCTAGTTCACTGTGTCAGTTGTGACTGTTAGTTCACTCTGTTTGACAAAATGAGGCATTTTTTCATCTAAAATCGAGCTTAGTATTGGGGCCTTTAATTTTTTTATGCATAAAGCATTACAAACCAGCTCCACCCATAAAAACGATGGACCAGTTTAATTTTATATATTGATGCAACAATTAATTGGTTTGTCTAAGTTAGTCTGCACCAAGGAATTCAATCCAAATACAGACACCTTTTAGTATTTCAACTGCAAAATACTGCAGATGCTGGAAATTTGAAATAAACCCCAAAAATGCTGGAACAATTTAGCAGGTCTGGCAGTACCTGTGGAGAGAGAGTTAATGGGCTGAATTTTCCCCCCGTCGGGGGCGAAGTTGAAGGGCGGGCGCGCACAGGCGCGCTTCCAATCAGCGCCCCCAATTGAGGGCACAGCACCATTTTACATGGGCCAGCCAATTAAAGCCTGCCCAGCGTGACGTCCGCACAGAAGCGCTATGCGTTCCCTGTGCGGGCGGGGAGGAATCCCAAAATCGATAGTGCGCTCTTTTGCGCATGTGCACGAATGAGTGCACGAATGAGTGCACTCATCTCCCTGAGGCTAAGTGCTGCCTCAGGGAGATTGGCTGTAAATGTAAAAAACCTAAAAATAGAAAAATAAAATTTCCCTAACATGTCCCCTCGTTGGAACATGTCCATAATTTTCACAAAAACTTTATTAAAATTTTTTACAACCTACATGAAGCCTCATCCCGCCCGTGGATGAAGTTTCGTGCTTTTCCTAATTCGTGCCGGGGCTCCTGATCTGCCCGCCAAACCTTAAGGGTGGACGGGCAGGTCCTTTAATTACTTAATTGCCTCTGTCAATGGCCTCAATTGGCCATTGACAGGTCGGTGGGCACACAGCTGATTTCACTGTGCCCCCGCCTACCCGAAAATTTAAGTGGGGCGCGGTGACGTCGGGTGTTCCCCCCAATATCACCGCGCGTCATTTTCCGTGTCGGCGAAGGGGGCCCTGCCCCCGTTTGCCGACGCATAAAATCCTGCCCAATGTTGTGATCTTTTATTAGAACTGATGAAAGATCATAGCCTGAAACGTTAACTCTGCTTCTCTCTCCATAGATGCTGCCAGGGCTGCTAAGTGTTTCCAGCATTTTCTGTTTTTATTTCCCATTTTAGAATTTGTTCAAATGTGTTTGTTTGAAAGGTTTGCTTTAATTTTTATCTAATTTACTTAAATTTGGTTACTCCTAGCCACTTTTTCTTAAAGGTATTTAATTTTTCAAATAGGAATATTTCTGGGATCTCTGGAGGGATACAGTCAGGGAAGATGACTTCTGTAGTTGTGAAAAAAACACTGCTGTTTAAGAATGATGCTTTTACCACAGGTCAGCTCAACAATTATGAGTTAATTATTTTTTACTACTACATGAAGAGCTTGCCAGTTTTAATTACCATGTAAATATCTGTTGCATTGCTATTTTCTTTTTATTTTGCTATTGTTTTACATTTCTGCAATGTCAAAACTAAATTCAAATGCAGCCTGAAAAACAAGAGACTAAAGAAGGGAACCAGAGAAACTATGTGAACAAACTGGGCATAAGAGAGACCTGCTTGAAAACTAAAATTAAAGAAATGACATTAAAATAACAGTATATATTTCAATAATTAGTCAGAGAAAGAGAGAAGGTGTAATGTTTAAGTAGAATAGTTTATTGTAACGTCCATCTACTGGCAGGTGACTGCCCAGAACCCATACTTTCCAATCACTAATGGAATTTTTAAAAAATGTATTGCCTCAATTTGCATAAACTGTTTATGTGCATCAATAGTTTTGGCCATTTCACATCCTGTTGCTTTGCATTTTTGCATTACCAGCGTTCTTTAATGTATTGTAATCCAGTGCAAATGTGAGTTCCTGACACATTTGGCTCTGCTGCAAAACGAGGAGGAAACTTGAGATGCAGTAACATGTGGTTAAATCTGAGTTTTTTTGCTTTCTTCATTTAATCAATGTGTCCAGTTAATTGCCTAAAGCTTTTTGTTTGTGACACTGTGCAAGCAAGTGGGGCCCAACTGTCACTCAAAAGCAAAATTAAATATTTTATACTGCATGGTAATTTAGACACGTGAATCAATATCTTATATTGAAGTAAAAATGGAGTTAAATTAAAATACATTCAATAGATATTACTTCCTAAATTTAATGGGTCATTTGTAAACTCTTTTATTGTAAACTTATCATAAAAATGTGTTGCACATAACTTGGGCAGCTTATTTGTAAAAACAGAATGTCGATTTGAACAAACTACTGTGAATACACTGTAGCTTCATTGACATTCTGGACAGAGAAAAGGTGGCTTAATGTTTCAGGTATAGACACTGCAGAAACTTCAACTCAATTTACACTTGGAACATTAATGAATTATTTTTTTCTCTTTTCAGGGGACTGGATGTGTATTTTCTGTTTTCATTTTAGATTTTCAGCATTTTCTTTTTTCAATCTAATATCACTTCAAGTTCATACTGATGGAAAACAACTATTTGCAAAGCTGGTTAACTCCACACACAAGGGGTACAGTTGGTGTGTCATTGCTGAGTGTAGTAGTGTGACCAGGAAATAAAGCCCTCAGTCAGCAGTGACAGGGTCTAGATGGGGGCAGGAGTAGTTCTAATGAATGCTGATCCCGCTGTTCCTCAAATTCACCCAATGCAGAGACTTCTAAAGTTGACCTTCAGCTGCCAGTGAAATAAAAAACAAATGTTCAGAAAGAAAAGTTAAATGCATTTCTTGGAAGGAACATGATTGAGGAAGACAAATCTGCTGATTGCAAGGAATTGGATCATTGTGAATCATTACGACTTTTGTATTCAGATATTTGATTATTTATTGGCTGGTTCAAAAAGGGTGCAAAATGAAACCACAAATTTTAGGTACAGGAGGAAATAATCATTTTACTGAGAATTTTTAAGGTGATTTAACATTATTTTTATTCTGATTGAGACCTGCACTCTATTTTCTGCTTTTTGAATGTGTTTTTATGGCATCAATGTGAGTCACATTAAAAATGGAAAAGCTTCCATAATTGCATGCAGTGCCTGATGTGCATGAATAATGTAAAGATGGAGGCTCAGATTTTTACCATGATGGACGGGCTTTCTGTCTTCGTAGGGAGGCGGGACTAGAGTCAGGCTGACTAGAGTCAGGCTGGAGTTCAAGCATGCATGAATCACTGAGCCATTTAAATCACCAGCTGCATCCACTGATTTCCAAATTTCGAGCTCTAGCTGCATGAACCCTGGAGCTTGCAGAGCAGGCCAAGTAAGAGGAGGTCTGAACTTGGTGGATTCTTTGGATAGCCAGGGTATCCCCTTGGACAGGCGAGGTACCCCTTTGGATAGGGGCCCGGGACACCTTTGGGAGAGGTTAGGCACCCTTTGGGATTGTTATCATTAAACATGATTGTCTAATTTTTAAGCACAAGCTCGTTGGAATTGTCCAGCTGTCAGAGAAGTGTCAAAAAGCTGTCCAGGAAGTGTCAAAGCTGTCCACAAACTGTACAAGGACACTAGATGAGTTGGAATGGAGGAGGTAAGGGGAAAGGCTAGTGAAGGGGGGCATGAGTTGGCTTAAGTTGGCACTAAGTTGGCACAGGGGGTATGGGGCTATGGGGGTGTGGGTGGGAACATGGGTTGGTATAGGTTGGCATGGATGGGCCATAGAGACTGTGTGGGTGGGGTTGAGGGGTGAGGGCTGGAGGGATGCTTTTTTGTTTTACTATCATTCTTATTTATTTAAACACTGTGCCGGAGTGCAGAGGCAGGTCTTGCACGCAGCCAGTCTCTGCATTCAACAGCCTCCGCACTCATTCCAGGGTCACCCGCCCTGACTCCTATTTCAGCTAGCCCCCACCACCACCCCACCCCCCACCCCTTACCACCCCACCCCCTTACCACCCACCACCCCACCCCCCACCCCCTTACCACCCCACCCCCCCCACCCCCTTACCACCCACCCCCCACCCCCTTACCACCCGCTTCTAATTGTGTGCAGTGTTCCCTTGCTGATTCCTGTTTGTTTATAATAACCAATCCAACCACCTTCATTATTGGTAGATCAATCTTAGACAAAGCCCTGACATCGTCATGATTATTA
Source organism: Cetorhinus maximus (assembly GCF_964194155.1). Classification (NCBI taxonomy): domain Eukaryota; kingdom Metazoa; phylum Chordata; class Chondrichthyes; order Lamniformes; family Cetorhinidae; genus Cetorhinus; species Cetorhinus maximus. The sequence continues at coordinate 29,046,861 of NC_135905.1, forward strand.
TGCACATTGTGCTCACACGCCTATGAAATGAAAACTGGTCAGGCCTGAATTATGTAGGTTATAAGTTTGGACCAATAGCCTAGAGTGTCACTTGGGGCAGAATTTTCCCGTTGGTGTGTGGGGGCAGGCCCCACATGTCCACACGGTGACGTCAGGCGAGCCATCACGATATTTCATTGGGTGGGCACGCGATGATATCCGCTGCGTGCCTGCCATTAATTAACGAGCCACTTAAGGCCCTTGACTCACCAATTGACGCCGATTTTTTGGCACCTGTCCGATCTACGGGTTGGCACATGGGCACAACGGGCAGGTGGGGAGGACACATTTGTATAAACCTCATCCACGGGCGGGATAAGAGGGCTCAGTGGAGTCGCGAGTGTGGTCTCTCGAGTATTGATTTTTCAAAGTTTTTGAAACTTGCCTGTGTGATCTGCAATACTTCAAAACGCATCCCAGCTGCTTTGTCTGGACTCACAACCATCAGGTCAGCACTTTGCAGTGAGGAATCTTTTCTGGGCCTGCAGGTTTCAGGAAGCCTTCCCTTAGCCTGGGAATGGGAGCTGAGCTCTCCACTGGAAGCACCTCATCTGAGGAGGAAGGGAGGGCTAGAAGGGGGAGGAGGCCAGAAGTGCACATTCAGCCTCCAGGGGAGCCACCTTTGGGAGGACGGACACAGGCACAAGGGGCGCAGGGCCAAGAGCGGAAGGGGCCGAAGAAGATGCCACCATCCTGCTGCCAGGGTTTACAGGCAGCGAAGCAGCTACCTCAATATGTCTAAGATGCAGTGCCGAAGGAGGCTCCGTCTCTCAAGGGAGACAGTCAACTATATCTGTCAGGGCCTGAGATCTCCGTTAACTGTGTGGGTGGACATCCCATGCCAGTGGCTCTGAAGGTCACAGCTGCTTTCAACTTCTATGCCTCCGGCTCCTTCCAAGGGTCAGTGGGTGATCTTTGCGCTCATCCTTCCATAAGCAATGGTCAAGCTATGTTGCAAAATTAAATCACTTAACATTCAGCACTGCTATGGCTGTTGGGAGAACAATGCTGACCTCACTGCTGGGCACAAATACTTAGCCATGGCACCCCAGTCTCATCAACACCAGTGGGTCTGGGTGCATGGCGCCTCTCCAAATCCAGGGCCTCCTGCTCAAACCGGCTGAGAATGGCTAATTGCGCCTGGCCGCCGCCAGCCCTCACACGCTCTGCCGCGTTATGAGCATTCTCCTCCTGAAAATGAGAGATGAGCATTGATTTGTGCAAATTGTACATGGACTCTCTTCGCACACGGCCCACCCCAACCAGAGTGGGACCTATTGGGGCTCCAGAGCCTCCTCACCCCGCTGCTGCCGAACACTCACACAAAGATGCTCGGCCTGTTCCCCACCCCCCCCACCCCACCCTTGGCCACAAGCTGCCTACATAACATTAGGTACCACACGGTATATCCTTCCATAGCAAGGAGGCGCAAGCACGTGGAGCACAGAGGGCAGATGATTGTTCGTAGCCACGACACCTTGAAGTTCCCTCCCAGCATGTCATCACCCTGACTTGGACATGTCCTGGAGTTCTCACACAGTGCCTGGGTGCAGCTCCTCCAGGTTGCGCCCCAAACCAGTCATGTGGGACTCAGTGTAACACATGCTGCGGGTGCAGAACCCATCTCCTCACCACCCTCTCAGACTGACTTTGGCATGGGCAATCTCTGCTGGCCCACCCAGCAAAGGACACATACCGTCAATGATTCAATGCAGTTGCTACACTCAGATTTGGGGGGAGGGGGGTGGTGGGGGTGCCAGGGGGGGGTAAGCTGACCTGCTGGGTTACATGACCAATGCTAACATGGTACTCACCCTTTCAGAGCACAACAAGTCATTGAAGCGCTTGCGACACTGGATCCAGTTGCGTCGCACCACGTCGCGGGAGCTCACCACCTCCGCCACCTCCTCCCAGGCACGTTTCATCATGTGGGGGGGCCTCCTCCCCCCATTCTGGGGCACCAGCACCTCCTGCCGTGCTGCCACCTCCTCAAGGAGGGCAGCAAGGCACTCATTGGAAAAACGAGGGGCACACTGTCCCCCCGCCCTACCCTCTGGCCTGACCTGCCCCGATGGCCTACCCTCCGGACTTGCATAACCATGAGCCCTTCGCCCAGCCATTCCGAGCAGCCATTGCAAGGCTGCCAGACCTCCCTTCATACAGGCTGCCGGGTCGCCATTGGACCCGGTGAGCTGAGCACACCTGCTGCCGCCTGCCCACTCCCGCTATGCACTGGCGTCGTGAAGTATACTAAGCGGGCCTTAATTGGCCCGTCCATGCAAAATGGCAGCGCGGACCTGATCGTGCCCGCTCCCGCTCTGCCCCCTCCAGCCCACCATCCATAAAATTCTGTCCTTGGTTAACTTCATGAGCCAGGGTAAAGCTTCAGAGGTTTATCTCTTGCACTTTTCCTCTGGCTACTTAAATTGGAGACAGTCCGTGGCCCTGTGGGTTGCACACCATCTGTTGAAAGAGAAGGCTCAAAGGCTGAAATTGAGTTTTTCCTTCACTGGACTCTTTTGCACTCTGCATCTATTAATCATTTTCATATAGACAATGATCTTACGAAGAGCACTCCAAAACAAATAGCTTGAGGTTCATTTTAACAATGGGATATTACTGTAATGTTTATTGCCTATCCATCATGCTGCCAATGTAGGTATATCTAAACTATGGCCTGTGGGCCATATGGGGCCTGCCAACCCTGGCAATCTGGCCCACAAAATCCAGGCAATTCATTTATACTTGTGTTTATATTTATTTCTAGTTGATTTGTTGTGTTTGAATTTCATGGGCCTGAAGGTTTGTATGGGAGTTTCTTGGTACAGTTGGCTCCTTGATGGATAAATCCTAAATCAGAATACCAAGGGTTTGATTTTAACTCTTTTCAACCTGGTGGAAACTGGGAAGGTGGACAGTTAGATAGGAGTAGATTATTTAACCTGCTCAGATCTTGACCTATTCTGGCCATTTGTGATGTTAACCAGCAGGGTCTTGCAGGCAGATGATAAGCCCACCTAAAGCAGACAGATGCCTCACAAACATATAACAGTTGGGATCCAGTTACATCAATAGGATCCTGGTGAAATTTTAACCAGGGCCCAAATGGGGACGGCACTGGGGTTTTCCCACTTGGAGGACCAAGTCTGAAGACAATAAGAGGCCCTTCTGATAACTCTAGAATTTTATCTTTTAGGGCCAGGAGGAGCAGGAATGAAACTAGCTCCTCTTCCTCCTCCTTGATGATGAATGTGACTGAGATGTGAAGCTCAGAAATATGAAGGTGAGCTGCATACTCACATCCCACCACTCTGGTGCAACACACTGAGCTATGCATAGTTTCACCAAGCATTGCATAGTGTTGCATTGTACTTATTCTAACTGTGAGCAAAACTTATTCAGTCAACCCTTGGACAGTCTTGGGTTCTGATGCTTGCCTAGCTTGTGGAATTAGTTATATTTATGATGCTCAGTTGATACTTCATCACAATGTTCAGCTTGGCTTAGTTTGTAGCATTCTTACTTCTGAGTCAGAAGGTTATATAGGTCAAAAGTCTACTCCAGAACGAATGTAAAGTCTACACTGAAACTCCAGTGAAGTGCTGAGAGAGTGCTTGCATTATCTGAAGTGGTATTATAAGGCATTAAATTGTGGTCATGTCTGTCTCTTCTGGTAGTTCAGATGGTTGTTAAAGATCTTGTAGTGTATATTTGAAGAAGAGCACAGCAAGTTATCTAGTTTCCATTACACAACCAAAGCCATTAAGGATAGATGACCTGGTTGTTGTGGATCCTTCTGTGTACAAAATGGCTGCTGATTTTGTCTAAATAATTGACACTGTAATTCATTGTACAAGCCCTCTGCAATGTTCATCAGAAAGGTGCTTATATAAATATGAGTCTTTGTCATATATATTCGTGAAAATATAGATTTACATAGAAAACTGGCTTGAGAGTATGGGTACATTTTTCCTTATTTCCACATCACTGGGTGACATAATTATTTAGTTGCAGATGCTGGGAGAATTCATCATTTTGCAGTCAGCTATTCTCCCAACCCACCGGTAACTATAATGGATGAGATAGCCCAAGCCTCAAACATAACTTGATTCAGCAATAAGTCACGGATCTATTATGAAGTTGCAGCTTTGGGAAAATATATTTGGGGCTGAGGGAATAACTCGTCGGTGACAAAGTCACAAGAGGTTTGTGATCACCCTCACTGCAGATATTTATTATGTTACAAGTGTTGGTCATCAGTTTTCACCTATGTTATTCACATTGCCGAGCATAAATATAAATAAGTGAAGTATAAAGTGTTATCTTTTATAGAAGATGTTGTGTTTATCTGTGATTTAGCATCCTAATCTAGCATGGGGGCTACTCCAGTGTAAGACTATATTTCATGAGTCTTATATATCATTTGTTGAATATTCTGTGAGATCCTAGGTATGTGTTAGTAAATCAACACAGACACAATTTGGTGCCATAAAAACACCTTTCATAAAATGTATTTTAATTAAAGTAGTAGTTTAGAAGTTTGCCCGAATCCTGTAGTGCCTTATAATCCCTTTATGCCTTCATATATTTCCCTGACGTGGATTAAGAACAGTGTCAAAGAGGAAGGGGCCAAATTGAGCCGTATTCTTCCCCCATATTTGCAGTTTTCACTCGCCATGGACTGGCCCCAGTTTAGGAACAAGGTGATTAAGCACAGAGAAATCATGATAAAAAATGAAAACTTCAAACTTTTCTCGACCTCTAAACTCAGTCCCTGACTATTTCCATTCCATAAAGAGCATTTTTATGGCCCCAGGAGGTCTGCAGTCATACCGTTCCAATTGAATATTTGATTGTGTATTTCCAAAAGCATGACCTTCAGTCCTATTCTGCCAGCTCATAATTATTGAAGGAATCAGACAACCTAGAATCAAAGGGAAAGGAAAGACTAGGGTCTTTGTTCAAAATATTCTCCTCTCTTAGAAGAAAATATACGTACGAAAAATTACTTTCATTTTTTGCTTGAAAGTGCCAGGTTTTGGGGGAGTTTGAAGACTGCATTGATCTGATAACATTACTGACTGGTTGTGTTTATGAGCTCAACATTCCAGAGCAGCTCTTGGGCAGTTCACATCGTTTCTTAAGGAGCTGCCTGGATCCATGGACACACTCTACATTAATCACCTTGGAGGATGACTGTACTTGTGGGTCTTTATTCAAATGTCAAAAAAATTACTGATATGCATACTGGATTTTTCAATTAGAAGGACATGGGATGCCTTGAACCTTTCTTAAGTTAAATAATTTGGATGTTGTATTTTCTGTGTGCGCACCTCATTGCAGTTGGTTGGTGGGCACGAATGTTTATTCCATTGTCTTCAGATTTGTTTGCACTCGCATCCTACAATTTTAATTCATTCGGGTAAATTGACTAATCTGCCGTTTGAGTGAAGAGCCGCGCTGGAAGAGAGCATAAGTTAGCAATGGGACTATCACAGTAGATCGCACGTTCTCTGACCCCCACCCCATTTGAAGCTGGCTCCCTGCTGGTATTATGGGATTGGTAAATTCATCCTACAACTTAGCTTAAAGAGGCTTCTTACATGCCCAATTGTCAACCTTTTAATAACTCATTGCTTCATTTCCATTGAGTTGTGTCCCCTGAATTACCTGGGGCACTTCACAATTTCCCACTGCCTTTCTCTTTATTGTAATGCTCTTCATTTTGTATCCAGTAAATGTGTAGCCACTGACAATTATACAGTGTTTATTCTCTTCTTTCTTTCTATCATGGCAATTATAACCTATGATGAATGTGATAATGACAATAAATCAACAGCAGCAAAGAGGCATTAGGCATTAGGCCTTTATAGCTGGACAATTACCTTTATGGTTTGAGGAAAAATGAGTTTGTTCCTAATCTGGTTCTCAGGGATACAAGTCTGGAGTACAGTAACTCTGATAATTCACCACTATTGAAGAATGACACTTTGGTGCAGTAGGAGGTGCTCTTTAGGGTTGAATCAGCTTTCTTTCAGGCCATTTATAAGATGTTATAAAGCATTTGTGCCTAATGCCAAAGTATTGAATGTCTCAAGTTTTTTCACAAGTTTGCATAGTTTAATGTGTTGAAACTTAATATTTCACCAGTTGGCCTGCCAGTGGGATAATTCAAGCAACCAGACTCGTCCACTGACAGTGCACGCATTTGGGTGTTATCTAGCTGTGATTTTCCCAACTGTTTAATGGTTGCAAAATCGTGACCAGATGCCTGAATTTCTGATGTGCACTCCCATAGAGTGAGCCTCCTCACTGCGCTCACAGGCCAACAATAACAATAACATCTTGTGTTTATGTAGCACATTTAATGTAATAAAATGTCCCAAGGCACTTCACAGAATGTTACTAAAAAGTAATGACATCGAACCGCTAAGGAAATATTAGGATCGATGACCAAAAGCTTGGCCAAAGAGTTGGGTTTAAGGAATGTCTTAAAAGAAGGAAAAATATGGTAGAGAGGCAGAGAGGTTTGAGGAGGGAATTTCGGAGCGTAGGGCCCATACAGTTGAAGACACGACCTCCAATGGTGGAGTGATTAAAATTGGCAATGCTCAAGAGGCAAGGAGCAAAGATATTGTTGAATGTTATAGGGCTGGAGGATATTACAGAGATAGATGGGGAGGGAGGTGGGGGCAAGGCCAAGGAGGGATTTGAAAACAAGGATGAGATTTCAAATTTAAAATCGAGGCATTGCTTAACAGGGAACCAGTGTAAGTCTCTGACCGCAGAGGTTATGCATGAACAGGATTTGGTGCGAGTTCAGACATGGGCATGCAGAATTTTGGATGCCCTCAAGTTTATGTAGAGGAGAATGTGGGAGGCTGGCCAGAAATGCTTTGGAATAGACAAGTCCAGAGGTAAAGCCTGGATGAGGGTCTTAGCAGCAGATGAGCTATGGTAAGAGGGGAGTGTTACAGAGGTGGAAATAAGTGGCCTTACATATGGCATGGATATGGGGTCAGAAGCTCATCTCAGGGTCAAATATGATACCAAGGTTGTAAACAGTCTGACAGCTGCCAGTGGGAGGGATGGAGTTGATGGCTAGAGAAGAGTTTGTGGTAGCGACTGACGACAATGTCTTCAGCCTTCCCAATATTTAGTTGGAGGAAATTTATTCTTATCCAGTACTAGATGTTGGACAGGCAGTCTGAAATTTTAGAAGCAGTGGAGAGGTCAGGAGGTGCTGGTGAAATGGAAACTGATGCTGTGCTTTCAGATGATGTTACTGAAAGGCAGCGTGTAGAAGAGAAAAAGGAGGGGGCCCCAGTGATAGGTTCTTGGGGCCACCCAAGGTAACAGTGTGGTGGCTTGAAGAGAAGCCATTGCAGGTAATTGTCTGGCTATGACTGGACAGATATGAAAGGAACCAGATGAATGCAGTCCTCTCCAGCTGGATGACAGGGGAGAGGCATTGGGGCAGGAGGATGTGGTTAACTGTGTCAAAGGCTGCAGACAGGATGAGAAAGACGGGGAAGGATAGTTTACCTTTGTCGTAGTCACACTGGATGTTATTTGTGATTTTGATAAAAACCATTGTGGTACTGTGCAATAACTCCATAAACTTTCACTTAAAGATAGGGGTTAGGAGCTTCTGCTCAGTCGTGCTGGTTTATCCAACAAAATTCACCCAAAATTGACCAAAGCAACGCAAAAGATTGAGGAATTTCAAGGGCAAATTCAGTCCAGTGCAAATTGAGTTTCCATGATCTTTTTCACTGCTTTAAAAAAAAACTAGAGATCATTCCCACCCACAGAACTTGCCATATCCCCAGATTGAATTAATCACCATAGTGTGTTTCCGCTATTTGCTTCAAGAAGGCTATTAAAATGTAGCTGCTGTTTTTAGGTGCAAGTGCCCTAGTAGGCACCTTTTAAAAGCTTTTAAACATTCAAAAATATTTAATTTACGAAGAAACTGACTACCGTACACCAACGAAACGAGTAAATTGTCCTGTACAGTTTTTAAAGTTATTTTCAATCAATTAAACTGGGGCTACTAACAAGTTCTGATTAAAAATGCTTCTTGTTTCTGATTAAACCTATTTTCATTTGTATTAATCAAATTTCACCAAGTTATCACTCTCAAATGTAGCAAGAAATATTTTTTGATGCAAAGTTGAAAAATAAAATGCATTCTAAAATGCTGTCTGATTGCACTGCATCGTGGAAGATTTTGTGAAACAAAAGCAGAAAATGCTGGAAAAACTTAGCAGGTCTGACAGCATCTGTGGAGAGAAACAGAGTTAATGTTTCGAGTCCGTATGCCTCTTCTTTAGAGCTGATGACTTGAAATGTTAACTCTGTTTTTCTCTCCACAGACGTTGTCAGACCTGCTGAGTTTTTCCAGCATTTTCTGTTCTTGTTTCAGAATTTCTAGCATCCGCAGTGTTTTGCTTTCATCTTAGTGGAAAACTTGTTTGGTGACATGAAAATTAATTTGAGCAAAAAAAATTCAATTCAGAAAACGAATGCAATTTTGAGCACAATTTGTTCCCAGGTCGCCTATTGTGCCCAAAGCAGAATCTCTACCCCAGGATATTACCTTGTGATGGTCGGGTTTGTAGGATTCTCTGCCTGATAATCGATGTAACTGGCAAAAGCAGTGATAATCGTCAGCCATCAATAAAGTCAACTTGCAGGATTAGTTCATTCCTTAGGCAATGGGTCTGTTGCAGTTTTCAAAAGCTTCTTGATCATGCAACATATATCTAACAAAGACCTCTGGACACTTAGATGTCAGATTCATAAGCATCTGGTGGGCCTCCTCTAAATCCCCTTAAAATGTTCGGCTAATCTAGAATGAGCTTTGACCTTCCTCTGACCTGTCCCATGCAGAGCTAGAAGTACTTGATGCTGTAACTTGCTCACAAATTGGAAAGGGAATCTTCCATTTCCCTAACGCTGTTATCCACTGTTTTAATGAGAATGAATGCACCAAGTAATGAGTGAATTGCAGTGAAACGCAAGTGTTAATTGTGACTGCTGAAAAGCATTGGTGGCTTGTAAATTTAATTGCTGCTGTTGCAGTCTGGCTTCCCAAAGGGAGCATTATCTTTCTGTAATCTACCCAGCTGGCTCTTTCTTTCATGTATTCCTAGATCCTAGAAGCGGGATTGATGGAAAGGAAGGGCCAGCATATTAAGTTAATGACTTGGGTGGGAGATTAGAGGCAGAAAAATCCATTTCTAATCGCAGCCTCAGTAAGTGGTAACCAAGCGTAGCAAATAACATATTTTCCAAGCTTATTGCTCTTATCAAAAGTGATGGATAGGAAATATAGGTCATACATTAGCAAAACTGATACTGCTGCTTGTGCAATGAATGGGCACAGAGCCCTCAGCTTCCCTCACAATATTGCAACCAGCTAGGATCTTCTGGTATAAATGGGATATTTCTGAGAATTTTTTAAAACTCTGTGCTCAATATTGTGCCTTTGTTCCAACAGTATTTTGGATTTTCAGTACCCGTTTCCTGCTCTCAATGGAAACTAAGGTGCATCAGTTATGTGGAGGGGATAAGGTCAGGTTGCAGTTAATCTTCCATTCCCTCACCCTACTGCATTGAATTTCAGACTCAAAACACAATCTCCTATTCTATATTGTTCTCTTTCAGAACCTCCTAACTGTAGGACTCCTTATCTTTCCAGTCTTTTCTCCCTCCTGGGGTTTTCAGGTTTTTAAGGAAAGTATCAACTGAATTATTGATTTTCCTTGCCTAACCAAGCGAGGAAAGATTTGACTGAGGAGATGTTGGTGTTGTATATTTGATATATCTCAGAGCAATGTAGAGATGATACTGTTTTCTGAGTGTGAAACTGCTTTGTCTCTGCAATCACAAAATGCCTGCACTCATGCTTGTAGCTCAGCTTCTAGTAGCTTCTTGTGATGCCTTTTTATTTTGCTCTGAGTCAACACCCAGGCTTAACTAATCTAGCACGGTGAGCATTGATTAGTCATCAGACTCTCATAATCAAACACAGAACAATTGAACACCACAGATGCTATATAAATTGAGAGTGAAAGCTATCTGGAATGGTCTATAATAACAAAGGAAGAACTTGCTACCCAAGCCAAGATGCGAGAGGAGGTAACTGGTACACTAGAAGAACTTACAATTGAGAGGAAGGAGGTATTGGAAAGGATATCATTACTTAAAATAAATAAGGTACCAGGACCAGATGAGATACATCCAAGGGTACTGAGGGAAGTGAGAGTAGAAATTGCAGAGGCACTAGTGATAATCTTTCAGACTTCCTCAGACACAGGGGAGGTGCCAGAGGACTGGAGAACTGTGAAAGTTACACCCTTGTTCAAAGAGGGGTGCAAGGATAAAGCTGGCAACTGCAGGCCAGTTAGTTTGACCTCAGTGATAGGTAAACTTCTGGAAACTATAGTACGGGATAAAATCAATAATCACTTAGACAAGTGCAGGATAATTAAGAAAAGCCAGCATGGATTCATCAAGGGAAAATCATGTTTAACTAACTTGCTGGAGTTTTTTTTGAGGAGGTAACAGAGAAAGTTGATAAAGGAAACACTGTTATATGGTGTATATGGATTTTCAAAAAGCATTTGATACAATACCACACAATAGACTTGTGAGCTAAATTCTAGGCATGGAATAAAAGAGAAAGTAGGCACTTAGATAAGAAATTGGCTGAGTGACAGGAAACAGAGTAGTGATATAAATGGTTGTTTTTGATATTGGAGGAAGGTTTGTATTGGAGTTCCCTAGGGATTGGTGTTGGGACCCTTGCTCTTCCTGATATATATTAATGACCTAGACTGTGGTGTGCAGGGCATGATTTCAAAATTTGCAGATGATATGAAGATTGGAAATGTTGTCAACTGTGATGGGGATAGTCTTGAACTTCAAAAGCACATAGACATGTTGGTGGGTTGGGTAGACAAGTGGCAGATGAAGTTCAATGCAGAGAAGCGTGGGGTGATTGATTTTGGCAGGAAAGATATGGTGAGACAGTATAAAATAAAGGGAGAGCCTTTAAAGGAGGTGCAGGAACAGAGGGACCTTAGTGTATATGTACATAGGTCATTGAAGATGATAGGGCATATTGAGAGAATAGTTAATAAAGCATATGGTATCTTAGGCTTTACTAATAGGGGCATTGAGTACAGGAGTAAGGAGGTCATGTTGAACTTGTATAAGACACTAGTGAGGCTTCATCTGGAGTACTGTGTCCAGTTGTGGGTGCCATACTTAAGGAAGGATGTGAAGGCATCGGAGAGAGTACAGAGGAGATTCATAAGAATGATTCTTGGGACGAAGAACTGTAGCTAAGAGGATAGATTGGAGAGGCAGGGACTGTTTTCCTTGGAGCAAAGAAGGCTGAGAAGAGACTTGATAGAGGTATTCAAGATCCTGAGAGGTATGGACAGGGTAAATAGTGAGAAACTGTTCCCACTCAAGGGAACATCAAGAACTAAAGGACACAGATTCAAAATAGTCGGCAAAAGGAGTAAATGTGATGTGAAGAAAAATGTTTTCACCCAGGCGGTGGTTGGAGTCTGGAACAAACTTCACCCAGGTGGTGGAGGCAGGTTCGATCGAGGTATTCAAAAGGGAATTGGATTGCTACCTGAAAAGAGAGAATGTGCAATGTTACGGGGATAAGACAGGGAAGTGGGACTAGGTGGAATGCCCTTTCAGAGAGCCAGTGCAGATTCGATGGGCCAAATGGTCTCCTCCTGCACTGTAAAGATTCTGTGATACTGTGAACTCTTGAAAACTAAAGCATCACCCAGGAAATTGTCCAGCAAACCACAGAAAGTGAGTAACGGGGCCATGACAAGGTTTGGTAACTAACTAAAAAGAAGAAACGCAGGCATAACCAGAGCTTAATAGCAATGGGGGAGAGGGTGGTGGGTGGGTACTGAGTGCCCAGGCATATGTGTTGAGTCCTTTCCTTCCTGTTACACGTAAATGTCCTGGAATCAAACTCTCAAGGTAACATGGGATTAAAGCTTTCAAAGAGCTGCCAAAGACATGACAGTCCAAAACGCCTCTTTCTGTAGTGTAAGATGTGTTGATTCTAATGTGAATTCAGAGGAGGTAGCCAAAATCCTCAAAGAAAGCACAGGTGGAGTTCATATCCATGTAGGACAGTGTGATTGAGCCAGGGAGGTACCTGGTTTGCACAGTTCATTTCCACACTACATTTGCTTGTTAAGCCACTGGAGGGAGCCCTGCACCTGCTATTGATAGTTCATGAAGATTTTTAATTGGGTACAGGTTAACCAATTCACCTGATTGGCCAGAAGCATTTCAATAATGATTTCTTACAGGCTCCGCGAAACATTATGTTAAAGACTATATTATGGGTTGCAATATCTTCAGAAGAGAAGAAAAAATTAATTAAAAAAGGCTTACATTTGTATAGAACCTTACATGGCCATTGGGTTCTTAAAGTGCTTTACAGCCAATGAAGTTCATTTGAAGTGTCATCACTGTTATAATGTAGGAAATACAACAGCCAATTTGCACACAGCAAGCTCCCACAAACAGCAATATGACCATGAGCAGGTAATCTGTTTTTGTGATGTTGATTGATGGATAAATGTTGGCTAGGACACAGGGGATAACTCCCCTGCTCTTCTTCAACATGGTGCCATGGGATCTTTCACAACCACCTGAACAGCAGACAGGCTTTAACATCTCATCTGAAAGTCAGCACCTTCGACAGTGCAGCATACCCTCAATGCTGCACTGGAGACTCGGTGTTGATTTTTGTGCTTAAATCCTGGAATGGGACTTGAACCTGGAACCTTGTGCTCAGAGTCAAGAGTGCTACCCACTGAGCTGCAACTGGTACAAAGAGCTGAAGAAAAGTTTTTTTTGGCCAGTGAAGTGAACTTCTTGGAGCTCCATTAGTTGCTAGCAGTCTGTAATTATGTACTTAACAGAGAGCTGTGTCTACCCTATTGGAGGTGGTGGAGATCGCTCAGTAGGTGCTCAGTGGACAAGTCTAAATTTGACCTTTTGTTGAATCGCTGGCCGCAGCCTCTCTTCCAATGACGTACTTGAGCCTATCGGCCATTATATAAAATGCAACAAAGTCTACAGATTTCATACCTGCAGTGGCTAGTCAGAAGTTTCTCCACTAAAGGAAATTGGGAGATCAGGGGGTTTCATTAGTTGACAACCTAAAGTCAAAGATGCATGAAGACCAGGTATTACACAGAAGCAAGTTGGAAAGTAAGGCTTTTATTTTTAAAATCCAGAACCTGTCTGATTTCCATTTGGCTGATTATCTGTTTAGCCATCATGCACCGAGGGTTTGTCTGCCACACCTCAAAGACACATGTAAAGTAAATGTTACTTCTACTTCATTGACTCAAATAATCTGGAATAAACTGCGAGTTTTCCACCTGAGCTGCATTAAAGAATAGTTCTTCAAAAAAGGAAATGAATTCCAGACATTGGGTGGAATTTTACAGCCCCGTTGAGGTGGGGGTGGGGCCAAAAAATGCGGCGAGCTGTTCAAAAGTCCATTGGTTTTGACGGGACCGGAAAATCCCGCTGGTGGGAGGGGCCCTATTATCTGCTGGTCTCTTTTGACCTCTGGAGAAAAACCGGGGATTTGAAAGTAGGCTGCAAACAAGAAAAAATTACTTCAGCCTCTAAGCCGGTGCCATCACATTCCATTTAGGCCAAGGTTGAAAAGTGGATTTATAGGGACAACTCGGGTTAAACAGAGATCCGTCACAAGCAACTCAGGTCCTACAATACAATTGAGCAATGCCACGGGAGATCAGCTAGATCAGTTTAGAAATTTTGGAGCTGGTTAGTTCGACCCTGGATGGCTGGTGAATCCTCTCTGAGACGAAGTCACCATCTAGATTTCAGAATCAGTAAAAGGATTAGAAATCAGGTATGGCCAGCAGCTAGGCAGGCTGAGAACCTGGAAAATATTCACGGCTTTGAAAACTGGTTAATCACTACAGACTAGGAATACAAACATTGCCTTTTTTCTTGATGTTCCCGTTTGGGATATTTTTTAATGCTTATTAACCTGGAGCTGAAGAGCTCGCTTTTAATTATAGAAGTGTTTGCATTTAGATGGATTTTGACATAATTGGCATGATAGTGGCTAGACTGACCTTTCAGGCCATTGGAAACCCTGTATGTATTTGACCTGAGGAGGTGAGAGTGCTGAAATGATTAGTCATGCTATAGAGAATCGAGCTGCCTCTGGACAGGGTTAATGAAAGGTTAACATGGAGAGGCCCATGGTCTGTCAAGCCAAATTATGGGCTCTGAGATAACCGTGGGTGATTTTTTTTGTTAGCAGTCCTAAGACACTATCTCCTTGCTTTTCAGTGCACACTGTCTTCAGTAACACAAGCTTTTATTGGTACTTTTTCTGGTTGCTTTTCCAATCCTACTACATATTCTCCTCATCAATTTGATAAAGGATGACAGTGCAAAATGCCACCCAAAGGGAGCAACTTGCTTTCCCAAGTCAGGCATGATAAAGACAAAGTGCAACATCATGTCCCCTCTGCTTCACTTTTACAGTCTGCACTAATGCCAGTCTCAACAGAATACCACCGATGTAAATGGTTAGCAGTGAATCTGAAGGCAACGTCATTCTTAAGGCTTTTTCAAAATTCATTTACGGGATGTGGGGGTCAGTATTTATTACCCATCCCAAATTGCTCTTGAGAAGATGGTGGTGAGCTGCCTTCTTGAAGTGATTGTGTCTAAGAAAGGATTTTGTTGACTAAAAATGATCCATTGTGTGTTCCAGTGCCAGTCAGTACTAATGGGATACCTATTAGTTTGTATGTATTGCTGAAAAGAAACACATTTCCCTGTTGCTGAAGCTTTTCATCTCGCACTCATCAGGTCAAATGCAAGAATGTCAAATTTCAAACAATCAGAACAATTTATACTACAGGAGAAAAGGGTGCTAACTGGTTGGCAAATCAATGCTGAGGCAAAAAGGTTGTGATCATGTGAAATTTGACATTTGTGCATTTATCCTGATGAGTATTACATGAAAAGCTTTGACAACATGTCTCTCTTTTCAGCAATATTCAAGCGACTGAGCGGAATGTGCACATTGTAAATTAATGACAATTCATTGTAGCTAAAGTAACGTACACAGATTCTAAACTATTTCATGCATACAGTAAGTAATAATTATAACATTAAAACATCATCAAACTCGGATTTATATTCAGTGATAAGGCTCCCGTCTCAACTGGAGCTTCCTAGTGAAACTTGATAGCAAGACAATTGCCACATTTACTTACACAATAGTTGAAAGAACACATTGGGTGTAAGATTTGGAATTCTCTAGTCCTCTGGCACCACCGCTGTATGTAAGGAGGCTTGGAAGATTATGGCTAGTACCTCTGCAATTTCCCCCCTTGCTTCCCTCAGCAACCTCGGATGCATCCCTTCCCGTCCTGCTAAGTTATCAGCTTTAAGTACAGCCAGTCTTTCTAAACCTCTGCTTTATCAGTATTTACTCCATCATATGTTAAGGATTTTCAGGGGTTTCATCAAGATTTTATGACAGCTTAGTTTTCAAGTAAACCTTTTCAGTCTCACCAATTGATCTCAGAACTAGTACATGCATGATAGAAGCTGTAATGGGCATTAGTTGGATTTCATGAAAGTAGAGTTTTAAAAGAGGGGCTTTATTTATGGTGTTTCTGCACTATAGCACTGATTTTGGAGAAGCAGTCCTCAGTACCAAGCTCCGGGAAACGTTCCCCGTGTTTACAATTTTACCTGGCACTGTTCTCCATCAAGCATCCAGCAGAAGAGGAGGCTCCCTCTTCTAGCAGCTCAGTGTAAAGCCCATGGAAATATACCAAGAGCACTGAAAAGTTGCCATTGGCCAGAGATTTTAAACAGAAAAATATCATGGGAGGAACAGATCTCATCAATGATTCATTGTCAGTATATCAAAGTAAAACAAGTACTGCTGAAAAAAGAAACATGTCAAAGCTTTTTGTTTTATACTCATCAGGACACTTTGCAAGAATTCTAATACAAGGGGAAGACAACAATTTATACTATATGAGAAGAGAGTGCTGATTAGCTGGCAAGTGGTCTCTGATTGGTAGAGGTGTTGCCATGGAGAATGCAACAGTGATAGTGACTGACAGTTAACTGCCAAGCATTGTTTGAAATTTAAACCAGGCAGCTTGACCCTGATTGGTTAAGGCATTGCCCTGAGGAATGAGTCAGCGAATGGCTGTCATTTATTTTATTTGGCTGTTACAGGCACAAAGTGCATACATGTTCTTTCTGTCCGCAAAGAACAGGGCCCTGTGTATTAATATATGTAGCTTCCAGTACATGCAAATGTGCCACACCGGTGCATTCTCCATGGCAATGCCTCTACCAATCAGAGTCTACTTGCCAACCAATCAGCACTCTCTTCTCATGCAGTATAAATTGTTGTTTTCCCCTTATATTGTTATTCTTGTGAAGTGTCCTGATGAGTGCAAGATGAAAAACTTTGACATGTTTCTTTTTTCAGCAATACTCACATTATGTACTACCAAAAGTAAAACAAGTTGTTACTGGACTGAGATAATCTTAACATCACTTTACTTGGCGGAGTGTAGGGGAAGATCTAAAAGGAATAGTGACAATATCAGATATGTTAAGGAATTGGCAAAGGGAAATTAGCAACAGGAAAGTCTTGTGATATCTTTGGTTAGCCTGGTAATGTTGACTGACTGATCAGACCACAAAATTCAGGACCACTAACAATAGCTTGGTAATCTTACCCAGTGAGCCTACAAGGGTGGTCTGTATCCTGTGGGATAATACTCCTGTTATGCATCTTGGGATGTCTTACCATGCTAAAGACTCTATGTAAATACGTTGTTGTTAAAATAGAGGTGCAGTAGGGAATGAGCTTCTAACTGAATTAAAGCACATTTTTGGGCAGAGCAAATGGAACTTTGCCCCACACATCACCAATGGTGCCCATGGCCTGGAGCACTCATTACTTCTCTGGGCACTGAGAGTGCCAGCGTTTTCTCTTTTCCAGAACGAGTATCCTTCAGCTTGATGGTCACAAAAATATACCCTCAGAAAATGCTGTCTGAGCGGTCTCCTGGGAGCCAACACTCATCCTTCAACCAATAGAACTAAAAAAACAAATACTACAGATAGTGGCTTATAGATCAACCCAGTGTATAAGACAATCCCATTTTTTTCAGTCCTCAAAATTTTGCATACACTCGATGTATAAGTTCATCCCCCTTTCCAGCCACGACATGCTATACTTGCATTAGTAGTCAGCCTTAACTTTTCACCCCACAAAAGGATGTTTTACTTACTGGTGCCTTATAACTAGGTGCAAAGGATCAAGCAGGCGATACAGGATATGTTGCAAAGATGTACGGGAGTTTAAGACACCTGCACACAGAGAAGGGCTCGCATGGTGAACGACAAAAATGGCAACCAGCCATGACAATGCTGGCTTCCCACTTTGTGCTTGGTGGATAAGTCGACTCCGTTTTTGGAGACGTTTCTCAAGGCTTCAAAGATCGACTTACATGGCGATATCTATGGAAGTGATCGTTCATCGGATCGCAACGGCCTGGTTTTTTTGTGATGATGATGTTAGTGAAATTGTCAGTGTTCGCTGACATTACCCTGCTGAAACTAACAGTAACTTTGGCAGTTTGGACACGCATAAATAAATGCTGAAATCCAAATGATGTCAGTGAGTCTACTCCCCTCCATAGGGTGCACTGCAGGGGTTCCCAGAGATGGCAATCTCCATGAGATCATCACATCAGTGAGAACTTCCACTCTAACACTGTTAGTCTCATTGGAAAAATTCTGCAAAAAGTTACACCTTGTCGAATGTGGTGTAACTTTTGTACTGGGTTTTTTAATGGCTTCCTAACTTCAAAATTGTTGCTAAACACCCTCTCTGACCCTGAAAAACTAATTTTATATTTGTGGGCTGTCCAGTTTCTCCACAATGATTAAAAATTCCACATATTTTTAAAAACATGAAAAAGATTATTTATTTTTAAAAGTCTATGTTTATTTTAACTTCCATCTGAATACAGTCAAATTAATTTTGCTATCTGAAAATTTAAATTAAAAACGTAAGTGTTTTTAGCTTCCTGGTTTGCTCTGTGTGAACACCTCAATTTTGTTGGTTGCCTACCCACTTTCTGACATCCCTGTTGCATGTCAAGTCATCCCCTGGATTTGTCACCAGATTTAAACTACCATTGAGAAATGGGATAGGAATGCCATTTAGATCTTTGTGGGCAGCTTTCTTCAAAGTCAGTGACGAATGCCCTTGCTTTATTATTCTGATGTCATTATTCTGATGTCACAGGCAACGAGTGGCTGTCAAGTTGACCCATGTAGCAACAATGGCTGGCTTCAAGCTAGTTCGCTGTACGTGAAGCACTCTAAGATGTTTTTGAAGCACTTTGAGCTGCTTCCGAGAAGTGACATGATGCGCTGGATAAATGCAAGTCATTTAACTTATGACGGCCATCTGAGAAGCAGATATAAAGCTTATTGTGTATCTATGTGGGGGTGGGGGGGGAGAAGATAGATGAATATGAAGCCTCTCAGCAGATGATTTGCAAGCGTTGAATGTTTCCAGCAGGTGTTGCTATCTCCACTCAGTCCTGTCAGTCATTACCCGCTTCCTCACGTTACCTTGTGAAGAGAATTTAATCTCCTCTTTGTGTTTAATTTGTACCAGTTCTTTTCTGAGATGAAGATTCCTATGGAGCACGCAGCAAAACAGAAAGGTAATTCTTCAGCCATAAATGATTCTACAGCAACTGGTCCAATTTGCAAGCAAATTTATAAATCCTGTTTGCATACAACCCTCTTGACTAGAAATTGTTGAAGTGAAGTCTTGGATTTCCCCAAAGCACAAATACAATACAGTAGGACGAATAAATGTTTAGATTGCTTATAACTTTCCATGTATTGGTTCGTTTTGGATGCAACCAATACTGAGCACCAATCTGCCTGCTGGGGAAAATTTAAAATATCCCACAGCGCTATTTCTAAGATCTGGTATCCTGGAGAATATCTATCCCTCAATCAACATCACAAATACAGAATATCTGGTCATTATCACATTGCAGCTTGTGGGAATTTGCTGTGGGCAAATTGGCTGCCACGTTTCCTACATTACAATAGTGACTACACTTCAGAAGCATTTCATTGGCTGTAAAGTGCTCTGAGACATCCGATGATTATGAAAAGCGCTATTTAAATGCAAGTCTTTCTTTCTTTATAAGCCACCATTATTGATGATGTTACTTCTATTCAGAATATTTTCTTGGTCAGATGAATCCAAATTCCGTACTTTCTCTGTTTGATTTTTATGGGTTCTTGAATGATGAAGAAACTATAAAACTGACCTTATAGTAAAACACAGATATCTTGGTTTGGCTCAGTTGGTGGTACCTGTTGTCTCTGAGCCACAAGTCTAATTCCCACTCCAGGATTTGAATAACCTAGGCTCACACTCCAGTGCCCTGATGACGGAGAACTAGGTTGTGCTGTCTTCAGATTAACATGTTTAATTGGGGCCTTTTTAGCGGTTTCAGCGGGTGCCACCAATTTATTCCAAGAAGGGCAGTGAGCTCTCTTGCTTCAAGCAACACTACAATTGCATACATCAAAAAATCCCACAAATGGCATTGAGAAGCAGGATTAGTCTTCTCTGTTTTTTGTAATCATGTTGTGTGAGGGATGAGTGATTGGGTGAATATTTAAATATTGCCATGGGATCTTTAACGCCCACTTGGGCAAGCAGTGAGGGCTTGGTTTAACATCTCATTTAAAGCACTAAAAAGTGCCTTGCACTGACCAGATGATTCCTGAATAGGATTGCTCCCAGTAGTACCATGATGTGATGGATAGGGCTAATTCAGCATCCAAATCCATGGCCTATGTATGAATAAGCAGAACGGTACCAAACTGGTTTTAAAGCGTGCTCAGGGATCCTTTGAGTTTCATCGGCATGTTGAATAACTTGCCCAGAGTTTATTTAATTGGGTTGGGAATATGTGCCCTCCCATCTCCACTTGCGAAAAATTTGAATATCTACTGGCTGGGAAGAGAGCTCTGTGTATAAACACACCTGCACAGAATTCTTTCCTGGCGGAGAGAATTCAAACTGGAGCCAGACAATGTACACCAAGTGCTGTTGGGCTGCACCTAGTGGTTTCAGACTGATGGCGACAGTATAAATACAATCCTTAGATAATAAGTTTTCTTTGCATCTTAAAGGCCAAGCCTGTGATGATTATTGTTGCCTTATCTATGCTGTATCATTCTCTGATAGCGTCAGGTTGCCCTGCTGCTCTCAAAGTGTTGCCTTGCTCCATCAAGCTGTGCTTTGTGTTAATTGGCTTGCCTGTTTTTTTATGTGCTTGTGTTATTTATGAGGATTTGGCCACAAAACCAGCTGGTGATTTTTTTTATGAGGGTCTGTTTCAATTAAGAGGCACTAACTCCCAAGAGTGCCGTACAAAGGGAAGAGAAATCGCTGTTTACTGGCAGGGAATTGATGGAGGAAGTATAGGGCGTAACAAGCACAGTGGAAACACTGGGAATGTTTTTCGAGGAACATACAGTATTTTGAGTTCTGTACTAACCATGGCTGAGAGTCAAGGTGCTGTTTCAGGTGAATGGTGAATGACCTCTGGGCATTGCTTTTTCACCTTTTCTCTTGGTAGCTCAGGAGCACCTTCAACACGTTGATCCACAAAGAACCAAGTGTAGTCCTATCCCTGTGTTTATGTTATTGAAACTGGATCTCTTTTCTTGATAGTGGGAGACAGATGTAGACCTTTTTATGCTGGCTGTTTATTAGGTTTGGATCACAGGAAAGCCATGCCAGCGTGTTGGCTTCCCCAGTTTACACTGTTGGAATCATCTCCCTTATCTTGTTGTTGCTGTATAGTTGGCCACTTGATGCCTGCTGAAGTGTCCTGGCAATCTTTTAAGCTGCAAAAGAGATCGCTGCATAATGCACATCTGATCACATAAAGACGGGCGATAAACATGGCCATTGCCAGCGTTGCCCACAGGCAAGAATGATGAAAACAAAAATTGAAAACAGAAAGAGGCAAGCAATTGAAATAATTTGGACTACATGGTGGCTCAGAAAGCTGATAGGTGATGAGACAAAAGAAAGCTTTGGTACTGGGGAAAGAATGGCTGGAGGGACAAGAGGTCTATTGTATACACAATGAGCGAGAAGCTCAATTTCCTGTTTTGTGCCTATAAACTGGGTATTAAGCCTCCTAATTCTGCATCATAATCTGTTGAGTCCGACCTGGACCAGAAATACGCTGAACCTGAATTAGCTTGGGTGACTTTTAGTTGTCCAGGGCACGTGTGGGGTTCCTTAAGTATGTGAATTGCATCCTGTACCTGTTGTAGGAGTTTGAATGCTAAATTCAGGTAAAAATGGGCAGAACTCGCATCGCATTCGCTCTCCCTAGTTGAATCAGGTGTTAAGCAACCTAACCTTGGTCTTGTTGGAACTGCTGGACCCCCTCATAAAGTGGCCAAGAAGTTTTCAGTTATCATTTTTGTGGGCCAAAGAAAGGAGGAGTGCTCCTGGGCACACACAAAAACTCCCAGGCAGAAAGCTGACACCCGCCCCCACCCCCAGGTCACGTAACTCCCCGAGGCCTGACCAGGTCACGTTTGTTCTGTGTCTTTAATGAGACTCAGCCATTTTGCATTTCCATACCTTGCTTCTTCCATCGTTATAACAGTGATTACATTTCAAAAATACACCATCGGCTGTAAAGTGCTTTGTGACACCCTGAGGTTGGGAACAGTTTTATCGAAATGTCTGTATGCGTTCTTGCTTTGCTTCTCTCACAGTTTAATTCAAAGGTTTGTTTTGTCCAAAATTACCTTTTCTACACACTATCATATCTACTTCTATGAGGGGTGACCTACCAGACCCTTCCTTTTGAGACTGAAAAATCCCAGTTCCTCCAAACTCTGAACTTCCTGTCCTGTATGATTTCATGCTATATTGGGCAGTTAATTGGATCACTGAACCAGGATATGTGAGACACTTTAATGGAGAATGCCTGAATTTGGATTCTGTGTTTTGTTTTATTCTGGAATAAGTACATAGCCTCTTGTCTCATTGGGTATTATTCAGAACATTAGTACATGGTTTTGCCATTGTTGGTGTCCAGCAGAAATTTCTTTCATTGATTTTTCTTAATTGCTACTGGACTTCCTCTTGAATATCCTGTGACTGACAACTCTCAAATAAATCACAAGGAGCCTGATTGAGCACGCTGATCGGAAGAACATGACATCACGATCTCTTTCGTCTGGTTTTTTAAGTGTGGAGTTTTTTTAAAGGCGGAGTGTTTGTCCTGTTTGTTGCCATGGTAGTCAGCCTTGATTAGGTTGAATTAAATGAATGGTAATTGTCCCTTGAAGCTTACAATCTCACAGTCCATACTCAAGAGTTTAACTGCTCCTGATCGGGCCCATGTAAATGTAAATCTGTAAGGTGTTGATTAAAACAGTACAAATAGAGAGAAAAAAGTACACATTAAAATAATGAAACAAACGCTGGACATAATCAGGATCTGAAAAGTGAAAAGACGGGTTAACGTTTCAGGAAGCCCTTTGTCAGAACTTTTCCTGTTTCTTGTTCTAAAGGAGGGTCTACATCCAAAACATTAATCTGCCCTTTTCTTTTTACAGAGGCTGATGGGCCTGCAATGCACTTCCAGCGTTTTCCGGTTTTATTCATTATTCATTAAAACTGTGTTAGAGACCGGCTGCTCAAAGGAGACATTGTTTAAGTCGTCAATAACTGTCACATTATCCGGAACACAAATAACATTGGTCTCGAAATTACAGTGAGATAGGAACATAGGATGGCTTAGCGAATTTGTCTGAAATTCCTTTGCTCACTACCTTAAAGGCATTGACTCATTTATAAGAAACCTGTTACAGCTTTGGCTAAAATAGCAGGGAAAGGAATTTCAATTGAACTATGTTACTCTTAGACCCACTGTTTAATTTCGCATTTCAATCTCAAGGATTTAAACTCTGTCTAGGGGGTAGGTTACCAAAAGTACTATAAACAGAAACTTGACAGAAAGAAACGAATTTGCAATTAATAGGAGTGTTGTGCACCTAGAACAGTTCTGTGGACAGTACAGTGTCTGTTGGAAGGGATGATTTGAGATGGAGGTTATCTTGCAAGAATTGGGTGATACTGACAGGTATCTTTCTTTCCGATATCTCTTCTCTATCTTGTAGTGACTGGTTGTAAGATGTTAGAGAGAAAGCCATCTCCTGAGCAGGATGGCGGGTTGTGTTGAGAGACAGGATAGGGCAATGGGAGAAAGTAATAACTAATTTCCCTTTAGTGTAACCTTCACACACAAATAGGAATTGCCAAAATATCACGGTGGAATTCTCAATCAGAAGGCTGTCTCATAAGCAAACTGGCTCGTCAGGTAACCTGTCCTGTCACTGCTGTGTTACCACCTCATTCTGACAAGCATCTTTGGTTTGTTTTCTCTTGGTAATGGCTGTTATCTTGTCTCTCACAACAGGTT
Organism: Cetorhinus maximus; assembly: GCF_964194155.1. Classification (NCBI taxonomy): domain Eukaryota; kingdom Metazoa; phylum Chordata; class Chondrichthyes; order Lamniformes; family Cetorhinidae; genus Cetorhinus; species Cetorhinus maximus. The sequence goes on from NC_135905.1 coordinate 29,070,560, forward strand.
TAAGTTTCTTCTTTCAATCCCTGGATGTGTTAGAGGGGAAATCCTAGCATCATAAAGCACAGAAGGAGGCCATTTGGCCCATCATGCTAGCTCTCTGAAAGAGCCCCCAATTTATTCCCTAGACATTCTAGGGAATAAAATCTGCCCCAGTTATTTCCTATGGCTTCTCTTATTTTTCTGAATGATTTAGTGTCCACTATTAACCTTGAGCTGCTGACCAGTAGAAATTGCCAATTACTACTCCTTTAACGTTATTTGTCTCGAGGTCTCAGCTTGCCTCAGTTGGTAGCACTCTTGGCTTGGGCTTAGGTTGTAGGTTCAAGTTCATTTCAGGACTTGAGCACATAATATAGGCTGACACACTGGTGCATTAGTTGAGGGAATGCTGCATTATTGGAGGTGCTGTCTTTTGGCTGAGCTTGATTGGCACCCATCCACCACTTTAAACATCCCTCCACAACCTATCCACACTAGCAGCAGTGTATACCAAATACAAGATGCAGTGCAGCAACTCACCAAGGATCCTTCAACAGCTCCTTCCAAACCCGTGACCTCTACCACCTAGGAAGGTCAAGGGCAGCAGACACATGAGGACACCACCTCCTGCAAGTTCCCCTCCAAGCCACACACCATCTTGACTTGGAACTATGTTGCCGTTCCTTCACTGTCACTGGATCAAAATCCTGGAACTCCCTCCCTAACAGCACTGTGGGTGTATCTGCACCAGGTGAACTGCAGTGGCTCACCACCAGCTTCTCAAGGGCAATTAGGGATGGGCAACAAATGCTGGCTTTGAAAACGATGCTCACATCCCAGGGAAGAATTAGTGTTGGCAAGGTCCTGTTGGCTTTTTCAGTTGAACCTTAAATTACGCTATTCAATAAAGAGCAGTAACTTCCTTTGGTGTCATGGCCAAATTCCCTTTTCAACTAATAGCAGCAAAATGAGATTAACTTATCATTCATCTCTTTTGCCATTTGTGGGACCTTGATGTTCACAAAATGACCTATATTATGGCAGCACTTAAAATGTAGCAGGAAGTTACATAAATGAAGTCCTTCTTTCTTAACTAGTTTTTACTCAAACTGCTCCCATTCCTCATTGATCAGTTATCTCGATAGCTGTTGTGAAACCACGTATACTCAATGTCACTTTCCCGCCTTGGTTCATCTTTACACATCATTCTATGCTCCATTAGACCCATCTGTTGACTGCCAGCTGCTCCTACCCACGTTTCTGTAATGCCAATAATGTCAATATTGTTGCTGGCTAATTCCAATAGTTTATTCGTAATGCTTCTTCCATTAGTATAAAAGCATTTTAGCTTATCATTCAACCCTTTTATATCCTTATTTAAACCTTTTATTGTATTAATATTTCTGTTTACCCTGAACATTATTACTTCCTTCTTCCTTTTTGTTAGTAATGTCCAGTTGCTTATCTATGTTCACTCTGCTTGTCTCTTCCAGTTAGTTCTCTCAGGTTCTGAGCCAATTTCGTAGTCAACCATCACAATCTGGTTATATTCTAGCTCTCTATATAAGTTCTGATTACCCCGGAAAGTACTCCCTCCCCAACAGCACTATGGGTGCACTTGCACTACATGGACTGCAGCGGTTCAAGAAAGCAGCTCACCACCACCTTCTCAAGGGCAGTTAGGGATGGGTAATAAATTCTGGCCAGGCCAGCAACGCCCACAACCCGTGAATGAATATTAGAAAAAGGATCCCCAATATTCCCGGGGACTTAAGATGGCTAGTATGTGGTGCAGAATGGAGTTCAAACCCATACTGGCTGTGGTAGTTCATGGGATATGGGCATCATTGGCTAGGCCAACATGTATTGCCCATCCCTAATTGCTCCTGAGAAGGTGGTGGTGAGCTGCCTTCTTGAACTGTTGCATGCTATGCTGTGTAGGTACACCCACAGTGCTATTAGGTACGGATATGACCCAGTGACAATGAAGGAACAACGATATAGTTTGAAGTCAGGATGGTGTGTGGCTTGAAGGGGAGCTTGCAGGTAGTGGTGCTCTCATGCACCTGCTGCCCTTGTCCTTCTAGGTGGTAGAGATCGTGGGTTTGGAAGGTGCTATCAAAGGAGCTTTGGTGAGTTGCTGCAGTGCATCTTGTCGATGGTACACACACTGCTGTCACTGTGCGTCGGTGGTGGAGGGAGTGAATGTCTAGATGATTAATTGGGTGACAATCAAGTGGGTTGCTTTGTCCTGGATGGTACCAAGCTTCTCCAGTGTTGTTGGAGCTGCATTTATCCAGGCATTTGGAGAGTGTTCCAACACACTCCTGACTAGTGCCTTGTAGATGGTGGACAGGCTTTGGGGAGTAAGGAGTTGAGTTATTCACTGCAGAGTTCCAAGCCTCTGACCTGCTCTTGTAGTCATAGTATTTATATGGCTAGTCCTGTTCAGCTCCTGGTCAATAGTAACTCCCAGGATGTTAATAGTGGGGATTCAGCAATGGTAATGCCATTGAATGTCAAGGGGAGATGTTTAGATTCTCTCTTCTTGAAGATGGTCATTGCCTGACACTTGTGTGATGCAAATGTTACTTGCCACTTATCAACCCAAGCCTGAATGTTGTCCAAGTTTTGCTGCATATGGACATAGACTGATTCGATATCCGAGGAGTTGTGAATGGTGTTGAACATTGTGTAATCAGCGAACTTCCCCACTTCTGATCTAATGATGGAAAGAAGGTCATTGATGAAGCAGCTGAAGATGGTTGGGCCTTTGACACTACCCTGAGAAATTCCTGCAGCAATGTCAGGGACTAAGATGATTGACCTCCAACAACCACAACCAGCTTCCTTTGTGCGAGGTATGATTCCAACCAGCAGAGAGTTTTCCCCCTGATTCCCATTGACTCCAGTTTTACTAGGGTCCCTTGATAGCACATTCAGTCAAAAGATGCCTTGATGTCAAGGGCAGTTAATTTCACTTCACCTCTTGAGTTCAACTCTTTGGACCATGGCTGTAATAAGGTCAGGAGCTGAGTGGCCTTCGCTAAACCCAAACTGAGCATTAGTGAGCAGGTTATTGTTGAGTAAGCGCTGCTTGATGGCACTGTTGACCATCCCTTTCATCACTTTGTTGACGGTCGAGAGTAAACTGATGAGGCAGTAATAGGCCAGGTTGGGTTTGTCCTGCTTTTTGTGGACAGGACATACCTGGGCAATTTTCCACATTGCCAGGTAGATGCCAGTGTTGTAGCTGTACTGGAACAGCTTGGGTAGGGGTGTGGCAAGCTCTGGAGTGCAAGTCATCAGTACACTTGCTGGGATGTTTTCAGGGCCCATAGCCTTTGCAGTATTCAGTGCCTTCAGTTGTTTCTTGATATCATGTGGATTGAAATGAAATGGCTGAAGACTGATATGTGTGATGCTGGGGACTTCAGGAGGAGGCTGAGGTGGATCATCTACTCCGCACTTCTGGCTGAAGATGGTTGCAAATGTTTCAGCCTTGTCTTGTGCATTAGACAAACCACATATATAGGAGCATCTTCTGGGCATCACACACCCTATTAAGGTCCAACACCTGCCAGATTCTATTTTCAGGCAGGCCTTTATATGGGCACCCAGCACTCCTGCCCATATGCAAATTGGGATCCTATGCAGGTTGTAGACCTCCGATTGCTATTTTTTTCTCCTATGGGGCAGAACGTGCACCATACACATTAGGCACACAATGACCGCTGGTGACTGCTTCCAGAATGGCCTAGTAAATTTTGGGACAGAAATTACTGTGGGAGCAGGGATGATTCTCCAACCCCTATAAGACTACAATGGCCCCCCACCTGCCCATTCTCACACCTCTTCCTCACTTCCTCTTTCCACAGTCTAAAACCAATGGATTCCCAACAATGGCCTTGGACCCTGACCGTACCTTTGGGATGGGTACCATGGACATAACAATGTCATTTGCCTGTTTTTGTCAAAACTAGAAATTACCCTCAACATCTTAAAGGTGCTAGAATTGAACCACTCACCCCTGTATTTGGTGTGAAGTTAGAATAGTATATTTTGCTAAAACAACAGATAACATTATCGGAGACTTGACTTGAAAGAGTTCCTATCCCCGCTGGACAGGTATTGAATTACACAGAACTGAGAAACTCTGAGTTTGTGGCCCTGCCAAATCAGAACTTATTTCTGATGCTGGTTTAGAGAGTGGAACCAATGGTGCTATTTGTTCTGCTGGCTGTCACGAATAAACAAGATGGGTAAAAGTGAATACATTTGGAAAAGATATATATCTTGCACAACAGGGACTACAGAAAATATGATATGGCCATTAATTCTCTATTAATATGAAGATGTAAATTGAAGCAGAGGATTGGATTTTACCAGTCCCCTGGGGTGGTAAGAGTGAAGGCGAAGGGGTGTATGGGGGGGACTGGTAAAATAGCAAAGAGCTGCATCAGGATGCCTCCCCATCGCTGTCCATTGCCTGGGAGATTTCCTGTGAGGCAGACCTGCTGCCTGCTCCATGGAAGCAGTCAACTAATTTGCATAATTAAGGACCTAATTATGGCCCATTATGTCTGTGCTGGCTTTTTGCAAGAGCAATTCACCTAGTCCCACTCCCCCATCTTTTCACCATAGCCCTGCAAATGTCCTTCCTCAGATGATGATCCAATTCCCTTTTGAAAGACATGATTGAACCTGCCTCCACCATACTCTCAGGCAGTACGTTCCAGATCCTAACCATTCACTGCATAACAAAGATTTTCCTCATGTTGCCATTGCTTTGTTTGCTTTGTCTGGGGAGGCAATGGCCTAGTGGTGTTATCGCTGGACTAGTGATCCAGAGAGTCCAGACCCACAGCAATGTGGTTGACTCTTAAATGCCCTCTGAACTAGGGCACTTAGGGAACAGCAATAAATGCTGGCCTGGCATAAACATGCCATAAACGAATATTTAAAAAAATCACCTTAAATCAATGTCCCCGATTCTTGATGCTTACACCAATGGCAGCAGTTTCTCCCTATACTCTGCCCAGACCCAGACCCCGACCCCCCTCATGATTTTGAATACTTCTATCAATCTCCATTCAACCTTCTCTTCTCCAAGGAGAGCAACCCCAGCTTCTCCAATCTATATAATATATGTTGTCCTGGTGTACCACTATGCAGAAGCAAGACTTTTTTCCACAGGGGTGTAGCGTCAGTGGCTGTCATCTCTGGGATGTGCAGCGAATGATGACTCAAGACAAAAATGTGTTCTGAAAATAACTGAAGCCTCCCTCATTAACAGAGATGGTACTAACTCGTTCCTGCAGCTCACTCTCTTACTTCTGACCTCTGATGCCAAGACTGTTTTAGCGTCAGATACAAAAGATAGGCTGGGATTTTCTGATCCTAACAGTGACATGTGGGGCATTGTTGCAGGTGGGATTGACTTTTGGCCGCTCTTCAAATTTTCCTCTCCTGCCCCCGATGATGCCTGCTGCTGGTGGGGCCAGAAAATCCCGCCCATGGACTATATCAATCCATTACAGGCTGTAGCTGCAAGTATCTTGGTAACATACTAATATTTATCTCAACCAATATCACTAAATTAGATCGTCTGGTCTTGAATTACATTTCTCTTGGTGGGCGCTTGCTGTGCACAAATTGACTGCTGTGTTTCGTGCTTTACAACAGTGGCTATACTTCAAAAGTACCTCATTGATTCTAAAACGCTTTGAGGATGTGAAGGATGTTGCACAAATGCATTTATTTCTTTGCTCAGCAAAGCAATGATATGCAGCAGAGCCGTACAGAGCTGGGGTGGGAAAGCCATCCCTGATTCTCAGGTTTTCCTAAGTATTCCTCTTCAACCGGAACTCCACAAATATAGCCCCTGGAATTGGCTGTTGGATGCTAGTTTCATCGTAAATAGCTTGTAATTAGATATTAGATATTAGAAATATGAGAGTTGTGTACAGCAATACAGCATCTCCAGAGAGAAGGGAATATGTTTTGTTCTTTCAAGAATATAATACTGTAATACAAACCACACAATTCTATTAAGTGGCCTCAAAATCTGATCTTCAGCACTGAATTGGCTAAATCCAAAGATTGTGTTGGAAAACAAAGTGTTGGTTAGCTCTATTGAATAACCAGCCATAGCAAAGTATAGCTATGCATTTATATCAGTTGATGTATATTTTTCCATACCCCTGATTATTTCACAGTAACTTTTTAATAATGTTTTTGAACAGCTTGTGCAGTGTTTTTTGACTTTTCTAAGTATCTACTTACACAGGCTTATGCAGATTGTTGTTTTTAATTGCCTTCCTCAGTCCCTTTCCGTCCCTTGCACTTGTCCTGCTCGATGGAATGTTACCCTGGTTAAGTACTATGCAGATGTTAGATTTGACATTGAGATGTGCACAAAATATTTTTTTCTTCTGTAGTGTCACTACATTATATACTATATTAGTTGACCTTCTTGTTTCACTTGATTATAGTATAGATTCAACAGCTGAACACTTCATTCCCAATGCAAATGTTCTGAGTTAAAAGTTTTAGGGATGTCCATAATGGCAGACTAGCCATAAAGGAAATCAATGGACTGCCTCAGTGTCCCCATGAACGGTTCCATGGCATTGTACTATACTCACTTTCCAGGAGAACCCTATGCTTCTTGAGAGTGCCTGTCCACCCTGATTCAACACCAAGACATTCATCCCTTCTACTTTCTGTTCATTACCTTGGCGAGATGGATTTGATCAGTTTGCAGTATGAGTATGAGATGGAGTGCTATGTAGATTGGGAATGCCAGTTTGTTTCAGAAACCTGGGCTTGCCTATCTTATTCCTAGTTTGCAACATTGCATGAGCAGTACATCTGTAGCACAGACAAGCTCTACCTCTAAAGAAAGATTTGTATTTTATACTTTATCGTATCTTAGATGTGCCTCGGAGTACTTAACATGAAATGAATTACTTTTGGAGTGCACTACTGGTTGGTAGGTAGACTAATGCAGCTGCGAAATATCTGTCTCAAACAGCAGCGAGATGGATGTCAGTTATTGTATGTTGGTGGTGGTTTTGGATGTGGGAGGAGTGTTGGCAATGACAGGGGAATATCTCAATACTCCTCTGCAATTAGCTCCAAGGATTCTTTAATGCCCTCTGCAACTTTGGAACAAGCATTAGATTCAACACTTTTCACGAAGGACAGGGGTGAGAGAGAAGGGGGACAGGTGGTGATCAGTGACCAAAGGGAGAAGCAAGAAGGAATGGAAGCTTCTTCTTGTGTTCATTTTCCTTTACAAAGTAAAAGTGGCTTTTGCACCGAAAGCCACTTCTGGAAGGGTCCATTAAGAGCTTTGGCTGCGTTATGTGGATTAAGCTTTCATCCGCCTGGACTGTCACAAATCATTTTAGCCATAAATAAGAAGTTTCCCCTGAGGAAAGTTCAATCCTTCAGCTGCTGAGTGGCAGAAAGGTTGAAAAACTCCTGCTTCAAAAACAGCACTCCATTCTCATTTGGGCAGGTCAGTTATTAGTCCATCAGAGTAAAATATATAAAAATATCGGGGATACAATTCCTACCAGGCTATGTGTAAGAAAACCATGGATGGAATTTTATGTACCAGTTGGGAGTGGGCTTGAAAGGGGGGCATAAAATCGGGTGCCATGGAGGTAGCATCCCACCTGTCCCCTACCCAGCTCCACTGGTATTTTATCAGCAGCGAATGAGGCGTCGGGTGGCCTGTCCTCTCTAGGTCCATTGAGGCCCAAAAATATCCATTTAATGGCCACTTAAGGGCTTCCTCCCAGCGCTGCTGGTATTTTACCAGCACTAGGAAGTTCACAGGTCATCTGGTGCAGCCTTTTTTCAATAAAGAGTACTTAATTGGCTGTAAAAGTTGCAGGAAACAATTAAACTGTAGGTCTAAGAGAATGCAGACCTGCTGTTGAGTTAAGGTCACCTGCTGGTCTAGAGTGAATGTAGGTATATCTCGAAGTATCATTATTAAAAGCAGGGTCCACCACACCACAGAGGCTGGCTCCTGACATTAAATAAAATCTTGAAATGTAAGTTATTTCTGCACCAACAAAACCCTATTTTCTACACATTTAAGTTTCCCAGTCTGAGTGAATTTGGAGAGTTACTGCTTAGAAATCCCCACCTATCTTCTGGCTTCAAGTAAAGTTTTTAGTCAAATTGTATCTTCCTTTATTCAAATTTTAATGATTTTGAATCAAGCAACTGAATTATGTCTCTGGGAACAGGATTAACTATAATTGATGATAAAACAGGTAATTACCTGTTCTGGGAACTGACTTCCAAGGTAATGGTTGGCTGTAACTGGAAGAGAAATGGTTAGTCTCCTGTTGTGGGAACAGACTGCTTAGTGGCAAGGTAGTGAAAGGGATCAGTATCTGATGGTAGCTAGGGTGTAAGTTAATTGGGAACCATAGTGCAAAGTAACTGTCAGTGGGAAAAGGCAGGTGAAATGTGGAACTACTGTGGTAAAAGGATAAGTCGGCAGAAGTTGCAGTGATGGCGAAGTGAGTGGCACATTCTATTAGTAATGTCTGTGGATGGAAGCTGTCGGCTACAGAGTTCCTTGGGGGAAATCCTCTTTTGACAGGATTAAATTTTTTTAAAAGTCAACAATTTTTTACATGTTACATTTGAAGGTGATTAATGAGAAAAATTGCAACAAACTGACTCAGTGCAAAAAAAACCTGCATTTGTATAGCACCTTATCACAAATCTTTCAGAAAACAGCTAAAGTGCTTCATGAATTACTTTGAAGTGTGGTGCACAGGAAGTTTATCCAACAAGCAACAAGGTGAATGACTGGATCATCTTCTTTGGTACTTTTCTTTTAGAAAATAATGTTGGCCAGAATACAGGTACAGGGAAAGCTCTTTTTTAAATAGTGTCATGGGAATTTTAACATACGGCTAAACCACTGACAAGCAGACAGGGCTTTGGTCTAACCAAGAATGACATGCCTGACAATACAGCACTACCTCAGTGTTACAATGGATCGTTGGCTTAGATTGTGATATGACGCTGACTTTTTTTGTTGCTTGAGTAATTTAGATTCTGGGTTAGAAGGAATACCTGTAAATAGTAGGAGTGTGAAATTCATTGTCCTTTATGGCTGCTCCATTGAGGTTCTCATCTGAGTCCCCTGTAGCAGAATTTGCCTGTGACCTTGCCTTTCAAGGAGTGGCAAACAACCACTCTTTACCCCGGGTCTGGTTGCATCCCGCTCGTGCCTGATTTATCCCAAATCTGTACTGGCCTCCATAGTATGTGCAGTACCAATATCTTAACTGGTGGCTGTGAGTGTCAGATCAAATGATGTGGCCTCCTCATCAGTGTTGTGCTGTTTTTTTCTCTCCTCCTGGGGTTACTATGGCTGGGCAGGCTGCAGTTCTCAGGCTGGTCTGTAAACAGGTGTCACGGTGATTTGACTTGTGAATAAGTGTATTAATCTTTAATTTCATTGACTGACCAAATATATATTGAGTTGCTTAAAGAGGACTTTTAAAAAGCAAGCAAAGACACTGACTTAAGATGGTTGCCACAAGTCACCTGATGACTAGCTGACCAGTTTTCTGGAAGGTTCAAATGTGGAATACAATTAAGGCATGTACAGGCATCCTCATAGAATTTCACACTTGCTAATGTCAAGAACTACTTCAAGAGATTTACTGAAACTGTCCTGGACCTCACATTTATATTTCTATAAGGCTACTACTCAAGTGGAGACAAAAAGTCTACCAGGACAATAGCTATATGGAAAGGTGTTTTTTCTATCTCATCAAGATGGATAATGAATCATTCAGAAGCTAATGGCTGGGACATTAAAGGCCAGGAGACAATAGCCACAGTCTGTTCAGACATCAGCTAAGCAAATACGTTCTGAAATCATAATGGGGAGAGAGGTCAAGTGGCTAGAGTAACCATTTTTGAAATCTCTTTTAATACAGCACCCAAGCTGCAAAAACAGTAGCCTGGGAAGAACCTGCTAAGGGGGCAGTAATACTCTCCCTTTCCCCTTCTCTCCCAAGTTAAGACCCTATCTCTGTAACAGTTTAAAAATCCAGCACAAAGATAGTGAACTTCCATCAAAGAGAATCTCAGGTGCAAAACTGGTCAACTTCAGGAAAAGGTAGATGACGTTATAAAAATAAATTGTTTCCGGCAAGTGCAGTTGTACATGAGCTTCAACTCCACTGGAATCTCAAGAGCATTGTGAAGAAAAAATCTGCCACAGCTACAGATACTAGTAATGGACTCATAAACAGGGAACGCTCTATTTTTTCCTTTTAGTATTGAATTTTAATTTGGCTAAGAAAGCAACTACCTACTGTATAACTTGTAATTTTGCATACTTGTGTATGTTTGTTGCAAAGGTTGGGCTTGGACTTACGTTTTTAAATATTTTTATATATTTATATGGGTGGGTTTTTTACTAAATAAAAACTAACCCCTTTTAGTTTTAAACTCAAGAAAGCCTGCCAGACTAGTTTCTTTGCAATCCACACATAATGGTTAGGCACAGACAATGATTAAATACCTTCATCCTTCTAAATTCACAAAAAACCCTGTTACGATCAGACTTGGAGGGGTAGGAGAGGTAAGTCATTTTATATTCCTCTTCACGCAACACAGGAAATCAGAGGGAGAAGCTTGGTGTGTGGGAGGTCTGGCGGTGGGGGGGTGGGGTGGGGGGTTGGGAAGCAAGAGTTCCATGGTCACATCATCTGCAGCGTGTACATCATAACCAGATAGCAAGATGAGGGTGAGCTGAGAGTTGAGAAGGGGCATAAGGCTGGAGCATACTGTCATCCCCAATGTTCTCAGCAAGGCCAAATGACACAGGCTTTAGCACTACTGGCCTCATAATGCTAAGGGCCATCCCCTCAGGAGTGTCCTTGTCCTCCACTGGTTCTGCTTTGCTTCCTTCTATTGTATGCTATTTTGTCCTGCAAGAGAGGGGGGCAGAATGTCAGTGATTGCGTAGAATTGTGTTTTGATGATGCTCTGCCATAGTTCAAGAGCTGGAAGTATTGAGGCAGTGAGAGAAGTGGGTGTGAGGTTGGCAGCATTGATAAGCGGATGAGGTGGAGTATCTGGATGTTAGGCATGAGTCCTCGGAGCCAGGGAGTGCTGATAGGCAAGCGATGGGACCTAGGGTATCAGATCATCAGGATCTCGTCAACCTCAGAACCATGGCACCAGTCAACCCAGGTGGCAAACTGACGATCGATTGGATTCTTCGAAGAGGAGCAGGAAAGTTCTCCCCAGTGTTCTAGGGCCAATAGCTATTCCTCAATCAGCATCACAATAACAGGTTATCTGGCCATTATCACCTTGTGGGAGCTTGCTTTGCAAAAACTTTCCTTCATTAGAACAGTGACTGAACTTCAAAAGTACTTTGTTGACTGTAATTTGCTTTGGCATGACCTGGGATTGTGAATGGCACTACAGAAATTTCATTCTGTCTACATCCCTATAATAAACAGTTACACCTGCATATTATAGTACACTGCTACAATACATTGCTATAACATACTGCTGTAATAAGCTTCCGTTATGCTTCAAGATACACCTAAATTCCAATTACAATATTATTCCACATGGATAGATTTAGTAAATGCCTTACAAATTCAACGCAATTGAAAAAATATATTGCGTGAGAAGCAGTTCAGAGAAGGTTCACTCGACTCATTCCTGGGTTGAGGAGCTTATCTTATGAAAAAAGGTTGGACAGGTTGGGCCTATATGCATTGGAGTTTAGAAGAATGAGAGGTGATCTTATTGCAATATATAAGATCCTGAGGGGATTTGATAGGGTGGATACTGGGAGGATGTTTCCACTTGTGAGATAGACTAGAATCAGGGGACACAGTTTAAGAATAAGAGGTTTACTGTTTAAAACAAAGATGAGGAGATTTTTTTCTCTTAAAGGGGCGTTAGTATGTGGAATTCTCTTCCCCAGAAAGCAGTGGAGGCTGGGTCATTAAACTTATTCAAGGCAGAGTTGGACAGATTTTTGATAGACAAGGGAGTCAAGGGTTATGGGGTCTGATGTCAAAGTGGAGTTGAGACACAACCAGATCAGTCATGATCTTATTGAATGGCGGAGCAGGCTCGAAGGGCTGAATGGCCTACTCCTGCTCCTAAGTCCTGAGCTCCTAAATGTATGCTAATCATTGATGATTCATTAAGACATCTTGTTTAACTTGAGTTTCAAATTCACTACTTGCTACATGCAGGCATAACTCACAGTGACTACCAGCTATGGAACTCAAAACAACTAACTGAATCAAGATGTAAAACGACAAGATTTAAGACATTTCAGACGTGATAGAGGGGGAGGGATGAAAGGGGGAGGAGTGGCATTACTAGTCAGGGAAAATATCACAGCTGTGCGTAAGCAGGACAGCCCGGAGGGCTTGTCTACAGAGGCCATATGGGTGGAGCTGAGGAATGACCACACTAATAGGGTTGTATTATAGACCGCCCAATAGTCAGAGAGAATTGGAGGAGCAAATCTGTAGAGAGATAGCAGACCGATGTAAGAAACAGAAAGTTGTGATAGTAGGAGATTTTAACTTTCCACATATTGACTGGGACTCCCATACTGTAAAAGGGCTGGATGGCTTGGAGTTTGTCAAATGTGTTCAGGAAAGTTTTCTAAATCAATATATAGAGGTACCAACGAGAGAGGATGCAATACTTGATCTCCTATTAGGGAACCAGACAGGTCAGGTGACAGAAGTATGTGTAGGCGAACATTTTGGGTCCCGTGACCACAATGTCATTAGTTTTAAGTTAATTATGGATACAGATAGGTCTGGTCCTCGAGTTGAGATTCTAAATTGGATAAAGGCCAATTTTGTGGAAATGAGAAAGGATCTAGGAAGAGTGGATTGGGCTAAGTTGTTTTCTGGCAAGGATGTGTTCAGTAAGTGGAAGGCATTCAAAGGCGAAATTTTGAGAGTGCAGAGTTTGCATGTTCCTGTCAGGATTAAAGGCAAAGTTAACAGGCATAGGGAACCTTGGTTTTCAAGGGATATTGGTGATCTAGTTAAGAAGAAGAGAGAGGTGTAAAGGCAACAAGGAGCAAATGAGGTACTTGTAGAGTATAGAAAATGTAAAAAAATACTAAAAAAGGAAATCAAGAAGGCAAAAAGACATGAGGTTGCTTTGGCAGATAATGTGAAGCTAAACCCGAAGGGTTTCTACAAGTATATTAAGAGTAAAAGGATAGTAAGGGACACAATTGGTCCCCTTGAAGATCAGAGTGGTCGTCTATGTGTGGAGCCTCACGAGATGGGGGAGATCTTAAACAGTTTTTTTGCATCAGTATTTACTCAGGAAACTGGCCTAGTGTATAAGGAAGGAAGGGAAACAAGCAGTAGTGTCATGGAACATACAGAGATTAAAGAGGAGGAGGTGCTTGCTGCCTTACAGAGAATAAAGGTAGATAAATCCCCCGGGCCTGTCATGATATTCCCTTGGACCTCGAGGGAGACTAGTGTAGAAATTGGAGGGACCCTGGCAGAAATATTTAAAATGTCCTTAGCCAAGGGTGAGGTGCCAGAGGATTGGAGGGTAGCTCATGTTGTTCTGTTGTTTAAAAAAGGCTCCAAAAGTAGACCAGGTAATTACAGGCCAGTGAGCCTGACGTCAGTAGTAGGTAAATTATTGGAAGGTGTTCTGAGAGATCGGATATATAATTATTTGGACAGCCAAGGGCTGATTAAGGATAGTCAGCATGGCTTTGTGCGTGGTAGGTCGTGTTTAACGAACATTGTAGAGTTTTTCGAGGAGGTTACCAAGAAGGTAGATGAAGGAAAGGCTGTGGATGTTGTCTATATGGACTTTAGTAAGGCCTTTGACAAGGTCCCACATGGGAGGTTAGTTCAGAAGGTTCAGACACTTGGTATCCATGGAGAGGTTGTAAACTGGATTCGAAATTGGCTGTGTGGGAGAAGACAGAGAGTGGTAGTGGATGATTGCTTCTCAGACTGGAGGTCTGTGACTAGTGGTGTGCCTCAGGGATCTGTGCTGAGACCATTGTTGTTTGCTGTCTATATCAATGAGTTGGATCATAATGTGGTAAATTGGATCAGCAAGTTTGCTGATGACACTAAGATTGGAGACGTTGTGGACAGCGAGGAAGGCTTTCAAAGCTTGCAGAGGGATCTGGACCAACTGGAAAAATGAGCCAGAAAATGGCAGATGGAATTTAATGCGGAAAAGTGTGAGGTATTGCATTTTGGAAGGACAAACCAAGGTAGGACATACACAGTAAATGGTAGGGCACTGAGGAGTGCGGAGGAACAAAACGATCTGGGAGCTCAGATACATGATTCCCTGAAAGTGGCGTCACAGGTAGACAGGGTTGTAAAGAAAGCTTTTGGCATACTGGCCTTCATAAATCAAAGTATTGAGTATAGGAGTTGGGATGTTATGGTGAGGTTGTATAAGACATTGGTGAGGCCAACTTTGGAGTACTGTGTGCAGTTCTGGTCGCCTGACTACAGGAATGATATCAGTAAGATTGAGAGAGTGCAGAGAAGATTTACTAGGATGTTGTCGGGTCTTAAGGAGTTGAGTTACAGGGAAAGATTAAACAGGTTAGGACTTTATTCCTTGGAGCGTAGAAGAATGAGGGGAGATTAAATAGAAGTTTACAAAATTATGAGGGGTATAGACAGAGTAAATGCGAGTAGGCTCTTTCCACTTAGATTAGGAGAGATAAACATGAGAGGACATGGCTTTGGGGTGAAAGGGGAAAGGTTTAGGGGGAACATTAGGGGGAACTTCTTCACTCAGAGAGTGGTGAGAGTGTGGAACGAGCTACCATCTGATGTGGTAAATGCGGGCTCACTCTTAAGTTTTAAGAATAAATTGGATAGATACATGGATGGGAGAGGTCTGGAGGGTTATGGACTAGGTGCAGGTCAATGGGACTAGCGGAATAATATTTCAGCACAGACTAGAAGGGCCGAATGGCCTGTTTTCTGTGCTGTAGTGTTCTATGGTTCTAAGAATAATCCACTGGCATATCTCATCCGCACAATGAACAAACTCGAATGTTTGTTAAACTTTGAACCCTGTTAATGTAAAGACCTGAATCTGATAATCAATACACAATTTTACCTTGCCCTTTCTATCATCTTTTGGTATTTACTTGGAAAAATTTCAGATTTTAAAACTTACCTCACTTCAGCCCTTGGTCGTGATGGAAGTTAATTTTAAATAAATAAACCTTTGACAAATGAATGAATCAATCAACCAATGAGTTTCAAACATGATTGAGTTCACAGCTGGAGCAAGCAGTGTTTGTATGGTCATTGTTTAACTGGATGGATACACAAGAGGAAAATTACTGGTGAGATGGTCGGGCTGTTAAAGGAGTACCCTTAATATCATTTGGTCACAGGTAATGGTGATTGTTCTCATGCAGGTACAGGGTGGTTGTCGCACAGAGTTAGGCAACTTAACCAAACTGGACTTTTACATGGTTCATGGGAGCCACAAACTCATTGTGCTCCGAGAATATTTACCGGTTTGAATGGACCAATTAAGTTAACTAGTTAACTAACCCACTACACTTTGCATTGCGCAGGAGTAGGTGACACCAGTGTAATATTAAACAACTGGTCATGTCAGGTCAGACTAATCCATCAGGAAGGGTTGTAAGATTGACCCTTCTGCTTTGAAGGAGGTGTTGAATGTAGACTGTGGTTGTTACCCTATCCACTTACAGACACGTACCAGTCTAGCCCTTTGAGCTGATCCAGATGTACCAGTGTTCCCACTTTTCCTATTGGGAGTCCCTTCTACTATAATCATATCTGGGTCCAAAAATAGGAAACGCATCACCAGTTGCATATAATCAAAATTGGAGGGAGAGGCAGCTTTGGGAATGTGCTGTCAATGAATGCCTCATTAACAAAATGTTGGAAAATCTGGAGATATTGAAGAGCTGGTGAAAAGAAATCTATAGAAGAATTTATTAGGCTCCTCTTTGCACATGGTAGAACATCTAAAGAAAGAATTGTATTTCTATAGCACCTGTCACGACTTGATGACATCCCAAAGTGCTTTCCAGCCAATGAAAAATATCAGTTGTGCTCCCCCAGGCGCCACAAGTCAGAACCCCTCCCCTGTTCTGGTCGCTTCCCCATCCTCTTCCCTCCCACAAGACCATTTGCTCCTCTCCACTACTTACCTGCTGGTAGCCATTGTGCATCCTCTTAATTGCCGGTTCCCAATGGAAGTGGCTTGTCGGCATTTAAATGAGGGCTGGGAATAATACCCATCTCAGGTTTTCCTCTAACTCAAAAACCAGTTGCGACTCTTGGGAGTTATTTTTGATGAGTCCACTAGATGGGGCAGCCTGCTGCACAGGCACATTCAGAAACAGCACAGGACAGTGGTCACACAGATGCTGAGGGCTCTCCACTCTTGCTGGATGTGACAGCAAACAGCCCCTGCCTGGGTGGACAGGAATTAATGCTAAAGGAAATTAATTTCCTTCCATTCGATCCGCGTGTCTGTTAATGCTCATTTTATTCTTTGACTGAGAAAGCAGGAAAGGTTAATTACTCCCAGGGAGATGTTTTGATAATGGCCTGTGTATGTGGCTGTGAGGAAAAGAGTCCCCATTTCAGCTGTGTCTTATCATGAAAGGTGTGGGGGAGGGGGAGGGGAGTACAGGTGCTGAGCCGTGTTAGATTAAAAACCATTATGAATATTATCCTGTTTAATGGTATTAAGCAGGAAGCACAATGTTTCATTTCAAATCAATATACAGGGAGAAGGCTGGTAGGTCCAGCCCAGCCTCACAGGATGGATGCCTGTAATTAATCTGCTCACTTTGGGGGCAGCAAGGAAGAGAATCCGCACTCTGCAAAAGCACCAGGAATGAGGAGTCGCTGTTTAACTGCCCAGATAAGACTTTAATCTCCCCTGTTATCATACACGAGCCATTAAAAACACAGCAGTGCAGCCAGTGCACACGGGTGCAATCAGGTCCATTAGTTGCCACAGCAACCAAGGCAAAGGTTAAGCCATTTTCCAGTAGATGAGCAGCACAGATTATAGCAATATACCAACTTATTGCCAATCTTTTTAATTAAAAACCTCCTCCTTGGGCCATATTAACAGAGGAGGGTCTCTCACCACAGTAAGCATTAAGGATTGAATTACCTAGCTTTGATCCCTATGCCCCACACATAGCTGACCTTGCAGATTTGCTCTTCAGCGAAGCAGTTGGCTGATACAGTAGATGAACATGGAGCAGGGTGGTAAAAAAACAGGAAGAGATAAGAGAATGTTCATCAAAGCTCGGGTGCTTACACATTGGAGGAAAAGAACAGTAGGAGGTGGGGCCCTTGTTTCAATGAGCCTTTGATTTGTTTGCCAGTTGAAGTGTATGTTAAGCTTGTAACAGGCTATTTTGTCACAATTTTTAACCTCCCACTGTGAAATCAGCCCCTTTAATGTTTGCTGCTTTCAAAGATCAGAATCCATCAGAAGATTGATGTTCTTCGAAAAGTATCTGAAAACAATTTATGGACCCACTGCCGAGATGTCAGACTTTGGAGATCTTCCAGTCGGAAGGGCCCTCCTTTGCAACCTCATACACCAAATCTTTGGGACAAAATTAATTAGCTAGAGCAGAAATGTGACCTGCCCACCTTCCCTCAAATGCACTCAGCAAGAGCAAAAGATTGAAGAGATTGGGTTCCCTGAGGGATGGTGCGAATTACTCTAATTTTTAAGTAGGATGCTCGGGCTTAATTGGCTATTGAGGTGCACGAATGGATTGCATTGTTACTAGGCCTGGCCAGGCCACCAGGAGGAGAGAAACAGTTCAAATCTCAGTTTAAAAAAAATCAGTAATACTGACGTTCCACTTTAAGGTATACAAGACCAGTTTGGACAAGTTTCACTAGTACCCATCATTTCCAAGTTTTACTGGTTTTTCCTTCTGGGATGCAGGCCTGAATTTAGAATGTTTTTCTTGAGTTTGAAGCTAGAAGCAACCACTCTGCTAATTAAGATTGCCACAAAGATCCGATTCAGCTGCGATGTTGCCCTCTTTCAGTTTGTCTGATGAATTCACAGTCTTACACCGCTGCACACACCCTGCAATACTGCTAAATGCGCAACTGCTGAATTCAATGTAGATTGGCAATCTAGCCCAGCAAAGCTCCCCTCTCTTCAGCCCGTATTGTAGTGTCTAGAAGTAATGGATTTTGGACCTTCTCCAAAGGTGCAGACATCCTGACCGTTGTCTCCAAGTGTTTCACTGGTAACCAATTATTTTAAAATGCACCGACGGCAGTTTTGCACACAGCAAGTTGCCATGAAGGTCAAAGAGACAAAAAAATCGGTTAATCCACATTCGTGATAGGGGTGGGCGAGGGTGGATTGTTGGCCAGCAATGGAATCACACCTCACCGTTATAAAACTCACTGCTCTTCTCTGAATAGTGCCCGAGGATATTTAACAAGCAGCCAAATGTCAGTAAGCAGGCCCACCCGAGTTCATCCCAAAAGATGAATGCAGTGATTCTTACCACGGTCAACAAAACAAACATTTAGAACAGTTTGTTTGAAATTATGCTCTTTCAATATTGGAGTCCAATTAAATTCCTTTTCCCTGCTGTTTTAACCACCGGTTTATTTTATGAAGATTTGCACCCCTGTTAAAATAATAAAGCAGTTTCATAGAAAAATGCGTTAACTGTCGATGCGCTACAGTTCAAGGAGCCCAGTTGTAAACTTGAGGCGGAAGTTGGGACCCCAGTTCGCTCCTGTGGTTGATGACGGTCTCAAGTGATATTTATATGTGGTTGATTCCAGATGTGTCGGATATCCAGCTGTCTACCATTCAGCAGCTAGCCCCTACTCTAAACATCTGCATGATTCAAATGACCTTTATAAGGTGTAACAAAATATGGGCGGTTGTGTAAAATAAGCAACACAGCAAAGCTATTTAACACTCCAACTGGTTTCGTTTCCGGCCATTACAAAAGGAAATAAACAGGGGAGTGAAAAGCAAGATGCTGATTGCTCATTTCGCCCTCGCATACACCACGTATTTCACCCTAATTATCTTATTACGCTCTGGGTCTTGAACGCAGGCACTCAGACAAAGTAAAATTTCCCTCTCACGTCACTGTGCATCCTCCCTCCCAGGGAATCGGAACTAAACCAGAGCCACCAATCCGGAGCTAGCTGGACAACCCTTTCCCGAGTAACCGGGATGTTAATAGTCCATGGTTGTGCAGTTTTAAAGATAATGCTACTAAAATTCCCGTTAAATCCACAGAGATTTGCCCAGAAATGATCTAGAATAATCTAAGAATGCCCAACAGTAACTGGTGTTTTTACAACACAGTGGTGCTTTTGGCCCATGGGGCGCAATTTTAACCTAACTGACCAGGCAGGGATGGGGGTAAACTCTGGATTTACAATCTGTCCAATATGGCTCCCCACTCACATCACTGGGGAATAAAATTGACTGGGTGGTAAAACCAGCATTTCACCCCCACCCTGTCAGTCTCCTGATGGGCAGCTACAGTTAAAATATGCCCCATGCAATCACAGAAAGTACCACAGCTTCGGGGATGCCCATGTGGTACCAGCTCTTCATCGGGACGCATCGATCCCAATCCCATTTTTCTTCTCTTTTTCCCATTGGAAACGTCCAGTATTTGACATTCCTGCAGCGCGTGGCAGTTACACAACCTGGATCATTCCTGGCTTTGTTTGCAGGATTCATTGGCGCCTCACTATGACCCTTTTCCGCATTGATTGCAAATTGCTGAAAAATGTATCTCCATCTTCAGCTGAGCTTCAGACTCCCACTCCTCACGACCACGAAGTGAACGATTCACTAACTCACCAATGCTAAAAGCTTTATCGTGCTACCTCCAGGCATAACTATTAAAATATGAATTCAGGAAGGGGTTGGAGGGTATTTTGGTGAAAGGAATGATTGAGGGATATGAGATACAGTCAGGCAGGCTGGCAGTAATTTAAACTAACTTCACCCTGATGTCATGAAAGCATTATGTACATACACATGATGGCCTCTTCCTATTCTCTATGTACCTGGTTCCTAGTGTAGAGACTTGCACTATTTCATTTAATGGATACATGATTGTGTCTGCCAATTAAGTGCACATTGGAATTTCCAAGCAGCTTTCCCAGTGCAAAAACTCTGCACTGAGACCCTCTGGACAAAACTGTTCCACACCATTTCCCTAATTACCTCAGTGGGAAGCATTCATGCTTCTGATCGGAGATTCTGGGTTCAAGTCCCACTGCAGGAACACTTGACCACACAATTCAGGCTGGCAGTCGTGCCACAGTGAGAGTGCTGCACTGTCAGAGGTTCCATCTCTCAGATGGGACGTTAAACTGACGGTCTTGTCTGTCATCTCGGGTGGATAGAAAAGATACCGTGACTGTATTTGAGGGAGGGTAAGGGGAGTGCACACACCACCCCCACCCACCCCCCACCATGGCCAACATTTATCCCTCAACCAACACTTAAAACAAATTATCTGGACATTGTCACGTTGCTGTTTGTGGGACCTTGGTGTGCACACATTGGCTGCACCATACAACAGTGACTATACTTCAAAAGTACTTCATTGGCTCTGAAGCACTTCGGAGCATCTTAATATCATGAAAGATGCTATATGAATGCAAGTCTATTGTTTTTAAGTCTTGGAACCTAAAATACTTTTGATTGGGCTCCCAAGAGGAGCCAGCCATTTAGTCCTAAGCGGTAAAATTTAACTGAAGCCACTGTGCCCCTTTAGATGCCCCAGTCATGTCAGTTAATTTACATGATGGAAACATAATAGATATGAAGCTGAGTTTAATAGTTCAGCTTGTAGAAAGGAAGCTATTAGTCATTATTTTTGTAAGCTATTAGTCATTATCTGTATAGTAATAAATAGAAAATGATTGAACACATTGATTATAACATATTCAAGACAGAATTCATAATATCTTAAAGAGTTAGTATACTTTAACCAGCATGAATTAAGTTTAAAATCAAAACTTACTTGGCCTGAGGTTTTCAAATTGCTGATTTGTTAGTGTAAGAGTATAATTGTTGCTGTTTGGGATGCACCTTGAATACTGTGTTA
This sequence comes from Cetorhinus maximus, assembly GCF_964194155.1. Lineage (NCBI taxonomy): Eukaryota > Metazoa > Chordata > Chondrichthyes > Lamniformes > Cetorhinidae > Cetorhinus > Cetorhinus maximus. The sequence continues at coordinate 29,091,729 of NC_135905.1, forward strand.
CTTTCTGATCACAAGAGTCACAATTCCAGCCCTGGATGAGGTTTGCAGAAGAAACACAATGCTGATTTTAGTGACAGTGGACTGAGCTATAAGGAAAGAGAGCAGAAGTTTGGGCTTTTCATGGATAGAACTAGATAAGATATTGAACACTATAAAGCTAATTCTGGAATTCAAATTAAACCATTGCAGCAGGACAAGAGAATGTAGATTATAAACAGTAAAAAGCAAATTATGGACTGATGTCAGAAAGTTCTTCTGCAATGCATGGCAGGGATTTCCTCAGGTAGGTAGGTAGGGTATTAAAGTAAAAATTCCAAGAATCATCAAGGCAACTGTTGATCGTTATAATAGGAAATTATAGGCTCTTTCTCAGTATGAACTAACATGGTGTGAATCTTCTGATCACGTGCAAGGGCTTTTAATTTATAACTTCCCAAACTCTTTTTACCTGGGATCCTTAATGTTCATCAGGGAGGGAGTAAATTTCAAACTTTTTTTGATTCATTCTTGGGATATGGGCAATGCTGACAAAACCATATTCCTCATCCCTGAGGAGGTTTTCTCCTTGAACTGCTGCAGTCCTTGTGGTGATGGTGCTCCCACGATGGCATTAGGTATATATGCCCAATCTATGATGGCCCATGATGTGAGAAGGTGGGGTTGGAAAGTGGTTCCCTGTCGTAGGGAGGAGGCCTATGTCTCCCTTGTCCAGGTCTGAGTGGTGAGAGGGTGATGATGTAACGCACTGCACAGGGCAATCCTGCACAATTTGCTGATAAATCCAATTTTTGAAGCCGTCCCCATTATTTTGCTCCATAGGACAAACAACAGATGTGGCTACACTGACACATTGCTTAGCTGGTTAGACCTCGATAGGAAACATCTGATTAAAGTAATTGGCAGTAATTTAAGGTGACTCACAAATACCAGCCTAGGCTATAGTATAGCTTTGCAATAAAATGCATTTTTAAATGCACAAAAGCTAAACTGACATCTGCTTGCCTGCCTGCTCTCCAACCCAGAATATAATTGGGTAAAATCTAACTTAATCTGACAGGCTGCATTGAAGTGAAATTCTATAAATTTGGCGTAGGAATGAAGGGAGTTGTGAGTCAAGAAGGGAAGTGAGTTTAACAGGGCCACCCCACAGTAAGAACGTGAAGCACTCATCAATCACAGCAGAACCCAATTCCCCTAGATATTTACAGCTGGCCCTGCACTCTCTGCTGCTCTGATGGATATAACACAACCTATCCAGATTACAGCTACTATAAATGTAGGAGTTCAATCTGAAATGTACAAATGAACATGCAAAACTGACAGGCAGGAAAGGACAAGTGGATCCATCAAGCCTTCCCCATGCACCCTGTCAGCGGTTGCATCATGATTAGATGGCTAATTTCCCTACAGTCCTGGCAGTCATAGTCTCCCAGAAAAAGGCAAAAATAGAGAAAAACTCAGGCAGAGCCAATCATAACAACAGCTTATATTTATATAATGTAAACCTTTAATGTAATGAAATGCCCCATGGTGCTTTCAAGAGCATTATAATAAAATGTATGATTAAAAAGCACAAAAAGAGATATTAGGGCAGATGACCAAAGGCTTGGTCAAAGAGGCAGGTTTTACAGAGAGTCTTAAAGGAGAAGAGGCGGTCGAAAATATTATCCTCAAATATTCCTCTCTGATTCCCCTCAGGTGATCGAAAATAGTCCAAAAGATCACATGTGACTTGATATACCAATATCAGGAAATACCTGATGTGCACTGTACAGTGAGACATGTATATCCTGACTTGGGACTATATCACTGTTCCTTCACTGTTGCTAAGTCAAAATCCTGGAACTTCCTTCCTAACAGCACTGTGGGTGTACCTACACCACATGGACTGCAACAGTTCAAGAAGGCAGCTCACCACCACCTTCTCAAGGGCAATTAGGGATGGGCAATAAATGCTGGCCTAGCCAGCAATGCCTAAATCCCGTGAATGAATATATTTTGAAAATATTGAGCTAGATTTTAACCTGCATGGCTCTGTGGGAATCTTGGTGTTGCAGATTGCCACTCTAAAATGCAAAGGAAAATTGGACAGGGGCCATAACCGATGACAGTCAGTGGAAGTTTAAATCTAACCCAAATGGTCTGACAAATAAATTCTTTCATTTTATTCAGTGTATTTGACATTTTTTAACACTGAATTGTATGAACCATTCAGAAACCCATACAGGCATATTGCTCTCAGTTTCTCCCCTCCACTCTTTATGCTGGGGTGCAGTTCCAAGACTGTGGATAGTTCTTCACACAATGAATGGGAATGCTGGCAGGATCTGAAACAAAAACAGGAAATGCTGGAAAAACTCAGCAAGTCTAACAGAATCCTTAAGGACTCGAAACGTTAACTCTGGCTTTTTTTCTCTCCACAGATGCTGTTAGACCTGCTGAGTTTTTCCAGCATTTTCTGTTTTTGTTACACTTGTAATACTCCTATTGCCATCCCAGCCAAGACCAGCTGTACAGACAAGATGCCAAACTTAGAGCCCCCTAGACTGCATGGCTCAGTTCTACACCAATGCTCCTGTGCAGTACTGACCGAGTGCTACACTGCCAGAAGTGCCGTTTTCAGATGAGACATTAAACCGAGGCTCCACCTGCTCTCTGAGGCGGACGGAAAATATCCCATGGCATTATTTTGGTTCTTCCCAATGTCTCAGGCAACACTTATCCCTCAATCAACAACAGTAGCAGTTTGTCCGGTCCCCATCATTGTTGTTTTGTGGGAGCTTGCTGTGCCCAACTTGGCAGCCATTTTTCCTGCATTACAACATTGAGTACACTTCAAAAAGTAGGTAATTGGCTGTAAAGCACTCTGGGATGTCCTGAGATTTTGAAAAGTGCTATATAAAGGCAATGTCTTTCTGTCCATACTAAGCCATTGCGGAAGCCTTTTTGTAGTAGATATTAGTGAAGGATTGTAGTTTTTATGTAAGCAGTTAATGTAATGTGGTCCCCTAAACACTGGTAAATTCCTGGAATTCAATAATAATAATAAAAAGGACTTTGATAGACAGTTACCGTAAATGTGCAGCCTTCATGATTCCCTTTCACACAGTGTGTACAATCGTGTTGCTGCTTTCTGCCCAGGATCTTGCCCTGCAGTTTAGAGTCGTGTGCCTCGATCAGCTCATACTCACCAAAAACTATCCTAACTCGACTTCCCCAAACATCAGTAGACCTCATGCCGTTCACTTAAAGCTACAGTTGCCTCAGCAAGTACAGTTTTTCGATATACAAGACAGTTAGAGAGACGACCTGCTAGAATGGTCTAGCAACTGTCCAGGGACCGCAGCTTTAACAGTTCGAACTTCAATAAAATGACATTTTAACTTCGAAAAATCCATACACTTAAAACCGCGGCGCGCACTTCACAGGGTAAGTGGACCAGTGTATCCACTTAGGTGAGTAAGCGTGACTGCATGTTGTAAAACAGAGAGAAACATTTGTCATACCATCAAACCTAATGTATTATGGATAATGCTGAATTTTTAAAAAATCAGCATAGTCTTGGAAATTAATATTGCTGAGCGGATAGAAGTTTACGCAGGGGTGACTAAATATGAATGATTAATATTGTAATAAATAGGAAATGGGTTGTCCATCGAAAATAATACATTAACCATAAGTATCACTTTTAGTAATCTACTGAGACTACCTTCCTGAGTTTGAAAAAGACGCTTTTATATTTGTAATTTGTGTAGTTCCGATTGCGAAAGGGCGACATCCTTGCGTCAATTCCTCGTGATCTGGACCTGCAGGGCTGAGATCTGGAATAAGGAAGCTGCCTGTTTGCTCCCTCTCCTCCCTCTGCTGCAACCCGCTCTCTTATCCCGCCGTCAGCATCCGAGACGCGGGTTTGCATGGGTCCTGCAATTCCCATCAGGTACACGGGCCACTGCCGCCCTGCGACCTGAACTACAGGAGCAGAGAGAGGTGCCGGTCACTCACTGGCGGGTTCCGCCTGTTTCCCGTCTGAATTACGGCGAGAGCCCGCAGCTCTGCGCCATGCGAGTGCAGGAGCTGCTGATCCACTCTGTCCGAGTGCTGAAGGAATGCTGCACTATCTGAGATGCCACCTTGTGGATGACATAACGGGTCCCATGGCGCTATTTCGAACAGGGAATGCTCCCTGTTTTTTTCCCCCATTCATTCGTGGGATGTGGGCGTCGCCATCACAATCCCAATCGCCCTTGTTTAGAGGGCATTTAAGAGTCAACCACAACCACATTGATGTGGGTCTGAAGTCACATATACGCCAGGTAAGGATGGCAGATTTCCTTCCCTAAAGGAAGGGAAATTAGTCCTAAAGGAAGGACATTAGTGAGTGATTTTAAGACAATCGTTTCATGATCATCATTAGACTTTTAATTCCAGATGTTTATTGAATTCAAATTTCACCATCTGCCCTGGTGGGATTCAAACCCAGGACCTGGAATACTAGTCAGTGACAATACCACTATGCCATCACCTCCCCGATATTTATTCCTCAGCATAGGAAATAGGAGCAGAAGGCCATTCAGCCCCTCGAGCCTGATCTGCAATTCAACTAGATCATGGCTGACCTTCGACCTCAATGCCATTTTCCCGCACTCTCTCCATATCACTTGATGACTTTAATATCTCTGTCCTGCATATACCCAATGCCTGAGCCTCCACAGCCCTCTAGGGTAGAGCGTTCCAAAGATTCACCACTCTCCGAGTGAAGAAGTTCCTTCTCATTTTAGTGCTAATTGGCCTGCCCCTTGATCTGAGACTGTGTATCCTAGTTCTAAACCCTCCAGCAAGGGAATCATCCTTCCTGCATCTACCCTGTTGAGCTTTGTAAAAATTCTGTATGTTACCGTGAGATCATTTCTCAACATCACCAACATTACTAAACAGATTATTTGGCTATTCTAACTTTGTTCACCATAATGGAACATTTACTGCCACCTCCAGCACGATGCCACCACCAAACACATCTTCCCCTCCTCTTTCAGTATTCCAAAGGGACTGTTCCCTCAGCGACATCCTGGTCCACACCTCAGTCACCTCCAACACCCCGTTCCCTTCCCACAGCATCTTTTCATGCAAACGCAGGAAATATAACACCTACCCTTTTATCTCCTCTCTCCTCACCTTGCAAGGCCCCAAACGCCCCTTTCAGGTGAAGCAGTGATTTATGTGTACTCCTTTCAATCTAGTTTACTGTATTCCCTGCTCACAATGTGGTCTCCTCTACACTGGGGAGACCAAACGCAGATTGGTGACCACTTTGTGGAACACCTCCGTTCAGTCCACAAGCATGACCCTGAGCATCCAGTGGCCTGCCATTTTAATTCTCCATCTCCCTCTTGCGCTGACATCTCTGTCCTTGACCTGCTGCACTGTTCCAGTGGTGCTTAATATAAGCTTCCTTTCTGTTAACCAATTCTCAATTCATACCAGTATATTACCCCCAATTCCATGTGCTCTAATTTTGTTTACTAACCTGTGTGGGACTTATCAAAAACCTTCTGAAAATCCAAACACACCATAACCACTGGTTTGCCTTTATCTATGCTACAAGTAACATCCTCAAAAACTCCAAGTGAGTCTGGAACTCACTGCTTGAAAGGGTGGTTGAATCAGAAACTCTCGTAACATTTAAGAAGTATTTAGATATTCACTGGTGTTGCCATAGCCTCCAGGGCTATGGGCCAAGCACTGGAATATGGGATTAGTGTAGTCAGATCATTGTTGAGCGGCGCAGACACAATGGGCTGAATGGCTTCCTTCTGTGCTGTAAGCGTCTATGAGTCTGAGGTTTGTCAAACATGATTTCCCTTGAGGAACAGCACCTCATCTTTCGATTAGGCACTTTACAGCCTTCCAGACTCAACACTGAATCCAGCAATTTCAGACAATTATCTCTGCCCCATTTTGTTTCCTTTTCTTTGCATTGTTCAATTTTTCTCTCATTTTGTTTTCAGAGAACAGCACACCTGCTCTAGGCACATCTTTTGTTTCTTCTCTTGCCCCACCACCATTTCCTTTGGCCCCGGAAGACTAACTCTTCTGTCATTCAATCTCTCTTCCCCCCTATCGCAACCCTTCCTTTAGTCCTTGCCCCACCCACCCCTTCATTGCTCAAAACCTATTTCATCTCTAACTTTTCCCAGTTCTGATGAAAGGTCACAGACCTGAAACGTTAGCCCTGTTTCTCTCTCCGCAGATGCTGCCAGACCTGCTAAGTATTTTCCATCATTTTCTGTTTGTATTTCAGATTTCCAGCATCTGCAGTATTTTTGAGTTATCCCAATGTCTGGCCAATATTTAACCCTCAATCAACATCACAAAAACAGACTACCCATCATTATTACTTTGCTATTTTACGGGAGTTTGCTGAGTGCGTATTGGCTGCCGGGTTTCCCTTACAACACATCAAAAATACTTCATTGGCTTCAAAGTGCTTTGAGGCATCGAGTGGTCATAAAAAGTGCTATATAAATGCAAGTCTTTCTTTCCTCAACCCTTAGTTATTGATTGATAAGATTTCAATTTGCATATTGTGTGCTGTTTCAGATATATGGCTGTTTTAAACAGACCTTTTGAAGATTTAGAATTTTCATTTGTTCATGGGATTTGGGCATCACTGTCTAAGCCAGTATTTATTGCCCATCCTTAATTGCCCTTGTTCAGAGGGCATTTAAGAGTCAACCACATTGCTGTGGGTCTGGAGTCACATGTAGGCCAGACCAGGTAAGGACAGCAGATTTCCTTCCCTAAAGGACATTAATGAACCAGATGAATATAGAAAACAGTATTAATCACATGAAAATCTTGTTTACACTTTGGCTTCCCATGGTTTATGAGCTGTGTAAAAAGCATCCAGAATAAATCTCTCCAAATTCCCCCTATGAAACAGAGGCAAGGAAGCAGGACGAAATCATTTGGCCCACAAAACCAGCCCCACCATTTTGTAAGCCATGGCAACTCTCATTTCTCAACACCTCAATCAACTTTGCGTTTGGTCTTCTGGAGAAGCGTGTTCAAAATGGTGTCTTCTCAAGAAATGGGCATTCCACATTATCAAGAGCAAAGGGAAAATTTATGTTTTTCAAAACAAAGTGAGGTCAGTTTTACTGGGCAAAAATGAATTTGCCAAATGCTGAAGGTTTACAGCTCAATATTTTATAACTGCAAACCCTTCCATGCCCTGATCCTGCACAAACTTCCAGTTCAGATTAGTGAAAACCTACCTGAACAAATTAGATTACACCTCTCCACTCAAGGGAACACAAGCCTAGCCCATGCAACCTGCCCTCAGAATTTAATCCTTTTAGCTCCTGATATCATTCTGTTGAATCTGTTGTTATAGGTATATATTTTGATGGTGAATATAGTACCGTTCTTTTAAAAAAAAAATCACGTGTTGTCTACAGGTGGTTGCACTTCATCTTATTTTCCTCATTCACATTGGAACATGTCTATATTTTTCATCTTCCTGACATCAAAAGAAAATTGGGAATCCTATGTCATTTCAATAAGGCCTTTTATCTTTGACATTGAGAGATCATTCATGGTTGACAGTCCCACATCCTTGTTGGTGGCACAGTCCTTACCACCATGCGCTACCTTTTCAATCACACCTAGAGATGTTCTGCTATTATTAAGGAGCTATATAAGAACACTGCTGAACAAGACAGCTCATAAACAGTATAAAATCATAGAATATTGCAGTGCACATGGAAGCCATTCAGCCCATCGTGCCTGTGTCAGCTTTTTGGTAGAGCTATCCAATCACTCCCACTCCCTTGCCCTTTTCCCATAGAATTACACCTGTCAAAAACGTTTTTTTGTTAGAAGTGTGGCAGGGAAAGGGAAGGACATGAGTCAGTATCACAAAACTGAAGAATGGAGCACAACAATACCATTAGTGTTTATAGTCTAAATAGAGAATAGTGTTGCTTTCGGTTGAATGTAAGGCAATGTGGCACACTGAGTACTGAAGTGTTCCTCGTCTTTTATAAAGGAGGCCCATCATTAATCGCTTGCTTCTGGATGGGAGAGAACTCACAGTGCTAAGTTTTTTTGACAACAGTATAACCACAGAATTGTTACAGCACAGGAGGAAGTCATTCAGCCAGTTATGTCTGCACAGGCTCTGCGCAGGAGCAATTTACCTAGTCCCATTCCCCCAACTTCTCCCCATAGCCATGCACATTCTACTTTTTCAGATAACAATCCAGTGCCCTCTTGAATGCCTCGATCGAACCTGCCTCCACCACCCTCTCTGGCAGCGCATTCCAAATTGTAACCTGCGTGAAAAAGTTTTTTTCCTCATGTCGCCATTGCTCTTTTGCCAATTACCTCAAATCCTCTTGTTCTCGATCCTTCCACCAATGGGGAACATTTTTCCTCATCTCCTATGTAAAGCTCAGCCAAGTTTCGCAAGGAACTGGATGATGGAGGTCTCCACAATTTGCCCTGAACAAATCTGTGCTGGCTTTCCTTAATTAACCTGCATTTGCTCAAGTAAATGTGAACAGGCTCCAGTGAGATTTGAAATCACAACCCCTGGTTTAACAAGGCCAGCACTCTAACCCCTGAGCTATAGTCACAATCTCTTTTTTATTTTTTTTTAAACAGGCAATTGTATTAAAATGGCAAAGAGATGCATGACTAACTAATTGAGATCGAACGTTTCCCAGATCAGTAAATGAGCTCCCTCCTCTTCCTCATATGGGATCTTCACGGTTCACCTGAACAGACAGACAAAGCTTCAGCTCAATGTTTTTGATGAAACTTCAGACAATGCAGCACAACCGCAGTCCTGCATTAAATTGTCACCTTGGATTATGTGCTCAAGACCTGGATTATATCTTGAAACCAAACGTGACAATATTAACAATTGGCATACAAGTTGTGAGTTGTTGGTGAACTGTCAGTTGTGGGAGTATGAATAGAGTGAATGGGCTCATATTATAAATGCTGCTTAAACCTATCTCCCTTTCTGTGTGTTCACAGGTTGGCACTAACTGGCATGGTCCTTGTCAACTATGGAGATGGCGGCTACTGGTTCTTTGAACATGCCCCATGGAATGGTATTGTAAAAGTGTTGCTCCTGGTGTGCATTAACTTAAAAACAATTGAGATTGCATCAAATATTCTTGATATTCAGCACTGTGTTACACAGATAGGCAAGGAGCTCTACATATTGTGCAGTTAGTAATCAGCACTGTTGCTGACTTTTTATTTCAAGCTTGTTGCTAGCCTTGAGACTATACTGTGGAGACATTTAGTAAAATATTTTGCTAAGCCTCCAACAGAATTTGGGTTTAGCTTTTCCTATGATTTTCACACAACCAGTGATAGTCCCACCAACCCCTTCCTCCCCAACCCTCAACAATCGCAGGACATACTGACAAATGTTTTTTTGACTGCCATACGTTTTGATGGCATGTAGGAACAGAGGAAGTGGAGGTACAAGAAGTTAAGGAACAGAGAGCCAAAGAGCGATTTAGAAAGTAAGAGATGCAATCGCACACTGTTCCTCATGTCTCAAAGCACTTCACGCACAATGATGTGCAGCGATTGTTGTTGAGGCAAAGCAGAGATCCAATCAGAGTGAGGATGGAGATGGAGATAGAAATGCACAATGACAGGAGTCATCTGTTAACTGACATGTCCAGCTTGATGTAATATTCTTTTTAACCCTCCCCTCACCTCGTTCTCCTTTTCTTGTTGCTGCCTCCACATTATCCTCCTAACAGGCGAGAGGATCAACTGGATGATGGAGGGCTCCACAGCTGCATCGATGCTGCTCTGTTTTAGGCTATCAGAAAATCAAATTTTTTAAAAATCACACATTATAGGCAATCAAATGTGATGCCTAAGAAAGGCTGGAATTTTAAGCTCTCAAAATACAAGATCGATGCCGAGCAGCAAGTACAAGGCTAGAGCCTTTCCGATATCTAATGCCGTGAAAATTGCGAGCAGAACACTGGAAGCACAAACTCCTGTCCATTGAATCAGTAATTCTCTCATAAAAGCAATAAATCAAAAATTATTCAAGAATTAATATTCACCAGAGATCTGCAACCTGAGCCTCCAGTATTATTGATTCTCGTATTCCTGGAGGTTTTAATCTCAGGTCAATTTTGCAGGAAGCGTAATCCTGCCGGGCGATATACCAAACATCCATTTAGTACATGCAGTGCTCTGCAGGAAGCTTAATAAATCTTTCTTTGCCGCCAGGATGGGAGGCGGGTTCTGATGTCAGTACTGACACTAGAATAAATTGTTGCTGAATCTTCATGAAAACAATATACCCTTCCCCCTCAAGTTGCTCATCTTGGTGGAGCCACTGGAGGGAGACTAGGAGTGGACGGAGTGGATTCCAGGATCTTCATGCCTTCCAGTCAGGGGAAAGGTTAGAAGACTGAAGGGATGGGTAAAGGGTTCAGTTGCCCCTGGGGGCAAGATCAGTGTAAGTGTGCTTTGAAAACAGCGCCCCCAAAGGCCTGTGTCCTGTTATTCATTCATGGGACATGGGCATCACTGGCTAGTCTAGCATTTATTGCCCATCCACCCTTGGTCAGAGGGCATTTAAGAGTCAACCACGTTGCTGTGGGTCTGGAGTCACATGACCAGCTATTCAGCAAGGTAAGGGCGACTCCCCATTAGTGAACCCATATGGGTTTTTTTTTACAATATTCAGCATGGTCACCATTTGACTTTTAATTCCAGATTTTTATTGAATTCAAATTCCACCATCTGCTGTGGCAGGATTTGAACCCAGGTCCCCAGAGCATTACCCTGGGCTTCTGGATTACTAGTCCAACAACAATACCACTACATTATTGCCTCCCCAATGCTGCTGCTATTTTCAAAGCGACGGCCGGGGTGTAGTGGTTGTGGTTGTGGTGGGGAGCCGAGAACCCGCTTGCCTTCAATTAGCTGCCCATTCAGCTTGTTGAGGACCTGGGGGAGGCCAGCAGGGGGTTTTGGAATTGCAGATCAGTGAACCCAAACAACCTGCTGCATGTTAGGGCACAGCCAGGTGGTGCAGTGTGCCCCCAAGTTATGTTAATGGTGAAGACAATTATGTGACAGAAAGTATTTTTATGTCAGAGTGGACATAGTACTGTACCGTTGGTTGCTAGAGCTCTGATCTCCTGCCTCCTCTCTTCAGCAAGGTAGCAGCAAACCCAATCATGTCTGTCATCTGCCTTTGCGAATGTACTCAAATCTCAGTTCTCATCTTCCAGCAGCGCTTGGTGCCTCTAACTGGGCGCTGAACTTGCCTCTGGTCCAATTAGGTGATCTGCATTTGAAGAAAGCATTGTGTAAGTGATGCAGATGCAGGACCCAGAAATAATCTGGGCGTTGGGGCGAAAATCAAGCCCAGTCAATTGAGGAGGCCTTTGAACATGGTTACTAACACTTGTGGAACGACTGTTGTGGGAGTGGGGATTCTGGTGACCATAAGAGCTGAAAGGGTGCTGGTGACCATAACTCCCCCCGTGGGACCAACAGACATAGTGCAAATGCTCACAAAAGAGGCAAAGGCAAGGAGATTCCCAGGCTCAGTCTCCCACTGACAGTCCGAGAAATAAGGGACAAATGGCATCCCTCAAGTTACGTGGAACAAACAGTCAAAATAGAGGACAATCCTTTAAAATACAGGACAGTTGGTCACCCTGCTTTTGAAGATGGGGACAGAGGCAGTGGAGGGAGGGGTGGGTGTTTGTAATATGGCATTAAGGCCAAACAAATGTTTCTATATATTTTTGACGCTAATGAAAACTATGGAAATCTGAGAAAAGTGCTGAAATCAAGGAGTTAGATGCGTTTCTGTTATTAAGTGTGTGCTGTTTATATAACCCTTTATTTAATCTCTTACTGGTTTGACAGTTGCTGATCTTGTGATGCCTTGGTAAGCAATAACGGAATGTAAGACTATCTATGTATTCGTAGCAACAATTCCCACTGCTTTGTCCATGGTTGCAGCCCACTTACATGATGCTTTGCTTGTACATTTATGCATCTAGCTTCAACAAAAACTGCAAACGCCTAAGTGAGATGGGAGCAACCCTTTAATGGAATGTGTTGCCAGCAGGGATGTATTATGATTGATGTATGTTCTGTAAGAGATGATGTAAAGGGGAAATCAATGGCTGGATCATCTTGACGTGAAAGATGATTGACTTGGCTCATTTAAGGAGAAGCTGGATGTGACAATGGGATGTGGGTAGAGTTGCTTTTCTGGAAGGATGGAACCAGACAAGCTGAAGAACCTTGTTCAGTCAGAACATCAGGTTGGATAAAGCCATATTTCTGAACTTGCAGCAATATATAACTGCAATGATCAAGAAAGAAATAACTTGCATTGATATAAAGATCTTATTACATCCTCAGGACATCTGAAAGCATTTCACATCCATTCAGTTATGTTTATAGTGTTACTTGGACAAGCACGGCAGACAATTGTGTGCAGCAAAGTCCCACAAATAGCACATGTAATGAATAAATAAGATGTTCTTCTGATAGTGTTGGTTTGTTGGCTGAGAGAGCTGGCCAGATAATTGGAAGAAAGGGCCAATGATGACAAAGTTATGGGATCTTCAACATCTACCTGATGAGTCAGGAGGCTCTGAAGAAGGATCACACGGACTCGAAACGTTAACTCTGTTTCTCTCTACGTAGATGCTGTCAGACCTGCTGAGTTTTTCCAGCATTTTCTGTTTTTATTTGAGTCAGAATGGCACCTTGGTTTAATGTTCATCTCCAACAATGCAGTGAACTCTAATGTGCTAGCATAGATTATGTGGCATGAAGAACATACCTCAAGAGAGCCACCAGATGCCTGGGAGGGAAAGCTATAATTATAAAGAATGACATGATAAAGTGGGCTTGTTTCTACTGATGCAGGGAAGATGAAGAGGAAATTTAATAGACGTTTTTAAAATTATAAAAACTTTTCAGTGGGTGAATATAGAAAGTATTTTTCTCTGAAGTGCGAGTCAGTGATGAAGGGTCATCAGTCACAAATGGAATGAGGAGAGAGTTTAGAAGCAATTTATTTATGAAGAGAATTATTGGAGCATGAATGTTTTGCCACAGAAGAAGTTGAGGCAAAAATAATTGCATCTTTTAAGAGAAAAGTAGGACAGAGGAACACATAACAATAAGGGAAGAGAGCCGGGCAGTAGGATTAATTTGGGATTGCTATACCAAAGAGGCAGCACAGCAAGGTTGGCTGAATGATTTCCTTCTGCTTTTATGCTTTAGTGGGACTTGAAACCAGAACCTTCTGACTCAGATGAAAGTTCTACCAATTAAACCAAACTGATGAAATAGAAGTAGTTTGAAAGCAGACCACTGGACATTAACAGTCTGCAAGTGAGTAGATTTTGGTATTTTAGCAGACCTCAGTTATTGATATCATGCAAAGTAGGCAGAGAAAGAGTGCGCTGTCATTCAAAAGTTGCACATCTAGATTCACTGATGCTAGCCATCCCACAAAAGCACCTAAATGACTCACCTTTCACTTCTGAATAACTGTCAGAGTGGAACTAAAGTGACCCCAAAGAGGGACAAGATTGTTTCTGAAAGACTTGTGTGGATGAAGTATTCCACAACATGCTGTGTTCTGTTCAGTGGAGCCACAAGTAGTGCTGCTAGGCCCATGCAGACTGGGTTGGATCAGAGCAATGTAAACAACAAATCATAATGGCTAATCTAACCCTGAGTACAATGTCAGAAAGTTAGATAACACGCTGAAGGACAACCAGGGTCCTGTTTCAGTGCGATTGTGGTTATGATACAGTCTGGTGGTCAATAAAGCACTTTAAAAAGATTGAGACAGTCACTGCAGCGAATTATTATCCACTTCACAAGCCATTAACATTAATGGAATACATTGTGGAGATATGTTAGATGGAGCTTAACCAGCTCCACAATAATGATTTACCTAGGGATTGTGGACGTCACTGTGTGGTAAGTAATGAGAGTTGGCTCAAGATAAACACAACCCAGAACACGGAAAAAGGTCTTACATTTATAAAGCACCAAATTACATCTTTCAACACAGCCTTTAAGTACTTCACATGCAGTGAAACCGTGACTGTTATTGTGTAGGTGGGGAGTAACAGCCATTTTGTTGCACAGCAAGATCCCTCAAGCATCAACAAGATGACAAACTGGTAGTCCTGTTTTGGAGGCAGTGTTGCTTGAAGGGGAAATGTTGGCAAGGCAGCTCGGAAAGCTCCCTGTTCTTTGATTTAATATCTTGTCCGAAGGAGCCAGTTCTACCACTTCAGCACTCGCTCACTGCATTGGAATGTCAGCCCAGATTATCGAATCATAGAATAATACAGGACAGAAAAAGTCAGTCAACCCATCGGGTCTATATTGGTGCTTCCGAAGAACAATCCAGTTAGCCTCACTCCCCCATTCTTTGCCCATTTTCTTGCTTTCAAGTATTTATCCAATTCCTTTTTCTGTCGAATCTGTATCCTATCAGGCAGTGCATTCCAAATCCTATCCACTCGTTGAATAAAAATGTTGATCTTTATGTTGTCTCTGGTTCTTTTGTACATGTATTCCTGAAGCAGTGACCAAAACCACACCAATATAAAAGCAAAAAACTGCGGTGGCTGGAAATCCAAAACAAAAACAGAAACAGAAATACCTGGAAAAACTCAGCAGGTCTGGCAGCATCGGAGGAGGAGAGCACAGTTGACGTTTCGAGTCCTCATGACCCTTCAACAGAACTAAGTAAAAATAGGAAAGGGGTGAAATATAAGCTGGTTTAAGGGGGGGGGGTGGTTTGTTGGGACAAGCAGCTAGTAATAGGTGGAGATAACCAAAAGTTGTCACAGACAAAAGAACAAAGAGGTGTTGAAGGTGGTGATATTATCTAAAGGAATGTGCTAATTAAGAGTAGAAGACAGGACAGATAAGGTACAGATAGCTCTAGTGGGGGTGGGGGAATACTAAAAGGTAGAAATAAACAATGGATGGAAATATGGCACCTCCCCATGCGACCGCAGAAGATGCAACACCTGCCCCTTCACTTCCCCTCTCCTCACCGTCAAAGGGCCCAAACACTCCTTTCAAGTGAAGCAGCTTTTCACTTGCACTTCCTTCAACTTAGTCTACTGCATTCGTTGCTCCCAATGCGGTTTCCTCTACATTGGAGAGACCAAACGCAGACTGGGTGACTACTTTGCAGAACACCTTTGGTCTGTCCGCAAGCATGATCCAGACCTCCCTGTCGCTTGCCATTTCAACATTCCACCCTGCTCTCTTGCCCACATGTCTGTCCTTGGCTTGCTGCATTGTTCCAGTGAAGCTTAACGCAAACTGGAGGAACAGCACCTCATCTTCTGACTAGGCACTTTACAGCCTTCCGGACTGAATATTGAGTTCAACAATTTTAGATCTTGAACTCTCTCCTCCATCCCCACCCGCCTCCCGTTTCTTCCCCCTGTTTGTTTTTTCCAATAATTTATATAGATTTTTCTTTTCCCACCTATTTCCATTATTTTTAAATGTATTTCCACCCAATGTTTATTTCTACCTTTTAGTATTCCCCCACCCCCCCCACTAGAGCTATCTGTACCTTATCTGTCCTGTCTTCTACTCTTAATTAGCACATTCCTTTGGATAATATCACCACCTTCAACACCTCTTTGTTCTTTTGTCTGTGACAGCTTTTGGTTATCTCCACCTATTACTGGCTGCTTGTCCCAACAAAACCCACACCCCCCCTTAAACCAGCTTATATTTCACCCCTTTCCTATTTTTACTTAGTTCTGTTGAAGGGGCATGAGGACTCGAAACATCAACTGTGCTCTCCTCCTCCGATGCTGCCAGACCTGCTGAGTTTTTCCAGGTATTTCTGTTTCTGTTTTTGACCAAAACCACACCTACTGACTAAGAAACACGCAACCACATTTCACTAGCTCACTTCTCAGCCAACAGCAACCAACAGTTAAAAAATCTAAATACATGTCCAAAGACATCATTCTTCATCTCCTGTTCTTAAGCTTTACTGCTCTCATTTTATATCATTCCTTCTCCAGCTAGGAACAAAATTCCCTGAATGCTCATTGCACCAAACCAACATTGAGAGAAGCTTTAAGCTGTCGTTGTAAAGATCTGTGGCAGTGTTTATTTAACATAGAGCTAATACATTTCTTATTATTCTGAAAGAATCATTTGATAAAGATTTTTATTTCTCAGACTGCAGACACAATCCAAACATATTAGACAATTGCCCTCTCTCTAGTACTGTACCTTTAGTTACTGTAGTTTATATTGCTGGAATGAATTATGAGTTTTCATGCAAGAAAATTTTCAGCCTTAATTTTAGGCTGTCTGGATATTTGGTTATGAATTTTTAACATGGTGATAAAGAATTCCTTTGTCTACTATTTTAACAGAGGATTGATGGCTTCTCTTCAAGCCATTCCTTCAATGATCCTGCTGGCTGACTAACCTTTCAACAAACCAAACATTGACTCTGTTTCCAGAATGATACCTTCTCAGAAACAGCCTAACCTTTTCAGCTTCCTGAGTGATGCCCCTTCTGTACAAACCAGTCCTTTAATAGCCTCCTGAATGGTGCCCCCTTTGAATAAACTAAACAATTAATGAGCTCTGGAATGAGCCTTTTCTCTGAGACAAACCATTCTTGGTCAACTTTCCCGCTGTACAAGCCAGGCCTACCCCCCTGACTCACCTTGCTCTAAACAAGGTAGGTCTTTTGACTGCCCCTCCCTTTGACGAGTGCCCTCCTGACTGTGCTCTGAACAAGCCAGGCCT
Source organism: Cetorhinus maximus (assembly GCF_964194155.1). Lineage (NCBI taxonomy): Eukaryota > Metazoa > Chordata > Chondrichthyes > Lamniformes > Cetorhinidae > Cetorhinus > Cetorhinus maximus. The sequence continues at coordinate 29,108,577 of NC_135905.1, forward strand.
CCTGACTGACCTCTCTTGAATTAGGCCTGCCCTTAAGTGAACCAGCCTTCTCAATAACACACCTTGAAAAAGTAAATGTTTGATCTTCTGAAACATCTTCTATGAAACCTATGAGATAACCTTTCATTAAAACAAAGACAGAATATGTTGAACTTAATCAGCCAGTCAGTCAGCATCGGCGGACTGAACAGACCAGAACTAATAGTTCAAAGATGATTGAGTGGCTGAGTGGTTCCAGCATTTTCTGTTTTTGTTTCCAATTTCTAACACAATTGTCTTTCAAGCTTCCTTGAGGCTCCTGAATAATGCTCTCTCTCAAAACTGACCCTTAGCTGAGACTCCTGGGTTTCCCTCTGAAAACAACCAATAAACCTCCTGCACAACACTCTTTATTATGCATATTATTAACAACTAATATAAATCGAGATTGATATCAAAAGTGTTAGAAGTAGCTGACAATTTTTGACTCACACACAGACACAGACACAAATGACTTTTAAAAAATAGCTCCAACTAACAATTCAGCGCAAGACCCTATTAACAAATATTTCCATTTGACTCCTGCTACGTGCTAATGAATCTCACTCCACGAGGAAGATAATGGAAATTGAATGTAAACAATATGTTATTAATGTCCTCCTGAGCCTGAAATTTTGGCTTACAGTCAGTTAGTGCAGGGTGAACCTTTTCTGATAACAGGCTTGTGGTGGTTTCATTAAGTTGGTGAGCTCACACTTGCCATTTGTCTCATGAGTGAAACTGTCCCCTTATTTAGTCAATAAGCACTATTACTGGTAGATGAAAAATCATACTATAGGGTTCCTGGTAATCATTTTAGGAAATGGTGTTAGTTAATGGAAGCTCCATACAGTCAAACTCTCGACAAATACTGTGATCCAGTGACACATGACTGGCATTGTCCTCTTACAGTGTTGTGGAGCAAAGTTTTCTTCTCTATTTAATTGACCCCCTCCCCCTGACTTTCCTTTTCTGTATTTAAATCCTCCTGTACCACACACAATTCCTGAATGTTGGAGAATGTTCCAATCCACTTCATAGTTACTCAATGTACCAGGGTAAGCAGTGTTTTGTCACCCCTCTCTGTTTCTGGGGAAGCACTTGACTTGCCTTAAACGCAATTTTGGTGGCGTTCGGGAGATTGTCACTGTAGGCACAAACCCGTCAGTTGGCTACACTTGGCTTACTGTCCATTAGCTTGGCTGTTTCACATTGAGATATGTACATTCAAAATCACGTGTGGCACCGAGTAATTTGTGATCTATATTTAGGTTTGTTTTCATGATTGGTACGTCTGTGGCCCTGTCCTTCAGCGCCATGCTGCGCCGAGGCAATCACCGATTGCAGTTGGTACGAAAGCTAACCTGGAGAACCATCGTCCTGCTGCTGATTGGAGCTTTTTACATTAACTATGGCCCACTCGGTGGCCCCAGTAAGTACATAAACTCAATCTTCTCGTTCGTGGCTGTGCTGTTTAAACTGGATTGAATACTCCTGTGCTTTTGATACTGTGGCGAAAGAGGAAAGTCCATGTATTTTTCACCCTTAAAATGTAAGAATCTCAACTAAAATAAGCATGTTATCTGTACTCCTGAGGTTTGTGGATACTGAGGGCAAGGTCCCATTTATTGCCAAGGACTAGGTTTTCTGAGACAGTGACTGTGGGCATTCTCCTTGAACTGCTGTAGTCCCTTTTCTGATAGTCCTTTCCCAATGTACTAGGTTGGGAACTCCAAGATATTCCAAGACCCCAGAGCAATAATGGAACGGTAATCTGTGTCCAAATCAGGATGATGTGTGACTTGAATGGGAGCTTGGAGGTGATGGTTCCCATAAATTGCTGCTCTTGTCCTTGGTGGTGGAGCTTGCAGGGTATGGAGGTGCAGCTGTAGCAACCTTGGTGAATTGCTGCAATATCTGCTGCAGCCATAGTGCACTGTTGGTGGACAGGGTGAATATTGGGTCCAGTAACAGGCACCAATCAAGTACACTGCTCTGATTTGGTGCTGAGCAGTAGAGTGTTGATGTATTCAAGCAAGTAATGAGTTTTATTATTACATGTATCACTATCCTGATCTCTGAGGATTAATTGCTTTAGACCATTGCAGTTTAATTCCTTTATTCTTTATGTATAGGCAATAAACGCACACAGTAACTCCCTCTCTCAATTTCTTTTTGCCATTATTATAATATAATTTTGCACTTATGGTAGTTCCTTATTATATTGAAACATCTCAATACGCTCATTAGCAACAATTACTTTTTGAGTGTATTGTCTGTTGTTATGTTTGGAAATGCAGTGACCATTTTTCCAGAAATGGTCTACAAACAACACCAAAACAAATGCCCAGCATCTGTTTCCCATCACTAATTGCTCTTGAGAAGGTGGTGGTGAGCCACCTTTTTGAACCGTTGCAATCCATGTGGCGTAGGTACATGTACAGTGTTGTTAGGAAGGGAGTTCCAGAATTTTGACCCAGTGACAGTGAAGGAACGGTGATAGTGTTTTAAGTCAGGATGAGGTGTGGCTTGAAGGGGAACTTCCAGGTGGTGGTATTCCCATGCATCTGCTGCCCTTGTCCTTCTAGGTGGAAGAGGTTGTGGATTTGAAAGGTGCTGTCAAAGGAGGCTTGATGAGTTGCTGCCGTACATCTTGTATTTGGTACACGGTGCTGCCACTGTGTGCCAATGGTGGAGGGAGTGAATATTTAAGATGGTTGATAGGGTGTCAATCAAATGGGCTGTTTTGTCCCGCATGGTGTCAAGCTTCTTGCTTGTTGTTAGTGCTCATCCAGGCAAGCGGAGAGTATTCCACACTACTGACTTGTGCCTTGTAGATTCTGAAGTAGGGCAGCTCCAACAGTGCTGCACCTGGACACGTAGCCCGTGATGAGTCTCTAATGAAAGAAATTGACGGTGACCTTAGTGCTGAAGAGTTGATGCTGCCATTGTTCTCCTTGAGGTCACTGCTACACTGAACCACACTATCCCAACAGTTGCAGAGGCCTACAGCCTGTTACCTGTCGTGCGTATGGCCAAAGGACGGACAATGGGTGTTAGCAACTAACTTGTAAGAGGGGAAAATAAGTTAGAACACTGGAGTAATTTTTAACTTCACTGTTTGGGGGTGTGAGGGTGTGGAAACTGGTGGAGTAGGTTACCGGACTCTTAAAGAACCTGCTCGATTATGGGCAGACAATTGCCTCTGCCATTTTATGGCCCAACTGGTGGAAGGCAAAAATGATGTAATTCTGTTTCTGAACTTTGCCACCAGGAATCAGGCAGGGATGCACACAGGCAGGGGTTATCACTTCTTAATATCCAGAAGCTTTGTTCCAGACTAGCTGTCGCTCAACATTACAGAAAAACTAAAGACATTGCTGGCTAGGTTTTTCCAGACAAACATTATGTTATCAATGTCAGACATTCCAAAGTGGCTTCTTTGGTCTGCAGCACTCCACATTAACATGCCATTATTGTACCTCACTCAGCGGAAAAGATAGCTCGGTAATCCAGTTTAAAAAAATATTACTAGCAATAATCTGATTCAGAGAATTCTTGTGAATTATGATCAAATCACTCCAAATATTTGATACCGGACAGTCATATGATTTAATGGCAGTCCCAAGGGCAACAGTACATTCTTGCAGTAAAGCAAACTCCTTTTAAGGGCCATCGTCTCTTCCTTTGATATCACAAACCCTTTTGGCCTAGAAACTAGTCCACTCTCGCATTCAGGCGAGAAATTAGTGGCAGCCATGCGCTGCTCCGATGAAACTGCTGCGCAAGAGCCCCAGGCAAAATCAGTCCTCATGTCTCATCAGGACGTGACTGGCGCGCTGGTAACACCACCCGCTCCAAGGGGCAATGTGTTGGTCACAAAGAACAGGAAGGGACACAGGCACCAGACCCATGACCTGTCCAGGAAGAATGGGGCATGGAGATTGGGAGGTGGGTGGAGAATCGCGAGGGGATGTCAGGGATCTTTAGGGGTGGGAGGGGTGGCACGGAGATTGGGGGTGGGGACAGATTAGTGGCTGGCAGGATCCATTATTTTAATGTGGAATCGGGAGGTGTGTGGATTCACCGGGATGATGTCAGCGATGGGAAACTATAGTTAGGCTGTAATCCTATCTCCCATCTGCATTTCCTGTGAGTGCAGCTTTCTGCTTGGTTTGTGAGGTCATGTAATTACCCCCGCACCATGCACTTTTAAGGTGCATTTACCTCGTACAATGTGAAGCACAGTGTGATGCTTATCTCTCCCACTGTTGGTTTTTGGCAGCAATGGGGATGCAGCTTCTTTTAGATCTTTAGAGTTGTGCTGGATTTGTCTGCTTCACATGTCTGGTGCTCTGTGAAGAAATCAGTGGAGTATTAAAGGGAGCAGGGAGGTGATGGGAGGGTGATACAGCCTGGCTACCTAAAAGCGCCATTAATACACAGGGCCCTGTTCTTTGCAGATAGAAAGAACATGTACACACATTGTGTCTGTTTCAGCTAAACAAAATAAGTGACAGCCGTTCGCTGGTTTATTCCCCAGGGCAATATCTTGTCCAATCAGATTCAAGTTGCCTGGTTTAAATTTCAAACAATGCTTGGCAGTTAGCTGTCAGTCACCATCAACTGTTGTATTCTGTATGGCAATGCCTCTACCAATCAGAGTCCACTTGCTAATCAATCAGCACTCCCTTTTCATACAGTATAAAGACATTGTTTCTCCTGACATCGATATTTTGTTGCGAATTGTCCTGATAAGTGCAAGATGAAAAGCTTTGACAAAAAAAATCTTTTTTTCAGCAATACTCAAGTTCTGTCCTACCAATGACTAAAAGCACAATTATATGAGCACCTCCAACAAACTGGCCAAACATTCGACACTCGGTGATATGCTTAAGAGCCACGCACTGTTTATTAGAAGCAGACAGAGTGTGGCCAGGCTGAATCAACTGGCATTGAATGGCTGCTGCACTTTTTCAAAGCAACGCTCTTTCCTCCCCTTAACTCGTCTGACAGAAATTGCATCTGTAAATGTTATGGAGGGTGCAATATACTGCACATCTCCCAGTAAAGATGGTTTTTAATTAAGTAATGAGCTGATTTTAATAAATCTCTTGCCGAGAGTGCATCCAAGCTCAGGGTTAATTCTCTATCGAAGTAATGATTTATATGCTGCTGATGTGCTTGTTCTGTCACATACAGAGTGCTGACCACATTTAATCACATGAGCTGTTTTATTTAAGCATTTTTCCTTTGTGTTGTTTTAAAATTATTGGTGATGCTTGAAAGGCCCTTGTTCTTCCAGTGCAGCTCTCCATCTATACCCGTGCCAAAATTCTGATTGATAGTGCTAATTGCGAAGGAATAGTGGACTACAGTGGTCACACACAAAAAAAAAACTACTGTTTAGGATACATTAGTGGCCAGAGTTTCCTGGCAATTAAACGCGTCGCTCAGTGTGGATAAAGCAGCTGTCATGTTTTAATTGGTGATTTTGGTGACGAGGCCACTGGTTTTCATGTGGAAACCGGCACTGCTGCTGAATTTGATTCTTTGCCGCCCTCCCACCACCCTATCCTCACCCCCCCTCTCCCCCCCCCCCCCCCCCCCCCCCCCCCCCCACCCCCCTTCCCCCCCCATCCCAACCAAACCCTCAAAAAACCCTCCAATAACAGAATCTCAGAATTTGACCTGAGCTACCTTAGTAGGATCAGCGACTCTGGTCAGTAGCCTTGAAATTGCACAGTCAAAATATCACACTCGCTAACCCAAAGGAGGCATTAACCATTCTAAAATATTGGGAAAAGCAGTTGTAAATGAAGCAGCTAAAAGTTGATTTATATACGGATGTTCACACAATGCAATTCATGGCCTTTGCGTATCACCATGTGTGAAACACAGTTAGAAAAAATCATTGGAAACAGAATAAATCTCCAGTAAATGACCAATGCCTCGTTGTTAAGGCGGTAACGTAGATTAGCTTGCTCCAGCTGCAGCCACTAACTTAGCAAATGTGAATCATAAGCATTTGGATCCCCATTGTTTTCCATAACTCTGATGCACAAAGTCAACAGTGAGTTGTTTTTCAGCCTTCCAGCCTAAGCATTGAGCTCATCAGCTTTTGGTCATAAAGGCTGCTTTCATTTTCCTGGATAGCAACAGTTCTGCTGGAACCATTTCTACCTGTGTTGCATCCAATTGCTCCTTTACTTGTCCCGTAAACGTGCCCTATTGCCCTGCACCATCAACCCTTTTGTCATTAACAGAAGAATTTTTTGGGTGGTGGAGCTTCTTGCCCTGCCGCCCGAAGATTTAGCGGGAAATACACCACGTCACCGCTGACTGGCCGGCAGCTCTGTAGTCCCAGCAGTGGCCAGGACTGGAGATATAAGCAGTCCCCAGGTTCCAAGTCCTGAGTCCAGGACCAGATGAGTGCGTGAGGGTTTCTTGGCAGGGAGGGGAGGAGAGAGCTGGGGGTTGGTGGGGCTGGGGAGAGGGCAGTGGGAGTCCTTATGGCGCGACCAGGGGGAGGAAGAACTCACTGGGGGGCAGAGCTTGGGAGGGGGTGCTAATGTTGTAGTCATGCTACAATGGAGCGAATGCTTTAGTTTGTAATTGAGAGTAGCTGGCACCAATTGAGGAAAGATTTGGGAATTATTCCAAGTGTATAAAAACCAGTTTACACCGGGAATAGGGGAGGAACAAGGGAGTCTGTGCCTGTGCTCTGTGGTCCTTAAACCTGGATTAAGGAAAAGACGGCTCCAGATTCATCCTTCCCTCAATGTGGAAAGGGGGCCCTTGAGGGAGGCACCCCCCTTACCGCCCAAGTCCTGAACATAGTGACCTGCCAGACATCCCCCCCCTCCACCCCGCACTTCTGAACTCCTCCCATCAGCCTCAAAATTGAGAGTGGGTGGGAAGTGGGCCTTGAGTGGACAATAATTGGTCACTTAAGGGTCTCAATTGGTCAAGGGCAGACAGGTCACCCTGGACGTCAGCTCCCACCCCCCCCCCACCAGACAGGTTGGGGGTGGGCGGAAGGGTGTCAGGAAGGCCACCCGGGAAATTACAGCCTCCCCCCACCCCGCCAATCTGCAAAGCCATCAGCAGGGGACTGTAAAATTCTGCTCTAAATCTCTCCTGAGCTCCACCTTACCATTGACCTTCCATTGTGTTTTTCCCTCCACCTCACCATCCCGTACTCTGTACTTGCTTATCAACTATTAAATCTAACTTCTCACGACTCTGATGTAAGGTCAGTGACCTGAAATGTTAGCTCTGTTTCTCTCTCCACAGGTGCTCCCTGACCTGCTGAATATTTCCAGCACTTTTTGTTTTGAATTTCTAGAGTCCTCAATGTTTTGCTTCCCATCCATCAGGAGACACTGAATTGTCCCAGTGTCATCAACCAAGAAGTTTAACAAAAGTGCCCCTTTTTAACAAGGGCACAAATAATAAAAACATAAATCATACAAAGGAAAGTAAGTTTAATAAATTAAAGCATAATATTAAATCCAGCGTTGGCGACACCCTCGGTCTGTGTGGCGCCCACTGGTCACAAAAGGCTTTTAGTGGGTTGCTGTTGTTGGCACAATCATGGATTTTTCAACTTTTCAATTTTTAAAAATCAACCCTGGTTGTGGCCATCTATGGAATTTATTTGCGTAAATCAATTACTATGTTACATTACCACTAGTGTTAAATGTTATGTCTTCTGGAGGCTACAAAGCCAACTTATACCTCAGAGGCTTAATTGTTCATTCTGGCAGTTTGTTGGCTTGGTTTTCCTTCCTCCCCATTTCCTCCCCCAAAATGTTCATGTTTTTATTCCCAGTGCATTTAAATAAAAAGCCCACAAACCTCTCTTAACTTGAGGTGAGAGGGAGGAGGCTGGCTTAACCCTGGACAGCGTTTAATCCTCTCTGTGCAGCTGCTCGGTTGCGAACAATGGAGAGACTTGCAGGTCACAAAGAATGTGAGAGTGGTGCTCTTGGGGGTTAAAACCCCTGGTAACTTTTACCTTGGACCAATTGCCTCTGGTGAGATTCCAGACTATGTGTAGTTCCAAGACGACATCTGTTCTGGCACAGGAACAGACACAATTTAGAACAGGAGAAGAGGCTTCTAGTCTACCCTTATGAAACTCCTAGTGCATTCCTTACCAGGATTCTAGCGCCAACAGCCCTATCACCCTCTTACAAACGTGATACGTTTTTTCATGGTTGTAGAGTGAGCTTGAGTACTTTGCACATTTGATAATTATTCACGTACTTGCCTTGACAATACATGCCAATAAGCTAGATAACTTGTAATGGTAGGGGCATCATATCCAACCCCAACTTGGTACTAAAATAAAGACAGAAAATGCTTGAAATACTTGGAAGGTCAGGCAGCATCATCTGTGGTGAGTGAAAGAGAATTAACATTTCAGGCCTGTGACCTTGCCTCAGAACTAATGCAATTCTGGCCTTACCTGGTGACTGTTAGGAGTGGAACGCTGGACAATTATTTCTTCCTGAACCTTGGGAATTGGAGGCCAATTGTTGCAGCCCTACTGCCATTCCATGCCATTGCTGACCAAGGTGCAGGCTGGAATCTCAACTGGACTTTATGGCACCTTCTTATAGGTTCATGAGTGTTTGTAGGAATTCAGTCAACAGACAAATACAGTGGAAGGGCAAACCTGTGGCACATCACTTCATGTCATAGTAGGTCAGGCCTCCAACTTGTGACCCTCCTCCATTACATCCAATTACATACAAGTGTACTTCAGTGCCATCAACAGGAGGTTATAACATCTCTCTTTCTTCTTAACAGTTTCATGGGAAAGGGTCAGAATCCCTGGGGTCCTGCAACACCTTGGATTCACATACTTTGCCATTGCTTTAATGGAGACTTGTTGTGCTAAAAAGGAACTGAAGCAATACATGGTGAGAAATTCTTTGAGATGATAGACCGTGCAATGCTGCCAGCGGGATATTGTTGTGTTCAATTGTTGGCGTTTGGTTTTGTGTGTCTGTTGACTGTTCTCGGTGTTTATGCTATCAGTCAAGCCTTGGGTATGGTTACAGAGAGAGAGAAACTGAAAGTAAGCTGGTAGTTGAAGACATTTTTTTTTAAAACTTGTGAAAAAAAGCCCTTTTCACACACAGAACCTGGTGAAAGTCATCTCTGTATATATCTCCGAGGTACAAAACATAATAAATACTATTCTTGCAACCTGGCATTCCAGCAGTAACAATGAGGCGGGTGGTTTGAGATCACTTACAGCCTTACAGAAACTGGCACCTTCACTGCCTCCATGACAGGCTGTGCAAAATTAAACCTAGATTGGCTAGAGTCTCAATTTCTCATAGTCCACAGTTGATGATGTCAACGAAGCTCCTCAATGTTACTGCTCTATAACACGCTCCACTCTACACAGCATCTTCTGTGGCACCATAATCCACCATGCCTTTAACCTTGCATGTATTTGTATGTTTTATCTCCAGAACTCCTACTTCTCATACACCTTTGTATGTTGTGATTTTTCCCTCAGGCCTGCGTTTGGGCCCCCGTTAGGGATATTCTTATCTACTGGCCCGAGTGGATATTTATAATTTTACTGGAAACATTTATGGCTGTGCCTCACCTTTTTTCTACCTGTCCCAGGATGCCCCAGGTAAGTCCAGCCTGAGATGGAGTAACCAGCTTTGCTTTCAGATGTAGAAGATCTCCATGAAATAATGATGGTTAAGCACAAAAGTGCCAAATGCCTGCTATAAGGGCCAAGATCCTGCACCATGATGCATATCAAGAATTCATAGGAATGGTGCCATGATTTTCCGTTAGTTAACTTTACTATCACAAAGGCGGAGGTCTCAGAGATGGGAAGCACTGGGGCTGAGCCTGATGCCCCAAGGCAGCAAGGAGTAGGTCTGTGTGTAGCAGCTGAGGCCTGGCGTGGTATTGAAAGATGGAGAGGAGTGGAAAAAGGCTGGAAAGTCAGCTGGAAGAAGCTGAGTGTGTGCCTTGGCAACGAAAACTGTTTAGGGCAACACTGGGGAGTTAAAATGGGTGTGGGAGCTTTTAATAGTTTTCTAAAAATCTAGAATTTAAAATAAAACAACTACCCAAGGCCTTTAAAGCTGCTGGGGCACTCAAAATTTAGGCGGACCTGGGTACCCTGAATGTTTAGTGGGCGATGGCAGTTGTCTGAGTTTGTGGCGCAAGCCAACAGGCCTAAATTTAGCTCACTCAAAACCCATTCACTTAGACAGAATTAGAATCAGTCCCAATTGGAGGGAAGTGACAGAAAAACAGGACAAACAATGTGCTACAGTAAACAAAGATTTGTAAACCAGTAAGTGTGCACAGAATGAAAACTTTGAAACTATAAATAAATGCTTATGATTTTGCTTAAACTACCAAACTCTTGACAAATACATTTACCCAACTTATTACACTTGGCCAACAAAACAGTCAAATGAATGAACTTGCCTTTGTGTAGCCCCTTTCAACATATCAAAGTGCTTCACAGTCGCTTTGATTACCTTGATGTGCGGCTACTATTCTTGTAGGCAGATGTGATAGTCTGTTGCGCACATAGCAAATTGTTTTGGAGTTGATGAGACTTTGGAGGTTGAGGAATAAAAGTTGGCCAGAAGAACTTGCTGCTCTTCACATAGGGGCCTTGGGATCTTCTAGACCCACCTGAACAGCCTGGAATGGGTCAATTGGCTTCGATTTGAGCACCTAAGATACCCATTGGATATGATGTTTATCCAACAGGCAGGCCTAACCGGATGGTACCACATGCCTTGATTTTAACGGCTGGAAGACAGAGGCACCAAACCTGCAGCTATCCCTGAGTACTTAGCAGCAGGTGTCAGTGTAGATTGTGCACTCAAGAGATTGGCCTGAACTGACATCCTTCTGATCTGGAGGCGCAAATGCCGCTAGTCCAAGCCGACACTCACCTGTGTTATTTACTGAGCTAATTCAAGACACTGGCACACACCTGAGGTGTGTGTTTGTTTCTTTGCTTTTTATGTTGTAAACTGATGATCAGAACACAGAACATTCTGGCATCACACTTAGATTTGTCTGATTTAGTATTTTTAAGATGGAAGATTTCCGGGAGGAGCTCCAGAGAGCAGGGCTGAGGTGGTTTTAGGGCATGTAAAAGGCAGTGGGCCATGGGCGGGGAGGAGAAGGAAGGGGATGATAGGGTGTGAGAGGAGGTGTAAAACTAGTGGAAGTTAGAGATAGGATGGGGCAAGTCCATGGAGAGATCCAGAACATGGACGAGAATTTTAAATTCAATTAAAGGACTTTCTCTCAGGTGTTTTGCACTTGTTTCTGTGAGAGGACAGTCCTGAAATGAAATTGCCATCATGAAATGGTTGTGCATCTGCAGAATAATAGAAATCGGTCGCAGTAATGAGACAACTAGTCAAACAGAGGCTGCCTTGCATGATTTATACAATCCAATGTTTTCAGCTTTCTCAGGGCCTTGGCTTCCAATGTGCTGGGAATTTTGGATGGTCAGTCTTGCGAGCCTCACTTGGGAACTCTGTTTATTTATCGAGCTGTTCTTTATGATTTATTGCCTTATATTACAGACCTTGCTAAGGGATATTAGATAATCATATTCTGTCACAGACAATAGGGTGGGCGGAATGAGAAAGCATCCATCTTCAGGGCTGCTCAGCCCAGAGGTGCGCCACTTTTAATCTGGAATTTTCTCTCTGATTTTTTTTCTCTCTTTCAATATAAAACCCCCAGTAGCTACAGAATGCATTTGCAAAGAGGGTGTAAGTGTACTCATGAATTGAAAAATTAATTCCCAAGTGTTGGACATTTATCCAAACAAAAAAAAATACATTCAATGTTATTGCTGCAAAGTTTTGCACATCAACTCTTTCAGTCTGCTCCTTTAGCCAAGTTTGATTTTCTGTTTTGGGTGTCACCTCCCCTTCCCCTTCCTCCCCCAACCCTTCCCCCCCTCCCCTCTCCCCTCCCTCTCCCCTCTCCCATCCCTCTCCATCCTCCCTCTGCTCTTCTCCCCTCCCACAGCCCCCCTCACTCCTCACACTCACTGACCAGCAGCTAGGCTAGTAATCACACAAATGCATTTATATAATCCCTATAACCCTGACTAATTTGCAGGATTATGGGGAAAAAGATGGGCTGTGGGATTAAATTGGATAGCTCTTTCAAAGAGCTGGCACAGCCATGATGGGCTGAATGGCCTGTGCTTTAAGATTCTCTGATTCTAGAAATATGTGTGCATATATCTGTCTAAGTGTGATTTACCTGTGCATATGCGAGCTGTGTCTAATTACATGCAGTACCCCTCTTTGCCCTTATCTCATTGGTTTTCAGACTTTTCTGTCTGAGGAGGCCCCCTTTGTAAATCTTGCACAGTTCCACAAGCTCCCTGCTTTAGCTTCCAAAAGACACTGCCATCTTCCCCACCTAAAAATGCAATCACTGCAAAAAGCTGCAGTCTCCCATCACCAAATGGGATTTAGGCCCACGTACCCATCAGTAACAGGGAATCCCAGAGGGATTGAGAATCATGCACCCTGTAATGCAATAAAAATTTCACACAGGGCTTCTAACATTGGTTGTTGCATGGAGCAGATGCACAATAAATCACCCTTTCCAAAAACCTCACACTCAGTCCTGTTCACCTAACACCCACTGTGCCCACCGACCTCCACTGGCTCCCAGTCAAACGATGTCTTGATTGTAAAATTCCCATCCTTGTTTTCAAATCCCTCCTCGGCCTCATTGCCCCTCATCTCTGTAATCTCCTCCAACCTCACAACCTCACAATTGTGCGCAGGAGCAGAGGGACCTGGGTGGATATGTGCATATGTGCATAAGTAGGACAGGTGGAGAGAGCATACAATATCCTAGACTTTATTAATAAGGCATAGAGTACAAGAGCAAGGAGGTTGTGCTGAACTTGTTTAGGACACTAGTTAGACCTCAGCTGGAGTACTGTGTACAGTCCTGGGCGGCACACTTTAGTGAGGATGTGAGCGCATTGGAGAGAGTGCAGAAGCGGTTTTACAAAAATGGTTCCAGGGATGAGAAACTTCAGTTGTGAAGATAGATTGGAGAAGTTGGGACAGTTCTCCTTGGAGAGGAGAAGGATAAGAGGAGATTTGACAGAGGTGTTCAAAATCATGAGGGAGTTGGACAGAGTAGATAGGGAGAAGCTGTTCCTGCTCATTAAAGGATCTAGAACAAGAGGGCACAGATTTAAAGTGATTTGCAAAAGAAGCAAATGTGATGTGAGAAAAAACTTTTTCACACAGCGAGTGATTTGGGTCTGGAATGCACTGCCTGGAAGTGTGGTGGTGGCAGGTTCAATTTAGGCATTCAAGAGAGCATTAGATAATTATTTAAATAGCAATAATGTGCAGGGGTACGGGGACAAGGCAGGAGACTGAATCAAAATGCTCATTCCGACAGCCGGTGCAGACACGATGGGCCGAATGGCCTCCTTCTGCAACGTAACAATTCTGTGATTCAGTGAACCCTCCACAATATCTGCACTCCTCTAATTCTGGTCACGTGAGCATTCTCGATTTTAATCGCTCCATCATTGGAGGCTGCACCTTCAGTAGCCTAAGCTCCAGAATACCCTCTCTACACCTCTCCGCTTCTCTATTATACTTTCCTCCTTTAAGATGCTCCTTAAAACTTGCCTCTTTGGCCAAGCTTTTTGGTCATGTGATCTAATATCGCCTTATGTTGCTCAGTGTCACATTTTCTTTGATAACAATCCTACGAAGCACCTGTGGACATTTTATTAGTTTAAGAACGCTATATAAATATAAGTTGTTGTTGCATCCATTGTTCCAATGAATACTTCTAGGTCAGTGCTTAATATGGTTTGACATAAACCGTAATAGTAACTTGAATTTAGAAATGAACATTGAGAAAGAGGTTAGGAGATGTAATAAAAACAGAAAATGCTGAAAAAACTCAGCAGGTCTGACAGCATCTGTGGAGAGAAAGACAGAGTTAACGTTTTGAGTCCGTATGACTCTTCTTCAGAGCTACTTTTCTTTAGCTTTGTAGAAGAGTTATACGGACTTGAAACGTTAACTCTGTTTCTCTCCCCACAGATGCCGTCGTACCTGCTGAGTTTTTCCAGCATTTTCAGTTTTTTATTTCAGATTTCCAGCATCTGCAGTATTTTGCTTTTATTTTAGGTTAGGAGAGGTATCTGAAGATAGGTTTTGATAATGTTTCAGCTGCAATATCAAAAGATAGGTTAAGATGCAGAAGACTCTTTAGCCCAGATTTCCTCATGTTTCCAGAATACTAGCCCTAACATCTTTCTAACTAGTTTACATAAGAATTGGCCAGGCAGCTGGAGCCTGGGTTTAACATCTCACTGAAAAACCTGACTACATCATGCAGTCCCCTGCCTCCACTGCATCCTCCAGTCTTAAATATTGATTCCGCTTGCTGTACATGTATCTGTTTTGAATCACTTTGCTCTTTTAGCTGTACTTCCATGATTGGTCCCCGATGCCATGAAATCTTTCCAGGAGTTTAGCCAGCTGGATGGTAACCAAGCAATGCACCCTGTAGAAATGTCATGAGATCAAAATAATTTACACACTTGATGCTTGCTTACTAAGATTTTTTAAAATTACTTTTGCACCCAAGTGTTGTCAAAGCAAAATGATTCCTCAACACTATTGTAGTTTTGCTTTGAACTCCCAACGCTTCTCTCTTGAAGGAGTTGTATTTCATCCTAAGCAATTCATTGTGGTTTCATTGGACACAGAGTCATTATGGCACAGAAGTAGGCTCATCGACTCCTTGTCAGCTCTCTGTACAGTAATCCAGTCAGTCCCATTCCCCCGCTCTATTCCCGTAGCCCTGAAATTCTATTTCCCTCAAGTGCCCATCAAATTTCCTTTTGAAATCATTGATTGTCTCCAGTCACACCACTGTCATAGGCAGCGGCTTCCATGTTATTACCACTCACTGTGTAACAATGTTCTTCTTCACATCCCTCCTGTATCTCTTACCCAAAACCTCCAATCTGTGTCCCCTAGTGCTTGTGCCAAGAGCTAATAGGAACAGGTTTTCTTTGGCTACCATATCTAAACTTGTCCTAATCTTGTACACCTCTATCAAATCTCCCTTCAACCCCCTTGGCTCCAGGGAGAATAACCCCAACTTCTCCAACCTAACCTTGTAACTAAAATCCCTCAGCCCTGGAACCATTCTGATAAATCTCCTCTGCACCCCCTCAATGAACTTCATATCCTTCATAAGGTGTTGTGACCAGAACTGGAACTTGAGTCTCCATGGGTATATCTCCCCCATTAGTACAATTCTTAATCCCAGGGGTGTGCTGGAAGTGTACCCAATTCTTGAAAGTTGATCCTCCTTCGTTTTTGCCACTGTTACACCTTCACCATTCGAGTGTTATTAGAAGGTGACAAGTTTAAATGGGTGGTTTCCTTATAAAGGTGGACATACGATTTTGTAACGAAATCTGTTAACAGGGAGTTTGTGTGGATGTGAGATTTTGGGATATTAGTCTATACAATAGTCTAACTTCAGAGCCTGTACTAAATACAACAGTTGCTTCTGCTGGCCCTTGTGATAAGCCCAAACAGAAGGTATAAGATATTGGTGGAGATGTTAGAACTGGGTGGCACCTGATCATTTTACATTGGAAAATGGTTTTGGAACTCAACCCTGGCTTATGCCACCATGTTTGACTTTTCAGAGGCTATCTTGGAGCTGGAGGAATAGGGGATGATGGGAAATTCCCAAACTGTACTGGAGGGCGGCAGGATACATCGACAAATGGCTGCTGGGAGTTAGTCACATCTATGGCCAGCCCACCTGCCAGGTAACGTCCCTGCGCTCTGAACTGAGATCAATCCAACTCAAATAAAAATAGAAAATCCTGGAAATAATCAGCAGGTCAGGCAGCATGTGTGGAGAGAGAAACAGAGTTAACATTCCAGGTTGATGAACTTTCATCAGAACTGGAAAACGTTACAGATTTTAAGCAGGTAGGAGGCAGGGAAAAGGTGGTGCTGGAGGGTGGTGCGCAGTGGTGGACTAGTTGGAGGAAAAATCGAAAAGGAAAGATCTGTGCTAGGGTGGAAAGCAGGGGCAATTTCAGTGACTAAAAGGGATGATGATGCTGGGCAAAAGTGGGTGATAATGGGACAAGTGAAGAAGCAAAAGAGTAGGTGTAAATGGCAGCAACAGATTCATTTTGCCAGCAGCTGCTGCCAGAAAAAAGGAGCAATGGTTATGAATTGAAATTGTTGAACCTCATGTCAAGTCCGGAAGGCAGTAAAGTGCCTAACAGAAAGATGCAATGCTGCTCTTTGAGCTTCCACTGAGCTGCACTGGAACATTGTTAAACTGATCTTGTGTATGTGCATTAAAAATGAGTAGGAAGGGATGTTTGTCATGGAGTTCACCAAAGAACATATAAATGTAAATATGTTAAATACAAAGAAAGGGAAATAGCACGCTGGCAGGGTAATTGCAACGCAATGATCAATATGTCTGATGTAAGCACACCAAGCCTGGGTAAAAACCACTGATGCCCAGGATCTGCATTTTTAGATCAGGGCTTGTTAAGAAATCATGTGCAGATTGGTGAAGTAAATTTGAAATCTTGCAGCATCAATATTCTACTTTCAAGCCAATGTTTAGATGGGCTCTCTGAATCAAAAGTGGCAGAACCCGAGGTTTGCATTGTAACCGCACAACACCCCCACTAATAATTACCTGTTACGACATGTTAAAATTTGCATGTTTATTCCTTAAGCATAAATATCGGAAGCAATGCTTGATACACAAGTTCAAAATCGATGGCATAAAGCACCATGATGTGATGGGATCTTTGTCTTCTCATCAGCTGTTTGCTCAGGACATGGTTAGTAAAATGACAAAGCTACAGATGATAGATGAATGTTGGAAAACAGGAAAATTGATGCCAAATATTTTCAGTAAAAGCAGGAGCATGTGGGATAGATTGCTAGAAAGGGCATGAGTGAAAATTAACCTTACCGGATCCAAAAACAGAGACTGGATAAGTTCTCATCAACAAATAAGAGTCAGGATTATCAGATTTCCAAAATGTAGCAAGGTATTCTTATGAGAAATTGGATAATGAAGGTCAGTAGTGTACTCCTACCCTGGGATTGTTGCTATTATTCACAACATAACAAAATAATACAATTTTTGAATTTTCCGTATGCTTTTGTGTACCTTTTTTTTTACAAAATATACTCTCAGGCTTTCCAAATCATTTTATGCTACTGAGAGAAGTCCAAGATCACTTGGTGGTGGAACGTCATCATAACCAGGGTCAGTGAGTTGACAGAGTGACTCTCTTGGCATTTCTGAGTGATGTGAATTTTCCATTCATTACGGTATTTACTTCTGGTTTCAGGAGTTGTATCACACCACTGAGCCTTTTGATCCTGAAGGAGACCTGGGAACCATCAACTCAATTTTGATGGCGTTTATATGATTGCAGGTAAGAATAATGAGCAAAGCATTGCATATGCACAATGGAGCTCACCCACATCGATAACTATTCCACATCAGGAAAATAGTTCTCCCTCATCTGAAAGTTATAATTTAGGGAAGGCAGAGCTTGCTTTAGATCAATTTGATAGGATAAATTCATGAGTATTTTGAAGGAAATCAAGTAAGAAATACGCTGGATAGTCAGAGAATTGGATATTGGTCTTTCCCATGAATTCCTAATTCATGATCATAGGATGAAAATGATCTCTAGCTTTATATGTCCTGGCCCAACTTGGGTTGGCTTCCTCAATCCAGTTCCAAGTAACCATGGGCAGAATTTTATTGTGGGTGGGGGTGGGGAGAGGAGGGTGGGTGCTCTTCATGCTGCTGGTTCAATCAGAAGGCAGGTAGCTGCAAAGCCTCAGCAGCGCCGCCGGGAGAGGTGGTCACTGCTGAGGCGGGCTGGAGAACATGAGGGCACTTCAACATGGAGGTGCCCTCAAGAAGGCCACTTAAATTAAAACAATTAGTCACTTGGCAGTACAGAACTTGAATATTGCTAAAAAGAGAAACATGTTGTCGAAACCTTTTGTTTTGTTCTCATCAAGACAAATGCAAGAATGCCAAATTTCAAATCACAAGGAAAGCAGCTAATCTGCACTTACAAAGCCAAAACAAAACTACTATTAGATGTGATTCCATGATTAGGCAGCACTTGGTGAACAATCCTGAGTGTGCCAATAGCTACACTAATAACTAATTTAAGCTAACCAGTCAAGCTCGTAATGTGGCTCATCTTTGCTTGCTCAAAGTGACATATATTCATACGCAGGAACCCGTTCTCTACAAACAAGTGGAAACGTTCAAGCCTTGTTTGAATTACCCAGGAGCTTGGGTAGTTCCCCATTGCTTTCTCTTGGCAACACCTCAGCCAATCAGAGTGGAGTTGCCAACCAATCAACCCTCTTTTTTCCTGTTGTATAAATTGTTGTAATAATTGGAAATTTGTCATTCTTGCCTTTGTCCTGATGAGTGCAAGATGAAAAGCTTCAGCAATGTGTCTCTCTTTTCAGCAATATTAAAACAATTAGGTGGCTGAGGGCAGCAAGCCCTTCCAATCCGAGGGAAACCCCTCCAGCCGAAAACCACTCCAAACTGATTGGCTCAGAGAAGGGCTAGAAAACTGATCCAATTAGAAGTGAATGAGCAATGAGGAAAGACTGGGAAGCAGTTTTCAAGCCTGGAAAAACGTTACAGTAGTTTATAAAGAATTAATTTGGATGAATAAGGTGAACAACATCATGCATTTATATAGTGCCTTTAATGCAAAAATGCGAGAAGGCACCTTACAGAGGCCTACTCAATAAAATTGATGGCAAGCCAAAGGATGAGAAATTAGGAGGAGTATGTAAAAGTTAATTAAGAAATGTGCTTAAAGACGCAGATGGAGATAGTGAGGCAGATAGGGATTCCCAGAGCAGGGAGCTTAGGTAGCTAAAGGCCCACTGCCAATGTTAGGATGAAGGGAAAGGGGATACAATCGAGGTCAGGGCCAGAGGAGCTGAGAGTTTGAGGCTGGGGTGGGGTAACTATAGGGTTGGCGGGGATTACAGAGATAAGGAAGCAGAAGGCCATGAGATGATTTAATCACAAGGATGAAAATTTTAAGTCTTGCTATGATTATAAAGGGCTTTGGTGAGACCACACCTGGAATACTGTGTGTGGTTTTGGTCTCCGTGTTTAAGGAAGGATATACTTGCATTGGAGGTGGTACAGCAAAGGTTCACTAAATAGATCTTTGGGATGAAAGGGTTGTCCTACGATGAGAGGCTGAGTAAATTTGGCCAATATTCTCTCGGGTTTAGAAGAATGATAGGCGAAATCAATGAAACGTACCAGATTCTGAAGGGGTAGGATAAGCTAGATGCTGAAAGATTGTTTCCGCTGATTGGGGAATCTAAAACATGGGAGCACAGTCTCAGGATAAGCGGCCGATCATTTAGCCCTGAGATGAGGGGAAATTACTTCACTCAAAGGGTTTTGAATCTTTGGAATTCTCTACCCTAGAGGGTTGTAAATGCCCCATCATTGAATACATTTAAGGCTGGGATGGACAGATTTTTGATCTCTCAGGGAATTATGGGATATGGGGAGCAGGCAGGAAAGTGCAATTGAAGCCCAAGATCAGCCATGATTGTATTGATTGGCAGAGCATGCTCGACAACTTCGGCCATATGGTCCACTCCTACTATTTTTTGTGTTTAAATTTGAGGCTCTGGGGACCCAGCAGACAATGTAGATCAGTAAGGACATGGGTGATTGGTGAGCAGAACTTAATGCAGGATAGGGTACAGCCAGATTATTACTTCAAAATAAAAGAGGAATGAAGAATATTTTATACTGAAAGAGTCAAAAATGGTTGGCATAAACTATAGGTTGAGTAATAGGGATTAAAATATTGGGATGTTTAAGATACAAGTTGGGTGATATAATGGAAAAGTTTGTATACTGGAGCAATTAAGTAGAGAGTAAAGTGCTATCAAGATGTTTCAATGGCCCATGTGGTCTGTACTTATACTTGCGGGAATGAGAGTCAGTATTTTAAAATGTTTTTAACAAAGTGAACACGGGTTGTGTCCTACTGCAGATTCAGTGCTCTCTCTCTCACTCACTATGCACATGATGAAGTGACTGTGTTAGGAATATCCATTTGGAGGAAAATAAATGAGGTGCTGCTGCAAATGCCTTTCAGCTGTTCCCCTTCTTCCCTACCAGAAAAAATTGAAGGCGACCTGCGTTCTACTGATTTTCCACACAGAGAAAATGTGTTAAAAGCAGAGAGATCTGGATGCTTGCTTGTGCCTCTAGGGTGTCCAATGTTTCTGTTGTTGTGCTTCAAAACATCATTCAGAGGCAATATGGAAGCAGCCATGCTTTATAGAACCCTTCCTTGAATGATGGCATGAAGGGGTTGAGTGGCATAGCTGGCATTCTTTTCATGATTCCACTGCAAAGCAGATTTATAGAAAATCCTCTCACTGCATCTGGAGCTGTAGCGTTTTGAGTATTAACTGTGATCAGTCCCAGTTATCTGCAATAATATATGCACTACGGGCCCTAAAATATTTTGGCAAAATACAAATTGTTCCCTTTTGTTCCTGGAACCCTGAAACCATACTGGTGATGCTGCTTTAAGAATGCTCTGGGGTTGTGCACACAGCTTATCTCGACTTTTATTATGGATTTATTTACTTGAGATGTTGCTGTTAAAGACTTGTGAAACGGAACCTTAAAGTCCCTCTGCTCTGGCATATCCCCCATTCAAAGTGGGTTTGTGTGGGCAAGTTTGATGCATCCTGAAGTGACTTTAGCCAAACTGTTAGGTACTCCTCGAGCAAACAAGGTGTCAGAAACACACGCACAGCTAATAGAAAACAGGAACACTTGCTGCACAGCTGAGGTTGCACCTTGAGCCCAGCGAGGAATTTCAGTAAAACCATGTGCTTATAACTGTGCAGCCTAAAGCCATGTTCCAAGGGTGTATTTTGTGAAAGCCTCGAGAGGAACAACCATTTTGCAAATGCTTGCAAATCTAAAGACATTCAACCAAAGGAACACCTAGAGCCTTTAAACGAAGAAACAACTTTACTGTAATCTGCAATGGACCTACACAGCTAGTATGTCCAACTTAGCCTAAATAGACAGATCTGCTGAATGGATATTAACTAGAATTCCACATTGAAGTCCATATCCACTGGTGCATCAACAGTGTGATGGGCAAAATATTTTGAGATATATCACTAAATCATTGCTCATATTGTCAGGTTTAAGATAGATGCTGACGGATTTCCTTAATCTCTGCCGGTGTGTGGAAATTTTGGGTCTTTGAATCCTTATACTGATGAAAAACCAACACATTTCATGTAGTAGCATGGGTTAATGTCACAGCTTTCAAGATTAGACTATGTGCTGATCTGCAGCTGCCCAACTGAATAACCAAACACGGAGTTACTGGGTTCATATAGTGAATGGGCTAGTTAGAGATCTAAATGACACAAGAAGTTACTGCCACCTGGACCAATGTTTTACAATACATTTGCTACATGTGGCTAATTGGGAATTTGAGATGAGGTAATGGCATTTCAGGTTCATAAATAAAAAAATGAGGAATAGACACATTCCTAGGGCATATGTGATCTCAGTAATCATATTCACATGGCATATGGGTATATATTCTATCCTTTTGAGCAGTTATTAGTAAAATGCTAAGACAAAAAAGCAGAGCTTTTTGTTCATGTCAGTGTTTTACTTCCTTGGTCACTGAATGATGGAAGATGTTCAGTAAATTTACACGTATGAAATATGTTTGCCATTGTTGTGCGAGTGCATTTTGACATTCTCTGCTCAAATAGATTTGTGTGGCTCAAACATGTGACTTAAATTCAGCAGCAAAAGAGGGTAAAGGCTCCAGGAAGCAAGGAAATTGTATTTTGCTGCTATTGGATAAATGAGGATATTCTCAGAGCTGACGTGGATAGAAGAATTTGTGAGTATGACAGCAGCAGAGGTGGTAACTGTGGTGGAATTGGCTTAAATTGAGATGAATGGACTATAATTCAAAGAATCAAAGAAATGTAGTGCAGAAGGAAGAGGAGGCCATTTGGCCCATCACAGACGGTCCAATGAGGAGCTATCTCCTCCAGTTACATTTCCTTAATCTTTTCCAATAACATTTTCTTATTCTTTCTATTTGAGTAAGTAACCAATTCCCTTTCAAATGATCTTAAGTGTGAGTGTGTCAGCCGTGGCTCAGTTGGTGGCATTTTCACCTCTGCCTCAGGGTCTGGGTTCAAGTCCCCAGAGCTTGAGCACAAACCTCAAAGCTGACACTCCTATAGAGTACTGAAGGAGTGCTACGCTGTTGGATATGCTTCCCATCTGCCTGCTTGGGTGGATGTAAACAATCCCATGGCACTATTTCGAATAAGAGCAGGGGAATTATCCCCAGTGTCCTGGCCAATATTTATCCCTCAATTAGCATCACTAAAGCAGATCATCTGGTCATTATCACAATGTTGTTTGTGGGAGCTTGCTGAATGCATTTTGGCTGCTGTGTTTCTTAAAACAGTGACTACATTGGGAGTAAAGTGCTTTGAGACAGCTGGTAGTTATGAAAAGTGCTATTTAATTGGAAGTCTGATTTTATAACTTTTGCCTCAAAAGCCATTTGTTGTCGAGCATTCCATGTTTTAATATCCCCTCTGTGTAGAGAAAATAATAATTTCCCTCTTTGTTGTCCTGAGTTTATGGCTAATGAAGTGTAACCTAAATCAGTCCTGAAGAAGAGTCATAAGGACTCGAAACATTAACATTAACTCTGTTTCTCTCTCCACAGGTGCTGCCAGACCTGCTGAGCTTTTCCAGCATTTTCTGTTTTTATTTCGGATTTCCAGCATCTGCAGTATTTTACTTTTATTATAACCTAAATGAGGAAGGATTGAGTGAGTGATGGATGTAAAAGGGGGATTTGCAGATCCAGGTATAATCATTAAAATCTGGCACGCAGTTAGGAAAAGTGATCAAAAAGGCTAATGGGATGCTGTGCTTTTTCACAAGAGATATGAAGATAAAAGTAGGATAGTATTACTACAATTATACAGGGAGCTGGCAATTTCATGTAACATATTCAGCAAGCTTTTTCCTCTTGATACTCTCAGGGCAACCATCGGAATGTCGGAATGATTTCCTCCCCACCCCACCCCACCCCACCCCACCCTTAAAATGAAACTCCACAGATTTGGGGTGCACTGTGTTCCAATACATGCTTTTGACAAGCACCGGGAATGGAAAATTCCCCCTATTATTTTGAATTTTGGGCACTCTATGTAGGAAGGACGTACAGAACATGGCGAAAGTCCAGTGAAGCTTCATCAGGATGATATGTGGGAGTGGAGGGACAGAGTGATGATCAGAGACTGAGGTAAATTTGGATCATGTTTCATGGAGTTAAGGAGACTAATAGGTGATCTAATTGAAGTATTCAAAATAATGAATGGGATTGATAGAGTTATTAATGCGAACAAGGGGACATAATTTTAAAATTGAAGCTAAACTGGCCATAATTAAATCCAGGAAAAACCTGTTTACACAAAGGGTTGAGCATGTGAAACACATCGATGCAAAAGGCTACACATAGAAAGTCAACTGAAGTGTTTAAAAGGGAGACATACTTACTTGGGAAGTAACAGTCTTGAGGCACTTGGTGTCAATCTTGGCTCAGTGGGTAGCACTCTCGCCTCTGAGTCAGAAGGTTATGGGCTCCCAGAAACTCCTGAGACTTGAGCACATAGTCTGGGCTGAGGAATTACTACATTTTTGGAGTGATACCTTTTGGATGAAATGTTAAACCAAGGCCCTGCCTGTTCTCTCCAGCTAATTTGAAAGATCCCATGGCACTATTTGAAAAAAAGCAGGCCAAGTCCCAAAGCCACATTATCAAAAGCAGATTATCCAATAATTTATCCTGTTGCTGTTTTTGGGATCCTGCTGTGTGAAAATTGTCTGCTGTATTTCTCTACATTACAGCAATGACAACTCTTCAGATAAAGTACTTAATTGGCTGCAAAACGCTTTGTGATTTTCTGAGGTTGTGAAAGGCACTACACAAATGCAGTGGATATCACTGATATCCAAGATGTAGCCTGGGGCCGACTGCAGTCTGCGCCCTTCACTGACCCTGCTCTTCACTGACCCTGCTCCTCATAGCCTCAGAATGGATAGCTCAGCTCTAGATCCAGGACTGTGTATCAAGAGATTCCAGACAAATAGTGTCATTACGGCTGGTATTCTGTGAAGAATTTATGATATCATTAACTAGAGGTTATAGGTTATGGAAGATATGTCATGGCCTGTCTGTGACACAGTTAGAATAATGCAAGTGCTTCAGCTTTTTTAATCTGAGCACTAGAAGCGATTAAATTAAAATCACAGCTAGGAAGGAAGTCATAAATTAGTAACTATCACTAGATTGAAGACATTTCAAAACAATGTTTAAAATCACATACAAAGAACAGAACAAGCGCTGCAATTCCCCTGCATTGATTTTTTCCCCCTCCTGTACAGTGTGGGTTTAACTCCATTCTGTGCTTCAAGTAATGTCCTTCAATTCTAAATCCTGTTGACTTGATAGGTGAGCTGAGTGGAGTTCACGGACAAGCTTAAATCTGGCAGGAATATCTCTTCACTCTGATGATGAATTGTGCGCAGCAATTTGTGATGGGGGAGTGCTCTTTCACTTTTGAGTCTAGCCCAGACAGAATGATTGAATTGCTTCCTCTTACCTGTAGAACATCGCAAGCCAGACAATATTGCAGTGTTTGATAACGTGAGATACTGCTTGAATCTATAGTCCTTTTTTTAATGTTTCCTGTAAGCTTTGCTCAGTTTGTAGCCTTTGAGTTAGAAAGTTGTGACTTTTATCCTCACCTCAGAACTTGCCCCCATAATCTAGGCTGATACTTTAGTGGATTGTCAGGGTGCAATCTTTTGGATGTGATGTTAGACTGAAGGCTGCTCTGTCTGTTCTGGTGGTTAAGATAGCTGTTAAAGATCCTGTTGCAATATTTGAAGAAGAGTAAAGAATTGTTCAAGTTTCCTGAATAAGATTCCTCCTCAACTGGCACCAACTACAGTATGATATGATTTCATTGCTGTTTACGAAATCTTGTTGTGTACAGAATGGGTGCCACATTTGCCAGCATAATAGCAGTCGTTGTACTTCAAAGTAATTCACTATATGGGGAAAGGCTTTGAGAAGATTGAGAAATCCAATATGTTATCATACAACTGCAAGTCCTTCCTCTACATACATGTATTTTAAAACATTGAAGTGGTTTGTGCTATCCATGAAGAATTATTGACCCACATGTTGTGACCCTCTGATCACTAACCTATTTTTACCATAGTCCTATCTATTAGACCATTGACGTGCATTGTGGAACAGTGGTGAAAAACATGGGCCTGAATTTTATCCTTGGCGGGCGCGCATGATCGGCGGGCCTGGGAGTGGCTGGGAAACGGACTGCTGACCGCAATCGGCCCCCAACCGCAATTTTACTCTGGCTGACCAATTAATGGCCACGAGCGTGGAATGTGCGCTAAAAAGCTCAGCGCTGCCGGGGTGGGGGTGGGAGGAGGGTGGGCGATGACATCACCACGGACGTGGGCGAGCGCTTCGAGAGAGCTCCCTGAAGGCTGACAGCTGCTTCAGGGAGCTGCAGACATTCAAAATGATGAAATAAAGGTTTCAAAAGCTGCAAAGTAATGTCGATGCATCACAATCAAGCACTGGAAAATATACCTCGTAAAAATGCTGTCCACGGATATTTATTTTTGTGTCATTTCATAACTGAGATTTCATCCTGCCCCGTGGATGAGGTTTGATGAAAAATGTAAAGGCCGCCTGGCCGATTCACCCGTCCGCCAACCGTGAGGTTGGATGGGCCACGAAAAATTGGAGACAATTGCACTGTTAATTGGCTAGTTGCCCGCTTAATTGTCGACGGGCGCACTTCCGACTTTTGTGCATGCCCGCCGACTGAAATATTGCGTGAGTGCGCGATGATGTCGAGACGCTCACCCAATGTCATCTAGTGCATTTTTATGCCTGATCGGGTCGGGCGCGGGCCTGCCCCGTGGGTCTCAAAAATTCTGCCCATGGAAACAAAGGTTAGGGCAGAATTAAATCACTAAATCCCTCCAAAAAAGGCAAGAGTCCTGCAGTGGCAAATAGATTGAATTTTGGCTGTGTGCTATTAGTAATAGCCATGCACTTGAATTTGTATCGTGCCCTATCACATCAAAGTGCTCCACACAAGTAGGGAAGAAGTTTTTGTCCCATGGGCGGGCGACTGGAATGGAAGTGAAATAGTGCGCGATGGCGCTGGGCGAGCGTCCCGATGTCATTGAGCACTCTTGTAATCTTTTGGTCGGTGGGTGTGCAGGAGAGGTGGCAGTGTGCCCGCTGAGAATTAAGAGGCCTATTAAAGCCCTTAAGTAATTAATGAAACTGCATTTTTGCTGCCCGCTTAACCGTTCGGTTGGCGAATAGGCCAGGTGGCCTTTGCATTCTTAACAAAACCTCATCCACGGGTGGTATGAGGTTTCCAGCGCTTATTCAAAAAACAATAACAATTTTTGAATATCCTTTTTCACATGTCCCTCTTCATGTGACTGAGTCAAGTGTGGGGACATGTTTATCTCACGCGTAAAAAGTTTATTTTTGTATTTAAAATCCATCAGCTCCCTGAGGCAGCCCTGTGCCTTCAAGGAGTTGTCAGTGCACGCTCCCCCCGCGCATTTGCACACCTCAGCGCTCATGCTCTTCCTGTCCTCCACCCTGGTAGCGTTGAGGCTCCCAGTGCGTGTTTCACGCTGGCTGGCCGCCCAACGAGGGAAAGATTCTGCCCATAGTTACGTTATGAAATACTATTAAGCAGACAAGCATTCTGTACCAGTAATGCCCCATAAACAGTAAAATTATTGTGATAGTCCATTTTAAATTGTAGGCTCTTTTCATCAAAGCAGCAGGGATAAAAACTACTTAACAGACGCGCACACATTTCTATTAATGTCACATAGTGTGATGTAGATTTCCATGCGTGCGTTTGAAACACACCCACCTATAATGGGGGTGATTTCAGGGTGGAAATTTTACACGGCCCCTCAAAGTGGCAGGATTAATTTTGCAGTTGAAGTTTGGTGGCCAATTCTGTCAACTGGTGTGTGTGGTTTAAGGTGCCACAATTGCCATTTATGTTTCAAGTTTGCTCGTGGGGTTTCTGATTGTGCAATTGACTTTGTTTTGCCAGAAGTGAAAAATAATTGCTGCCACAGAAATATTCCCTTTCCCTGTGTGCAAGAGTTTTATGTACTTTAGAAGTTGGAAGAAAAGTGTAAATTAGAAATATTTTGCTTTTGAGAAATAATTGGCTGCTGACCATATAAACCCTTCATTTAATTAAATTGACAAAGCTTAGTTATACTAACCTTGAATTCTACACAGCTGTGCGAACAAAGCTAAGGAAAATGTTTCTGGGAATGTCTCATATTTCCACTCTACTCCCATTAACAGCTATGTTGTCCACACAGGACTCCCAGTTGGGTCCAGCTGCCTTCTGATGTCACTTGGTCTGATTGAGAATTCCCTGTACATCAGCCAGACTGTGGAGAGAAATGGACACGAGAAATCCACAAAAACAATTTAAAGAGACAGCTCCTCAGTCTTTGCTAAAAGGTTTTCATTCAACTGTCACAAGAAGAAAATGAACATATTTACCCATGAGAATTAAGTAGTTTAGAAACAGTTAACTGTGCCTTGAATTAAGTGACTTGTAAGGTGACTTGTATTTAAATCATTGTAGCTGCCTCAGCCAATGAGCCCTACAACACAGGGCAGAATTTTACATCCCGCAGGTGGGGGGGGGGGCACACACGCCCGACCAGATCGGGTGTAAAATAGCGCGTGATGATGTCGGGTGAGAGTCCCGACGTCATCGTGCACTTATGCGATATTTTGGTCGGCAGGTACGAGTGAGAGTCAGCAGCGCGCCCGCCTAATAAGGGCCATTAAAGTTTCAATTAGCGGTGACTTATCGCTGCCCGTCCAACGTTACGGTTGGCGAGCAGGCAAATCGGCCAAGCGGCCTTTGCATTTTTGAGGAAATCTGATCCAAGGGCAGGATGAGGTTTCTGATATTAATTTAAAAAAAATGTTTGGGCAGACTTTTTATCATCAATATGTTTAGATGAGTGATTCTTACGGGTGGAATTTTTTTTCGGAATTTCACGCTGTTTATTTTTGTTATTAAAATTCTCCAGCTCTCTGGGGCAGCTCTCTGCCCTCAGGGGGGCTTTCATTGCGGCGCTGCCCCGCACCCACCCTGACGTCAGTGCTCTCCCTCTTCCCACCCCCACCCCGGCAACGCTGAGCTTTTCAGCTGGGGTTGCACGCTGGCTGCCCGTTAATTGGCCAGCCAGCATGAAATCACAGTCAGGGGCCGATTGCGGACGGCGGGCCACTTCCCAGCCACTCCCGGGCCCACCTACCGTACCCGCCTGACTACCTAAGAACACTGCCCATAGATTTAAGGCTGCATCCTCCATACACCTTTAACAGTCTTTAACCTTACTTTCAATACCAGAGAACCTTCTGGTTCCAAGTATATTTAAAAGCCTCCTACTACTGAACTCCTGCCAACAGCACTGAGATAATAATATTTGCATTTATATACCATATTATCACTTCAAAACCTCTCAATATTCTTCTTGCAATGAACTGCCTTAATCATGTATCCATTCTGAGTTCCAAAACAACGGTGAGATGAATAACCAATCGTCCTTGAATGGTGCCATGGGATCTTCAATATTCACCTAAAAAGGCAGGTAGAATCTTGGCTTTCATCAGAAACGCAGCACCTCGGAGTGAAGTGATGGTTTAGATTATGTGCTAAAGTCCTGGTGTGGGACTGAAAATAACCATCCAACTTGGAGGTGAGAATGCGCTCCAGTAAACCAAACTGGCCTGCATGTTCATAACCTGCAGCCAATTAACTCCCACTGATAGAATAAAGAGGCACTTGCCCATCACTAATATAAAAGCAAAATGCTGGAAATGTGAAGTAATATCAGAAAATGCCGTAAACACTCAGCACGTCAGACTGAGTTAACATTTCAGGTTGAAGACCTTTTATCTGAGGTTCAGGTATTCCATGTGCAAATCTCAGCTCCACATCCTTTCCCAAGAACTTTGTGTTGCCTTCATCAAACATAGCATATTGCAAGTACAAAATTGGCAGATTTTAATTCCAAATATGTCAGCTTTTTAAAAAGATTATTCTAGTAGAGTTATGGCTCAGCCTTTTTAGCATTTGCTTTCCCCAATGTTAATCTTTTTTACTTTTGACATTAACTTGGAATTCATCCTTGGAGTATTACCATTCAACTTAGCTCAGTAGTGATTGCACCTGCATCAAAAGGTTGCGGGTACAAGCACTGCAAACATATAATCAATGCCGACACTTTCAGTGGCAGTACTGAGGGTGTGCTGCAGTGTTGGAGAGTCATTTTTGAAATCCAGGGCCTCAAACCCACCCCCACCCTCACCACCAGCTCTCAGTAAGGGAGAATATTGCCCACAGCATCATTGTGAGAGAGAGGGCGAGCAGGGAGCTCTTGCATTGTTGTGACTAACATTTCTTCAACAACAAATAATACCTGAACAAATTAAGTGGTCATTCGCGTCACTGCTGTTGAAGCAGCCTTGCAGTGGACAAATAGCTGCCGTATATGACTCCTTCAAAGTATTCACTGTGGGCACCGTTTTCGCCCCGTTGGAGGGGATGTGTGGGAGTCGGCGTGGGCAGGTGGGTTCCCGATCAGCGACCCCAGTTGGGGGTGAGCCACCATTTTATGTGGTCAGGCCAATTAAGGCCTGCCCAGTGTGACGTGCGCCAGGAAGTGCTCCCTGTGCGGGTGGGGGGAGGAGGGAGATCGTGGGCCAGCGCTCTTTCGCGCATGCACGTGGAAGAGTGCAGCAATCTCCCTGAGGCGCAGAGCTGCCTCAGAGAGATTGAATGGATATTGAAACAATTAAATAAACGATGTAAAAATCTATTGAAACATTTCCCCTCATGTGACTCTGTCACATGTGTTGGGACATTTTTGTAAAGGTGGGAAAATTAATTAATTTATTTAATAAAAGCTTCAGGAAACTTCGCCCCGCCTGTGGATGAGGTTTCCTGAAAAACGCGAAGGCCGCTTGGGCTTTTCGCCTGCCCCCTGCCAACCTTAAGGTTGGACAGGCAGCGTTCTTTAAATATTTTAATTAATTTCTTAATGGCCTAAATAGGCCGTTGACATTTTGGTGGGCATGCAGCCAACTCTGGCGCTCGTCCGCCAAAAGAATTATCGAGATGGTGCACGATGACGCACGCCCGATGTCATTTTACACATCGGCATGTCGGGCCCGCTCCCGTATGCCGACTGGAAAATTCTGCCCTTGGAATTGTTACAGTTTCTCACTGTTGGTTCTGTCTCTCATTTGTTGTCTTTTTTAAGACTTCTGCTCTCAGTCTGAGATTAAGTTCTTCTTATAATAATCAATGCCTAGCTTTCTTAGTAATTAATGACCTGTTAATAAAATTGCATTCTCATCAACTACACATCTCAAGAAACAGTTTTTTCAGTTTTGTTAGCAGGTCGTTAATTACAGAGAAAATTGCATTCTTGAAGCTTTGTTAAAATAAATAATTTATATCTGTCAGCGTCTTTACGAAACTTTCTTCCAGATAACACTAATCCAACATTGGTAAATGCTGCATTGATGCAAAGCCTAATTTAATGATATTTGATCATACCCAATCATGTTATATAGTAGTAGGGATGATGATGAATGGGTGAAAGTGATTACGAAGGGAGGTCTCCCTGCTGTTGAGGTGATAACTGAACACTGTAAATAGTCACTGCTAATGAAAAATAAGACTTGCGTTTATATTGGAGCCTTACTATGAGTCTGTCTCATGTGATGATTGTTTGAGCTTTGGTGGTCAACTCAGTGTTACACATCGCCTGGTGTGGTTCAGGAGCCCTACTTTGGAATGGCAATCCCTGCTGCATTTGCTGAGGAGTAAGGAAGTGGACTGAGAAGGTGCAGGATTCACTGGCCTCTGTTTTCTCTGGGCCCTCTTCTCGACCTGCTGAGAATTCCATTTATCCTTGCTCCTTCAAATTCCCCTCCAAACAGTCAGCCTCCAGAGGTCACAGCCATTAGCGACTATCTCCCAGTTGTCTGTGTCAATGTCCATGATCTTCATATTTCGCTTGTAAGTGTCTGTGTAATGGAAGTATGGACTCCTAGCAGATCATGGCCCAGTAGCCAGTTCATTGTACAGAAGATCTTTGGGTACATGGCCATTATCCATCTGATTAAAGCAAAATACTGTAGATGCTGGAAATCCTAACCAAAAACAGAAAATGCGGGAAATACCCAGCAGGCCCAGCAGCATCTGTGGAGAGAGAAACAGAGCCAATGTCTCGAGTCCATACGTTCTCAAGAAGGCTCTGTTTCTCTATCCATCTGATAAACATGGCTGAGCTGGTGCAGACGTCGTCGACTTAGTAATAAGTGTGCGCTGATGGGTTTGGTAACCTTGCCCTGCCAAGAGATGCCAAGGATATGTCTGAGGCAGCAAAGGTGGAAACAGTTCAGCCTTTTCTCCTGCCTAACATATGTTGCCCAGGACTCACTGCTGTAGAGGAGTGCACTGTGGATGCAGGCTTGGTAGATTTGCATTTTGGTGTCCTTGGCTGGGTTGCTTTTCCACACTCTCTTACTCAACTTGGACAGAACAACTGCAGTTTTTGTAATGCACATGTTGATTTCAGCATCAAGTGACGGATTGCTGTAATTGTGATGTCATCATCTTAGCAAATAACTCCTTTGAAATGCTGTGACCGTTGTTATGTAAGTAACGGCTTCACAAACTGTGACAAAGTTAAGCTGTGTCTTTCTGGTGTTGGTTGTGGAAGCAATGTTGACAAGGACACCAAGTGAACTCCTTGCTCTTGTTGAGGTCGTGTCGTGGGATCTTTAGCATCCACCTAAATTACCAGAACATCTTGTCCACATATATAGCAAACGCACAGTTTTAAAATAACAGAATATGTGCAAAGATAGATGTACATATTGTTGGTGGATCAAAGCTGCAACATAAACAGGGTTGTCACCACAACAGCAGGAATCTCCAACTATCGGGAGCATCACTTGAAGTGAATTTGCTCTATTGCTGAAAAGAGAGACACGTTGTGGAAGCTTTTCATCTCACACTCATCAAACAAATGCTACAAAATAAAACTAACTTTAGCAACATTTCATCCCCTCCCCTGCCCCAAAAAGAACAAGCAACGAAAAATGCAACACAGATTTTTAATATTTCATGCTCCCATATTTTCTGCTTTAACACAGGTCCTCCAAAGTTTTGACAATAGTTAAATTTCAGACACACTTTGAAAGTTGGGGGGTGGTTTGGGGGGCAGCTGTAGGCACTAGCAGGGAAATAATTAGATTTGGCTGTCCTTGCGGAAAGCTGAAATGTATCAATCAGCGCCCTGTTATAAAGGAGCTTGATGAAATGAATGCTTTTCATGCTGTAATGACTTGCTTTGGAAATTGTAAGAGTAGGTGGTGAAATTTTGTGATTGATGATCGGGCTGGGCCCCATCAACAGCTGGTGGCCATGTGCTGTTTCCACCTCCACCAACACTAACTGGGACACACAGACATCCCTGGTGTTTGAAATCTCACCTTGGTGAAGGGCACAACGCATGAGCTGTCATTCCACCCATCACTCCCACTCTGAAATACCCGAAGCTGGAACATGTGCAAGGAATGTCTGTGTGGAGCATTACTTCGCCTAGATCAAAGGCAGCTCTTTTACTTTCAGTCAGCAACGGATATCTCAACGCATGTGAATCAGAGGCACCCTCATTCAATGTACTCCGGAAATGCAACATCTTTTGGGACTTCAGCACACTCCTTAAACGTATTGTAGAATTTGTGAGCGCTTATCTAGGTACAAAACTTAATTTATTTTGAAGACTGTTTTTAATGGGGCAGATTTGGAACTGTTGAAAGCTCTGAACACAATAATTGCAGTAATACAACTTGTAGCTCTGCACAAGCTTGTGAAGTGACTTTTTATGGAGACTATAGGAAAAGAGCAGAGGAGCGGGACTAATTGGCTCTTTCAAAGAACCAGCACAGGCAAGAAGGCCCAAATGGCTCCCTTCTATGCCATATCATTCTATGATTCTTTGCCATGCTACAAATGAGGTAAATGGATAATACATTTATTTTTTTGATGGTATTGCTTTCGAGGGAGCAGTGTTGGAAACCAAGAGAATGCCCTAGCTCTCCTTCAGCTTTTGGGGTCTTTACTGTTCCTCAGACCCACCAGAATAAATAGACAAGGCCATGATGCAATAACTTGTGCCAAACTATGGTGTGTCTGGCAATATGGTACGCCCACAGTACTGTATTGGAGCACCAGTGCACTTTATGCTTTGCTTCTGAAGTAGGCCTTCAATCTACAACAAAAACAGAATTACCTGGAAAAACTCAGCAGGTCTGTCAGCATTGGCGGAGAAGAAAAGAGTTGACGTTTCAAGTCCTCATGACCCTTCAACAGAACTGAGTAATATTAGGAGAGGGGTGAAATATAAGCTGGTTTAAGGTGGGAGGAGAGAAGTGGGGTGGCGGGGGGGGGGGGGGGTTGTGGTTGTAGGGACAAGCAAGCAGTGATAGGAGCAGATAATCAAAAGATGTCACAGATAAAGGAACAAAGGGGTGTTGAAGGTGGTGATATTATCTAAACGAATGTGCTAATTAAGAATGGATGGCAGGACACTCAAGGTACAGCTCTAGTGGGGGTGGGGTGGAAAGACTAACAGGGCATAAAAGGTATAGATTTAAAAATAATGGAAATAGGTGGGAAAAGAAAAATCTATATAAATTATTGGAAAAAACAAAAGGAAGGGGGAAGAAACGGAAAGGGGGTGGGGATGGAGGAGGGAGTTCAAGAACTAAAATTGTTGAATTCAGTATTCAGTCCGGAAGGCTGTAAAGTGCCTAGTCGGAAGATGAGGTGCTGTTCCTCCAGTTTGCATTGGGCTTCACTGGAACAATGCAGCAAGCCAAGGACAGACATGTGGGCAAGAGAACAGGGTGGAGTGTTAAAATGGCAAGCGACAGGGAGGTTTGGGTCTTTCTTGCGGACAGACCGCAGGTGTTCTGCAAAGCGGTCACCCAGTTTACGTTTGGTCTCTCCAATGTAGAGGAGACCGCATTGGGAGCAATGAATGCAGCAGACTAAGTTAGGGGAAATGCAAGTGAAATGTTGCTTCACTTGAAAGGAGTGTTTGGGCCCTTGGACGGTGAGGAGAGAGGAAGTGAAGGGGCAGGTGTTGCATCTTTTGCGTGGGCATGGGGAGGTGCCATAGGTGGGGGTTGAGGAGTAGGGGGTGATGGAGGAGTGGACCAGGGTGTCCCGGAGGGAACGATCCCTACGGAATGCCGCCAGGGGGGGTGAAGGGAAGAAAATCTTCAATCTACAGCCTTGCAACCAGAAGCAGGAGTCCAAGCTGAAACACATCAATGAGCATACTCACACGAAGGAAGGAGTGAGAAAGTGAGTGATGCAGCTTGCCAAGTTTTGCAACTTTGTTCAGATCCTCCATTAACTATTTATATCTTGCTCCTACAATATCTTGGTGGGAAATTTCTCCAGGAATAATTTCTCAGGTGTCAGCAGTGACTCAGTTAGTAGCACTCTTGCCTCTGGAGTCAGGAGGTTGTGGATTCAAGTCCGACTCCAGGATTTGAGTCCAAAAATCTAGGCTGGCACTCCAATGCGGCACTGAGGGAGAGCTGCACTGTTGGAAATGCCATGTTTTGAATGAGATGATGAGGCCCTGTCTGCCCTCTCGGCTGGGTATTATAGGTCCCGTGGCACTATTTGAAAGAAGAGCAAGGAAGGTATCCCTAGTCAATATTTATCTCTCAATCTGCATCACAGAAAACAAATTGTCTGGTCATTATCACATTTCTGTATGTGGGGACTCACTGTATGCAAATTGGGTTTCCTACAATACATTTATTTTTTAGATGGTATTGCTTCAAAAAGTACTTCATTGGCTGTTAAGCACGTCGAGACATCAGGTGGTCATGAAAGGTGCTATACAAATGCAACTCTAGAATTAAAAGTTAAAGCAACCCACCTGTAGTCAACATCTGCTTTTTTTATGGCATCTGCTTGAAAGATAGCAAGACATCGTTGCTCAGTGGGGTTTGTAACAGTGAGACATAATTTATGTTATTGAACCTATGCACTCGATGTTTGAACATAATCAACCTTCTTCAATTCCTGTAGCACTTAGATACACAACACATGGGGGCCTTGTGGGTTTTCCTGGTCTGTGGTTGAGAGAACACAGTGAACTCTGGAAATGTTTTCATTGATTAAAGCTAAGATGTATGATGACATTAAGGATATTTATTCTAATGGGTTTATAGTGCTGAGAAACACCTAGGCTCCAGCCAACTGTACTTCTCTGCTTCCCAAATTTTCCCAAGTTTTGCTGTTTCACTATAACTAGTAAAAAATAAACAGAAGTAACATGCAAAAATAAGGTCAGACAGTTAAAGCAGGAACAGAATTAAATCACTGTCTTGGTTCATTTATGCCCTGGCCTATACCCTCCCATTACCTGAAGACTACAATTGATCTTGGCTCCATGAGCAACGCCACAGGGGGCCAACAAGAATGGCTTTGAGAAAAGGCACTTTAGGTCTTACAGACTTTCCCTACTCCTTAGCCATGTACAATCTACACTAACATTTTAATTCCCTGAGGGGAATGAAGGGCAACTATAGCTAAAACTTCTGCTTTTATGCCTTATCTCATTTCACAAATGAAGATTTAGAAATTCCATTTCTGCATTAGTCAACTTATGGTTTTCCAGTGGTGGGAGGGAAATTCCTGGGCTGTTGAGCACACAGTGGGATTACCACCCCTGCCGCTGCTGCTTGTAGCTACTCTGACCAGGAGATCTGCTGTCATGGTTTGTCATGCTCGTCTGTTTTGCCCCATCCTCACACATCCACTGTAGCTTGTCTGCAACCGCTCCGTGATGTCTGTCATCCAATTATGTCTAGGTCGACCTCTCTTTCTGCTGCTCTTCACTTTTCCCTCTAGAAGAGATCTCTGTAGCTTTTCAGCTCTGATCAAATGGCCAAAATACTAACACTTTATTTTCTGGATGTCAGTTTTTAAGTGCTCCTTTCGTTCTTGCAATTTCAAGCACCTTTTCATTAGTCTCACGATCTGCATATGGAATATTTAGCATACGTCTTAGCATTCACATTTCAAAGACCTCTTTTCCTTCCATAGATCTTTATTTATTGTCCAGGTACTTGAGGCAGACAGGAAAGTGGATAGAATGTAGTATCTTACCTTCCTACCTCTATATATTTTTAATAATTCTTTAAGAGAGCTAGTGGTCAGTTTTATTTGGTTACTCAGGCTGGTCAGCAAAGTTTCATTTGTTCTTTGATGCCTTGAGCTACATTTGAGGGAAACAGTCAAAGGCCACAAACTGGATATGAGAGAAGAGAGCTTTCTCATCTCAATGTTCACAATTTGCTCATGAACACGTACATGCAGACCTGCTGAGTTTTTCCAGGTAATTCTGTTTTTGTTTTATAGTCCAAATGGCTCCGTTGGAAGGAGAGGAGGGGCTTCTTCTGGTAACTTGACCACATTCCTACCTCAAGGAACTTAATCAAAATAGATTATCCATTAATTTATTTATCTGCTGTTTGTGGTGCCTTGCAGTATAAAAACTAGCTACTGTGTTTGCCTAGAAAACAGTGACTATAATTGCAAAGTAATCTGTTGGGATACCTTAAGGATGTAGTGGTGGGCAGTATAAATATTAGTTCCTACTTTCTTTGTTCTGGGTGTTCTTAATAATGAAACAGGACACAAAAAAAGGAACAACTTTCCCTTTTCCAAAATATTTTACTCCGAGATCACTGTAGAGAAGAAAGTAGGCGAGCATTAATATCCCATTCGTAAGTCTGGCATCTGCTGGAGAGTTAAACTAATGTTGGAGAAGCAATTAACAGAATGCATTATATTCTGGCTATGGATTCTCTTGTTAATCAACTGCTAATTATTTCTCAATAAGCTTGTAGTATTGACGTCATGATCATTAATCCTGTAATGTGAATATCTCCACATGCCAATGACATGGAGTACATTGGCACTCAGCCCAGAGTTAGACAAAGAAATTGCCTATAAAACTATAGCTGAGCATCACAGTAAAGGAGAAAAGTGATTTTAAATGCAATAATTGAATCTTGGATTCTTACGAAAATTGTAAACTAGGTGTGCATCCTTCTTCTGGTTTATGCCGTTGCTAAATCCTTTTGCTCCCATACACTCAGCACAATATTGTGCAAGAACCAACAAGGTTCCTTTGATTAAATTGCAACTTGGTAGTCACTCCAGACTAGAGTGTGTCACGACTCACTGGGGATAGTGCGCTGTAATATCAGCTCCACTGCTCCCTGAGCCACGACAAATGTGAAAAAGTTTGATCAAACCACTAGATTGTTCCAATTCTACTTAACTGTTTAATTTAGGTTAACAGAATACGAGCACCAGGTTCATAAACTTAATAAGTAAATAACTGTTTATTGAACAAATTGTCGTTACCTTGTGGCAAAAGAAAGAAATATGAACTGCTAAGTTCCAACTCTATAATCTAAACTCTACCACTTCTTAAATCCCTATACACACATATACAAGACACATAAGAGACACAAAAACATAGATTTTAAGGGTGGGATAAAACAGTTCAATAGCACCAATTCCAGAGTACAGGATTCGATGGTTGATGTTGATCGATGTCTTCCAAATTCCTTTCAGTTCTTTGCTGATGACACGAGGTGGTCTTCCGGCACTTTCAGTCTGTAGTTCATTGGTTGAGCACTTGCCTTTCAACGTCTCTAACAATGACTTTCCCCTTTGCCTCTTGACAGTGATTTTCAGAGAGAGCAGGTTATAGATATATGAGAAGAAAAAGCCAGCCTAGCTATTATTGTAGAATTACTGGCATCTTACACACATAGTAGCAAGAGGTTTTAGGTCTTTTTCTTTTCGGGCTAGGAGCTATTGTGCTGCACTGCTCTCATACAAACCCTGGTCACCTGGTCAGGAGCCAATTAAAACGTTATTGCCAGGCAGTTCCCCATTAGACCAGACTCCTCCTCGGCACCATCCTGTCTTTCATGGCACACTCTGTTCCAGGACAGAAACATTGTATATATTGCTCACAGTGTTCCAGTAGACATGTTTTTCAAACTGCAGCCATTGTAATTTTAGTCCACTGTTGAACAGAAATAAAAAGATATCTTCTTTACAAGTGTCATGTGGATAGTCCTTGTTTGGGAGCCAACATTCACTTGTCTGCATTTGGCATTGTATCAGTGAAGCTGCCAACATCCCTTCAGCAGCACTGGCTCAACAGTAAAGGGCAATCTTAAGTCTCGGATGGAAGCTGGTTAACCCCTCCAGGGGTCCCATTTGGAAGCCCAGCAGGTTTTAGCTTCCAAATCTCTTTTGGTTCCCACTGCTCAGCTTTTGGGCAATTATGGCGCAAAGTGTCAACTGGCCAGCAGGGAAGAATTAAGATTGAGCGGCCAAGAAGAAGTGGGCTGCTGGCGGCAAGGTAAGTCTGGAGGGGGAGCCTGGGGCAGCACGGACTTAGACTTTATTTGAAGAGCCCAGAGGAGGCATCAGGGTCAGTAAATAAAGTTTTCTTCATTTACTAATTGGAACTCACTGGTTTCCCAAAAGTTTTACCTGGGCATGGAGGGGGGGAAACCATGACGTCTGCCACTCTCACTAGCAGGTTAAAATTCTGCAAGAGATTCCCACATATGTCTCCGGATGTGGGTGTGCTTGTGGTGATGGTGCTACCACTTGCAGTGTCAGGTATGATATTGGACCAGCGACGATGAAGGAATGGGAGTTTATGCAAATCAGGATGGCGTGTGACTTGGAGGTGTTGGTGTTACCATGAAATGCTGCATTGAACCAAATTTCAAAGAATCAGTGCTAAACATTACTATAAATATCTAAAGGGTATTTGCCAGATTTATTTGAAATAACTAAATATTGGAATCAAGTGCAGTGGATAAGGCACACCTTCCCTGCAAAATAAATCCAAACACTTGGATCAGTGATGGAATATTGGCTATATTGGCATTGTGAGTTACAGCAAGCTTATAACCCACTGCACTTTCAATGCAGCTACTTATTTCTACATGTCTTAGACTTATATTCTAGGACTTTCTTTGAGTGACTCACTTCTTTGAAGCTGTTATTTTGGGGTTGGAATTTATACTGGAAATTAATCTTGGGTACCGAACGTCTCATACACTAATCACTAGAACTGAAAGCCTGGATCTATATGGTTTATACGATTAAGTGATTGAAAGCTGTAAGACCCTACAGACGAAGAATTCTTTCATTTTACCATCTTCGCCTTAGGGATCTTTATCACTCCGTTCATTTCCTATGCTATTGTTTTTGTAACAATGACATTTAAAATCTGCTGCCTGTATATGTTCAAGTTTTCTGTTGACCCAAGTGTAATGCATCCTCCATATTATTATGACCTCCCAATATTAAGTATTTCATCAGAGCCCATGGTTTACACTGACTATATATTCTTGGATTTGCTTAATATCATTCCTGAATTTTTGCTGACTCATTGTATTATTCCATTATTGGGGATGTAGTCCAATATTCCATCCATTTTTCCATGAACATTGAAAACTAGCAGCCCTGGAAATGATTCATGATTGTGTCTGTTATAGGTTCTGTTCATCAAAACAGCAATCGTAACACAGGAATAATTTACAATTTGGATATATGCATATTTAGAGATGAAACCCTTTCCTGAGATTGAATAATTCTCACTCTGTGACACAGCCTCCCACTGCTATGAGTTTGCTAAACCGCTTCTAAATTATTTAAGGACTTGTGCCCACTGATTGTGTACTGGGAGCTCGAATCAGCCAAATTGATTTCAGTTTGGACACTTAACAGTCATCAGACAGAAGGAGCTCCATCCCATCCATCTGGGATGGAGTCATACCAAAATCTGAGCAGTGGAAGGAGAGTTTTTGAACATATTCCAGCTTGTAGTCACAAGTCAAAGGAGAAACTTTCACTTCCTCAAACTGGACCGGAGTTTGGTGTTAAGGATGGTTGTCACAATTCACACACATTGAAGCACTCAATGTTTCTCCGAGGAACAAAAGTTGCAGCCATTCTGTTTAGCTTGTATTGAAGTCTAGTAACAGAGGTCAAATAGCAGTGTAGGATCACCCACAATACCCCCAAACCTTCTGCTCCATATCACCGCTGATCTCTTTTTTTCTAATCTCTTTTCAGGCTGGAAAGATCGTTCTTGTATATCGTCCTAGCAACCTCAGCATCCTGAAGCGGTTTCTCATTTGGGCAGTTTTATTGGTGAGTCAAATTAGCTGTAGCCACAACAAGATACTTGTGACATTGAGTTGTTTTGGTGTCATGAAGCCCCGGTGACATCAAGTTGTCGACACAGCTGAGGAGAGCAGTGTCTGCTGTGGTTTTTACAAACTTAAATCCATTTGAAATAGATGAGTTAATAAGGTTGTTAAAATGTCAGAGGAAGGAATTTGATGCAAATGCGTTAACTATAGCATTACTCATATTGTGCAGTGTGAGTTCGATAACAAAGATCAGTGAACTTTATTGGTATTTAATTGAATTTAAGAGTAAAGGAAAGTGAGACAGAATCAACATGGGAGCTTCTAATGCCTCTCCAAAGTGTCTAAGATGGCTGTCTTGCTTGTTGGCCATTTGGAGCCGTAGCGATTGACCTGTAAGCATTCTTTGCTCAATCTGGTGAAATGCTTATTTGTGGAGAACAACAGAGGCAGAGGGAAAATACTCAGAGAAGGAGAGAAATGGAGAGAATGAAAGAAAGAATATGTAAAAAAATAAGACAGAAAAAGAAAGGTGAGGGAGAAATGGAATGGCTTCCATTGTCCCACGGACAGTCTCAAAATTTAAAATTCTTAAATTTGTTTTGAAACCATGCCATTACTTTGTTCCTCTTTATTTCCAATTTCCTCCACCTTAAAGTCTCAGTTTTTCTGACTTTGGCCTCTTGGGAATTCTTCCCTTTGCCCAACAGCTCTGACCTCAGCCGCATTGGACTGCATTTTACTTGCCCCTGCCAGGCAAGTTTTCAATGGTGAGGGGCACATAAAATAGGATGGGTGCCCACCCCATCACCTTCCCACCCACCCCTGAGCTCACCCCCATAATACGGGGAGTGAGCGGGTGCTGACATCAGCAGCCCGCCTGCCATATTTAAAAAGTCAATCAAGGGTCAACCAGGCTTCTTACCAAGACAATTGACCCCAATAATGTGCTGCCCATGCCATAAAATGGTTGGCTTGGACAGTCGGGTGGGAGTGGGCAACCCAATTTTTAAAATAATTCTTCAAAGGGTGGGAAGGAAGGGGGAGTGTCCTTTGCAGGGGGGCGGTAGGGGCTCCCCTAAGATAGAACCCCTCCTTCCTTCCTATCACCTGTTGCCTTAAAACCACAGCCCCCGCCCACCAAAACCTGCCAAAACTCTCCCTGCCCAGGACCCCGGCCTTACTTATTTCTGGTGATCCATGGGCCTTTTTCTGCTTCCTTGTTGCAGTCCTGGCAGTGCCCACTAATGCACCCTTGGCGCTGCCGGACAATCAGATTGGCAAGCGGCAACTAACATTCATGCCACAAGTACCAGGCAATGACCATCTCCAACATGGGAGAGTCCATCTCCCTTTGACATTCATTGGTATTAAGATCAC
Organism: Cetorhinus maximus; assembly: GCF_964194155.1. Taxonomy (NCBI): domain Eukaryota; kingdom Metazoa; phylum Chordata; class Chondrichthyes; order Lamniformes; family Cetorhinidae; genus Cetorhinus; species Cetorhinus maximus. Next base: position 29,150,659 of record NC_135905.1, read on the forward strand.
CGAATTCCCCCATCATCAACATCCAGGGGTCAGAAACTGAACTGGACCAGCCATATAAACACTGTGGCAACAAGAGCAGGTTCCCAACAGGTGGTGCAACCACTAGGCAAAATAGGCAGTTGCCTAGGCAGCAAGATTTGGGGGTGGCATGCTGGCACTGCAGCAAAAACTATATAGAGCTGTACCCGTGGCACTCGTGAGAAGTTGCTCATATAAATTTAAAGCTCTATGTAGTTTCAGTTCAGTCCTCTGGAGTTTTCTGAAGCAGGCAACAGCCTTTTCCTGGTCCAATCCACCTCTCTGCACATGCTCATTAAACCTCCAGTGACAGCCCCCCATTTCCCTCCACGTGATCGCTGACCACCCAGATGGCTTCCCTTTCCTTGTCCCCCTCCGCTTGTGCTGATCCTCCAATCACTTGAGTTTCCCCACTTTCCAATACCCGTTCCTTCTCTGCCACCACTCGTGCTTTATCTGTTGCGTTGGTTGGTTTTGATACTCAGCTGCACATGGCCGGTCTTCAGCCCAGTGAAGCCGCCTTCACTCAGCGATCTGCAGCTGGAGGACAATGCACTCCTCTGCTCTCCAGGCAGCTGAAAGCAACAGCCTTTGAAATGGAGATCTGAGAATTAATAAAAGATGGAATAGGGAAATGGAAAAGCAGGGAGAGGGGAGGGGCTTCCACCAGACAGACTGAGATAAAGTCAATCTCTATTATCCAGCATGCGCGGGGGATGGGTGATGCCAGTTAGTCAAAAATGCCGGTTACCTAAGGGTTCCACGTTTTCAACCAATCAGTAAGCTCCTGTGTGACCTCATGGTGATGCGGGTGTTAAGGACTCGTGAGAGGTGTGGGAGCAGAGTGTGTGAGCGGTGCCAGTGGAACATGGTGCTGCAGAACAGTGGGAGGTTGGGACTGGAGTGAGCCACGGTTAACAAACACCCATGGGTTTGACAATTTTTTGGGGTTGTGTGAGTGTGGTACTGATGGGGTATGCAGAATTCATATATTAATTTTTGAAAGTTATTTGTGGGGGTTGCGGTTGGTGGGTGGGTGGGTGCTGCCAAGCTGGAGGTTCACCTGGGGCACTAAATACACTTGCACCGGCCCTGAGTTCACCTCCAAGTCACACGCCATCCTGACTTGGAACTATATCACCGTTCCTTATGTGACTGGACCAAAATCCTTGAACCCAACAACAGCACTGTGGGTACCTATACCAGATGGACTACAGCGGTTCAAGAAGACGGCTCACCACCACCTTCCTGAGTGCAATAGGGGATGGGCAATAGATAGAAACATAGAAAATAGGAGCAGGAGTAGGCCATTCGGCCCTTCGAGCCTGCTCCACCATTCATTATGATCATGGTTGATCATCCAACTCAATAGCCTGCTCCCGCTTTCTCCCCATATCCTTTGATCCCTTTCACCCCAAGAGCTATATCTAACTCCTTCTTGAAAACATACAATGTTTTGGCCTCAACTACTTTCTGTGGTAATGAATACCACAGGCTCACCACTCTCTGGGTGAAGAAATTTCTCCTCATCTCAGTCCTAAATGGTCTACCCTATATCCTCAGACTGTGACCCCTGGTTCTGGACTCTCCCACCATCGGGAACATCCTTCCTGCATCTACACTATCTAGCCCTGTTATAATTTATAGGTTTCTATGAGATCCCCCTTCATTCTTCTGAACTCTAGCAAATATAATCCTAATCGACTCAATCTCTCCTCATATGTCAGTCCCGCCATCCCAGGAATCAGTCTGGTAAACCTTCGCTGCACTCCCTCTATAGCAAGTACATCCTTCCTCAGATAAGGAGACCAAAACTGCACACAATATTCCAGATGTGGTCTCACCAAGGCCCTGTACAATAGCAGCATCCCTGTTCCTGTACTCGAATCCTCTGGCTATGAAGGCCAACATACCATTTGCCTTCTTTACCACCTGTTGCACCTGCATGCTTACCTTCAGCGACTGGTGTACAAGGACACCCAGGTCTCGTTGCACATTCCCCTCTCTCAATTTGTAGCCATTCAGATAATAATCTGCCTTCCTGTTTTTGCTACCAAAATGGATAACCTCACATTTATCCACATTATACTGCATCTGCCATGCATTTGCCCACTCACTCAGCTTGTCCAAATCACACTGAAGCATTTCTGCATTCTCCTCACAGCCCACCCTCCCACCCAGCTTTGTGTTATCTGCAAATTTGGAGACATTACATTTAATTCCCTCATCTAAATCATTAATATATATTGTGAATAACTGGGGTCCCAGCACCGATCCCTGCGGTACCCCACTAGTCACTGCCTGCCATTCGGAAAAAGACGCGTTTATTCCTACTCTTTGTTTCCTGTCTGCCAACCAGTTTTCTATCCATCTCAATACATTACCCCCATTCCCATGCGCTTTAATTTTACACGCTAATCTCTTATGTGGGACTTTGTCGAAAGCCTTCTGAAAGCCCAAATAAACCGCATCCACTGGCTCCCCCTCATCAACTCTACTAGTTACATCCTCGAAAAATTCCAGTAGATTTGTCAAGCATGACTGATGCTGGCCTTGCACTCGCATCCCATGAACGAATGAAAAAGGTGAAATACTTTGGGACTTTTTAAGACAGGAAATAAAGAGCTATATAAAGGCAATTTTTTTCCCCCGGTTATTTATCAGTTTTTTCCTGGTGTGTTTCTATATCTTGGAGTATCCAGGGAAAGTTAAAGGAAGAAATTGCAATGTAAAGGAACAATGAGACAAAAGTAAAACCAACATTTATGAATAGGTGTCAAAAATCTGGTTTTACCAAAATGTCTGTCAAAAGGATGGACAATATTATGTTTAAATTAGTAAGAAAGATTTTTATTTATATCACACTAATCAAATTTGTGAGAAACAGCTCAAAGAATTAATTAGTTTGAATTGCAGTGATTGTCGATGGGCATCATTGACAGCCATTTTGTGCACAGTGAGGCCACACAGACAGCCGTGAAATGAAAGACCACTTAGACAAGAATGTTGGCCAGAACACACGGAGGCCTCTCCGCATTTCACTAGGTTGGTTCATGGGATCAGAATAATGGGAAGCAATTTCATTGAAACTTTGAAGATTCCAAAGGGGCTTGACAGGGTAGACACAGAGGTTGTTTCCACTTGGTGGGGAGTCTAGAACACGAGGGCACAGACTCAGGATAAGGGGGGTCAATCATTTAGAACTGAGTTGAGGAGAAATTTCTTCATTCAGAAGGTTGTGAATCTTTGTAATTATGTACCCAGAGAGCTGTGAATGCTCCACCACTGAGTATAGTCAAGATTGAGATCAATAGATTTTTGATCTCTCAGGGAATCAAGGGATATGGGGAGCTGGCAGGAAAGTGGAGTTGAGATAGAAGATCAGCCATGATTGTACTGAATGGCAGAGGGGCCGAATAATCTTATTCTGCTCCTAATTCTTATGTCCGTCTTTGAATAATACCATAGGCTCTTTAGAACTTCCAAAGCAGAGAGTGGGAGACGTGGTTCGACATTTCATCCAGAGAACAGCACGTTTGGCAATGCAGTGCTCTTTCAACACCAAACTGCAGAGGCAGCTTAGATTGTGTACAGTAGCAGATTTGCAGCCCACACTGTCTCTATTGACTGATAAATGAAAACCTGTTGTGCTTTCTGACAATCTGGAACCCACCATCCATTGCACACTGCGGTCTGGCCCTACAAACTGTATAGAGTTCTACATCACGACAGCTTTGGGATAAAAAGAAACCCTTCCTCTGCTTGCCTCTTTCCAATTCATAAGCAACGGCAATATTTTCAACAGCTTCCATGTTCCAAAAGGTAATGGGATGGCTGGTTGAGATTTGCTGCCTTAAATTGATGATTCTACTTGTCAGAAAATGATGATGTAATGATTTATAACCTGGCCCTGATGCATTTCCTATCTCTGCACAGGACATTTTAACTTGTGCATTGAATCCATCTGAGATTCATTGAAAATTGTGCTGTCTCAGCCGTACTTACAAGGAAGTGTACATCCGATGCCGCACCAGGAAAGAATTCATTACTTTTTGTCCACTAGATTACTAAAGCCACAAGGGTGCAATCAATTCCCTAAGATGCCAGCTCTCATGCTGATCATTTGCAAACCCAGGTTCCGGAGGTGAATGGATAGTTTTCTAGCAACAGTCCGAGCCACCCAGTGGTATTGAAGTGAGAAGTCTGGAGATGGTTTTCAACACAGACGCTACACTTCTGTCCTAGCATACTTTGCCACCCAGTTCTCTTATAATATGGTTTGAATTTAGCCAGATAAGACTGTACTTCAGTGTTGAATTAAAATATTTTACAATTTTACGATTTAAAGATCCAGAGCTGAAGGCCCAGATAGTTGAAAGCACAGTCAATGGTGGAGCAATGGAGGGGCAAGGACATGGAGGCATTTGAACTCAGTTGAGAATTTTAAGACCAAAGGCTAAACAAGGAATGTAGTCATGGTTCATGTGATAGGTATCTAGCGAGAGGTTCTGATATTTAAAGACTCAGTGAATCTCTTGTGACCCCTACCTGTGTCACCTGTTTGTGCGCAGACTCTTCACTTTGTACTCTTTAGAGTGTTGCTTAGTTGCAGGAATTTTACATTACGGAAGGAAATTGGTGCTCAAATGGAGAAGCTGCAAATTCCATGCACTGCTCTCCCCAGCCTCCGGATCTGCTGGAGTCCATTAAAATGTGCACAAATTAGCAAATTTGGAGCTGCACATGAGCGGAGTTTTTGCCTACACGTGTAGTTGGCATCCTAGGCCAAGATCAGGAACTCTTAATAATCATTGTGTCATGTCAGAATTTATTACCCTCAGATGCACATGTCTAGAAGGTGGCTTGAGGAAACCTGGACTCCCGATAGCAGGTTGTAGCATCCAAGAAAAGGTTGGTCCTTGACTTGATGTTGTTACATTTACATTTGATGCACATGTAATGACAGAGGACTTCAATAACATTCTAGTAATGTAGAAGTTCCTCTGTTGTATACTGTAAATCCTTCATATAATGTTTGGTAAAATCTCTTTCAACTTTTCACCAGTTTTTGGTTTGGGTAAATTTGACAAATTTGACAGAAAGGAACACAAATTTCTACTTTCTCAGAGAAATTATCCCTTTTCTCTTAAATTTTATGCTGATTTTTTTTTTTCTCTCTGTCAAAATAAAGGATCCTTGCCCCAGGGAAGGGTCATTTTACCAATTCAGGCAACTAACGTCAATACCAAGCACTCTTTGTTTGAAATATCACACTGATCAGCTGCCAAAGTTAAGCTTGCTCGCCTAAGCGAGAGGTGTGTTCGCAAAAGCTAGCTGCAAGACAGAATTCTGCGGCAGCCCGCTTCATATTTCCAATTGACTAATTCCATTTTTCCTGGAACATTAAGCCCTTCCTAAGTGCAGTTTGTCCAGAGAAATTAGTGATCCACTGCACCCCATTTCGCATCGAGCATGCTGTCTGTTTATAATTGGCTGATAGGCGAAGTGCCTGAGGAGCCTGTTTCCACCATGTCAGGACACATTTGTACTGTGTGTGCTGAGCCATGTGAGGGAACAAGCAGAATTTTAATTCATTTTTCCACTTCTCCTTTGAGCTCCGGTGGTTCTGCAGCCATCAAATAGGAGCCAGAATGGAGACTCAAGCGAAAGCGTCAAATAGTCACAGCTCAGAGAAGCGAGAAGGCCTAAATTTCAAAAGTAGGCACCTGTAGCAGAGAGCCTCACCCACCACTGGGGAAATCACCCCCACCCTCTGCCTCCCATTGATCACTAAGTTTTCCACTTTGGCACTTGTATGGAAGGTGTTGTTGGAATATTTGGAAACCGTGCACAATTAATCTGTGATTCCTGCCCCAAATGGAAAAATGTTAATACTTTTGTTGATATCTCTGTGCATATCCCTTAAACCCCCGTCTCAATATATATCGAACCAGTTCCCTTTCAACTTTGTGAAACGATTCCGAATCAACCAACTGTTCACTTACTTTGTTTTTCCCTGGCTGACCTTGCTGGAACTTGCAAATAGTAAACCTTTTTAAAAATTCATTCACAGGGTGTGGGCTTCGCTGGCTGGGCCAGCATTTATTGCCCATCCCTTGTTGCCCTTGTGAAGGAGGTGGTGAGCTGCCTTCTTGAACCACAGTAGTCCATGTGGCGTAGGTACACCTACAGTGCTGTTAGGGAGGGAGTTCCAGGATTTTGACCCAGTGACAGTGAAGGAACAGTGATATATTTCCAAGTCAGGATGGTATGTGGCTTGGAGGGAAACTTACAGGTGGTGGTGTTCACATCTATCTGCTGCCCTTGTCCTTCCAGATGGTAGTGGTCATGGGTTTGGAAGGTGCTGTCGAAGGAACCTTGGTGAATTCCTGCAGTGCATCTTGTAGATGGTACACATTGTTGCTACTGTGCATTGGTGGTGAAGGGAGTGAATGTTTGTGGATGTGGTGCCAGTCAGTTTTACCACATATCTAGTGCTTATTGACCATGTTAATTTGCTCACTTTAAACAACGTTAAGCTCCTTTATCTTACACAGTCCAAACTTTCACTTAGATTCAGTAAACTTAAATGATGTCTTTACTGACGAGTTTTTGTTTGTGGCCCATTATGCGTCTCCACACTGTTCTCTTCAGGATTACGTGCCTCTTGATTCGCAGGTTTTTTCATCGGCTGGTAGAAATATCAACAATTTTTAATTTCCGTTTGCAATTTCAAAGAAATGTTGCTGCGACTTTCATTAATATGTGTTAGCTGGGCTCTATTTTTAAAACTCTTGCTTTAGGTCGGAGGTTGTGGGTTCAAGCCCTACTGCAGAATTTGGACATGTAATCCAGACTGATATTACAGTGCAGCACTGAGGGAACGCTATGTTGGTGGAGATGTCATCTTTTGAATGAAAGATTAAACCAAATCTCTATGCCAGTGATTTTTGTACACGTTAACAGCCCTTGGCACAATCTGAGGGCGAGCTCTCCTGTATGTCCTGGTCAACATTCTTCCCTAAATTACCACAGAACATAGGAACACAGGAATTGGCCATTTAGCCCCCCGAGCCTGTTTAATCATTCAATGAGATTGTGGCCAATCTGCAACCGAATTCCATATACCCCATTCATCTTGTTGCTTTGTGGGATTTTGCTATTTGCAAATTAACCTGGCAATGAGCCGCTGCATTTAGGTATTTGAAATGCTTTAAAATGTATCTAAAAATTTGATAAGGTATTACATTAAGCGAGTCTTACTTCCTAAATCGCATGAATTAAAATGGTGGTCCAGCAACAAATAATTCTTCGACTGAAAGGTTTCATTACATAATATGGTTTATGCTAATCCATCAACACCGCCTCCTAATCCTCGGCCCAGTGAAATATGACTTGATGTCTCATTATTGCTTCATGTCACCAGCTGCATGGCTTTGTCTCTAACATAAACTGTCATAGCAGGGAAAGGATCAAACCTGATTCTGTTATATGACATTGTCTGAGTGACAGGAGCAAGCTACATAAATGAAAACTTGACAGATGGGATTTAACCAGCTGATGTGGTTTATTCTTTGAAAAAGATGAGAAATCTATAATTATTTAGGCATAATCAATTAGGCAAGGTCATTGTCATCACTCATATGTTTAATTGTTAGGTTTAAGTGTGACTTCCTGATTAATCAGTGTTCATTTAAAATAAAGCCATTCAGATGTAATTCTACAGTTGCTTGCTTTATTTCTGTACCATCTTGGTTCGGTTGGTAACACTCACTTTTCCATATCTCTCGGAAATGTCACTGAAGCATTTTTCTCAGGTAGATTCAGCCTGAAGAGCAGTGACTGCTGCAACAGCAAGAGCAACAGCCACTTTACATACAACGAGACCCAACAACAAAAAAACGAGACAAATAATAAACTCTTGTTAATTGTGACTGAGACAAAAATGTTGACTGGGACACCTCCTCACACATTTTCCAAATATGTTACCATGGGCTCTTTAACACACACTGGAACAGGGTGGATAGGATTCTGCCAATCCCATGCCCCATCGAAATGTGGCAATGTAGCAGCGTTGTAATGGCGCGAGGCCCTGGGTCATCTCCTCAAGTGTTGCTGTGGAGCTTGATCCAAGCACCATTCGATCAGTAGGGGACCCTGGCCTGCTGTACATGTGAGGGGAACTCCGGTGCTCCTGAGTTTCTGGGACATCAGAAAAATAGACACCAAATTATATGAATAGTCGTTTGGCAGTACAGAACTTGAGTTTGCTGAAAAAATACAATTTGTTGAATCTTTTCGTCTTGCACTCATCAGGACAATCGCAAGAGTACCAATGCCAGGGAAAGCAACGACTTTCTACTGTATAAGAAGAGACTGCTAATTGATTGGAAAATGGACTGACTGATAGAGGTGTTGCCATGGAGAATGCACTAGTTATTGGTGACTGACAGTTAACTGCAAAGCATTGTTTGAAATTTAAATCAGGCAGCTTGACTCTGCTTGGTCAATGCACTGCCCTGAGGAAAGAACTAGTGAATAGCTAGCACTTATTTTGTTTAGCTGAAACATCTGTAATGTCTGTCAGCAAAGAACAGGGCCCTGTGTATTAATATATGTAGCTTCCAGTACACGGAAATGTGCCACACTGCGAGCCCAAGTGACAATCTTAAATTGGTTGTCAGTGTAATTCTTAGCACATTGAGGATTATTTAGCAAATGTTGTCCAATTGAGGAATCACATCTAATGTTGGACACTGTGTTTTGAGTTTTGTGAGCTCGGTCTATTTGGGTACAGTCTGCATCTTGCCCATTGCGAACAGTGGAAGATTCACCAGTCTTTCGGACATATTGCCTACATACCTAACATCACACTGGCAATGATACTTATATACCGTATTACTCATTTGTGTGATAGGCAGAACATCTTTTTGATGACAGCATCCTGTCAGCGGCGAATGCCTCTCGTGTTGCTACTGCATAGTAGCAGCGTGAACCAGCTAGCTTCACCTGTTGCTCAAATTTTTGAGATACTTTGCCTTTCCAGGGTAACCTGAGATCCGAAAGTGAAGGTCTTAGGCATGTTCATGAGTTTGTGCAATATACAGCGTGAAATGACCTGATCAGGATAGCCATTATTCCACAGGATGTTTTTGATGCCCCTATTTCAGCATCAAGCTTGCATGGTGAGCAAATGGCTTGGGTCCTATTTACGAGGTTGCCAATAAGGCCAATTTTATAGCACATGGAAGTGTAAGGATCCCAACGTGTGTATTGACCTGTGAAGGTAGGCTTGGGGAGACCGTGGTAGAGAACCCCCTGGCAGATTTCTTAACTGGTACATCAAGGAAGGGGTGTACATTTGTTACTGCTCCATTTCAGGGGTGAATTTGAGCACAGGATGGGGCCCATTAAGACATACAAGGAAATTATTACATGCTGCTACGGATTTAAATATAGCAAACGTATTGTCTACATATCGGAAATATGCGAGGGGTAGGAGGTTAGGTGTCACTCCATCGAAGACACATTTCTCATGGAACCCAACAACGGCGTTTGCGAGAGCTGGGCCTAGAGGGGATCCCATGGTAACACCATCTATTTGGGCATACATGGTGTCGTTAAAGCTGAACTCAACTGTGCGAGTTGCCGCATTCATAAGCTGTGAATACTGATTCACGCAATGGTGGCAGGTCTAGATCACCATGATGTAGTGCTGCAATGTAAATATCTATGGCTTCCTTAAGTGTAACATTGGTGAGTAGGCTAGCAATGTCAAACGGGTGCATGTACACAGCATTGGTATCGTAAGTCCTGTATGGTCTTTGCAAATGTGAAGGAATCCTTCATTCTGAATCTGGAAAATTTGTACAAAATTGGTTGTAATAATTTGCCCAACTAACTGGCCAATTCATGCTATGCAGAACCGGCCATAGATAAGGTTGGGTGTAAAGCAAAACTCAAAACACAGTGTCCAACATTAGATGTAATTCTGTGATTGGACAACATTTGCTAAATAATCCTCAGGGTGCTAAAAATTACACTGACAACCAGTTTAAGATTATCAGTCAGCTTCACGGTGTGGTACATTTGTGTGTACTGGAAGCTACATATATTAATACACAGGGCCCTATTCTTGCAGACAGAAAGAACATGTACACACATTGCACCTGTTTCAACTAAACAAAGTAAATGATAGCCATTCGCTGGCTTTTTCCTCAGGGCAATACCTTGACCAATCAGAGTCAAGCTGCTTGGTTCAAATTTCAAACAATGCTCTGCAGTTAACTGTCAGTCACCAATAACTGGTGCATTTTCCATGGCAACCCCTCTATCAATCAGAGTCCACCTCCCAACTGATCTTCTCATACAGTATAAAGTTGTTGCTTTCCCTGACATTGGTATTCTTGCAATTGTCCTGATGAGTGCAAGATGAAAGGCTTTGACAAAATGTCTTTTTTCAGCAATACTCAAATTATATACCCAGAGGGGAGAATTTTCTCCCCGTCGATGGGGGGGTTGGTCGGGAGTGGGCGCAGGCGGGTGTGCAACCATTTTATGTGGGCAGGCCAATTAAGGCCTGCCCAGTGAGATGCACACCCGGAAGTGCTGAGTGCTCCCAGTGTGGGTGGGGGGAGTAGGCTGAGTCGGGGCCTGCGCTCTTTCGCACACATGCGCAATAGAACGCAGAAATCTCCCTGAGGCACAGAGCTGCCTCAGGGAGATTAGTTTGATTTTTAAAAATTTTAATAAAGAAAAAAAAAATTTTTAAGACACGTCCCCTCATGTGACAGCGTCACATGGACTGGGACATGTCAATGAATTTTATTTAAAAATTTTATTAAACTTTAAAAACCTTCATGAATCCTCATCCCGCCTGTGGATGAGGTTCCATGATAAATGTGAAGGCCGCCTGGGCTCTTTGCCTGCCCCCCTCACCCCCAGCCTTAATGTTGGACGGGCGGCTCAATTAATCATTTTAATTGGACTTTAAATGGCCTTACCAGGCCTTTGACAGTTCGGCGGGAGTGCAGCTAACTCCGCTGCGCGCCCGCCAACGTCACCACACATCATTTTACACGTCGGCGTGCGGGGCCTGACCCTGCTCACCAACCCGAAGCTTCTGGCCATAGAGGTAAATGAGGGCAGATGGGAGGAGGCTTGAGTGGAGCATACCAACATGGACTGTTGGACTGAATGACCAGTTTCTGCTCTGTATGTGTTACATAAATGGTAAAAAAATAATGGCTGAACAAGGTACATACCAGGAACGTTAAGCGGAAATCCTCCTGTACAATTGTTTAGTTCTTGTACAATCTCATAAAATCTACTCATTTCATTAGATGAATTTGTAGACTGGCTGTAAGAATCTGGCTGGTGCAATATAACTTGCTTATAGGTAGAGTGGTTACTTAAAGATCAATACCAATGAAGATCAATTTTCAACAGGGATTGTCATCCCTTTGAAGTTGTTGGGAGAGTTTTAACTGCCTGTAAACACCCAATGAAACAATGTCATTCACGTTGTAAAAATGTCTCTCTGCCCTAACAGTATCATTGCATCATTGGCAAATAGCCCAGCCTTGAACTGGAAGACTTTTTTTTAAACCGGAGTGAATGAAGATTTGGAAGTTCTATAAGCAGGAAATGAATCACATTACCAGTGTGTGCATCTCTGTATAAGCTTGCATTCTCCAGGCCAGTTTCTGCCTCATTCAACCATAAAAGTAATTTGAATATTGGAACCAGTCACGTTTTTGAAGTTAAAGGGGAAAAATAAACAAGAAAGGCAGAACTGAAAAGCCAGCATTGGACCAACATGAAAATCAGATTGGCAGCTACATGGATCCCGATCAAAGATCATGGGAGAGTTCGTTGGAATGGCCACCAAATTAGCTGGAAGCAGAATATGCTGGGTTCCTGCAACCTCATTAAACGTAATTTTGGTGGAGCTAATCTCATCATGTGCATCTCATCAGCCACATGTGGAAATGTGGCCCATTTCTGGGACCTGGGCCTCTGAAAGTGGGATCATATATTTACCATCAATCTCCCCCCCCATCCCTTGCAATGTGGTTCTCAGTGGATCTTATATTAGCTTTTTTGGTAGCTGGGGGAAAAGGGGCACTGCAACCCACTCCTCCCAGCGGGCCACTTATGCTGCTGTATTCTGCCTGCTCACTGCTGTAAGCCTTAAATGGGCCCTCCTCATCACAGGTACCAGTTCCCCACTTCCTCTAGGTGGGCACTTGCACCGGAGGCAGACTTCATGGGCTTTCTATGCTGCATTGCATCAGTTGGCTCATAGTGAAGCATAGTGAGACTTGCAAATCCCAGTATTCTCACTCCACTTTGCTGCAATGTCAGGTTCTGATAGCAGATTCCAGTTGCATTTAGACTACAACTGCAGAATCCATGCACTGCCTAACTGTACCAACTCTGCAGTTGTAGTGTAAATCCTTGAATTATAATAGCGAATAATAAAGTCCAGAGGCCATGAAAGGAGCTACATAAATGCAAGTCTTTCTTTTTTCAAAAGGATTCCAGGTTTTAGTCCTACTCTATAACACGTGAGGTTCATTCCACAAATCCATTACGTGTGTTGATAATTCTTTTTATTGAAGAAGTGCATCGGCCCAAAAATGTGATTCTGCTCATTTAACTTGTGTTCACCTTCTGAATTTAAATTTACCTTCTGGTTTTACCTTTGTACTACAATGAGATTCTCTCCAGGTTGTTTCCTTCAGCGGCCATTTGTGTGGTTAAACCAATGTAATATTTTGTTGCATAATCAATGCAAATTGTTAAAAATTGCTGTCAACATCTGTTCACTTGCTTCTCATTCCACCGGCTCACACATTTCCTTCCTTTTAGCTCTTATTGACCAACTCTGTGTTTCCTCTTTCCTCAGGGATTTATTTCTGCTGTCCTCACAAAATGTAGGAGGTAGGAAGGATTCATCCCCGTCAATAAAAACCTCTGGTAAGTATTGCTTCAACCTTCCGGAAAAAGCCATTCCATTGGAAGAGCACAAATGGGAATTCTTTAATTGGAGGCTGTCAAAGTGTGACTTATATGGTTTTTCAAGCTGTTAAGGAAAGAAAGACTTGCATTTGTATTACTTCCGATTGCACCACTCGGAAATATCTCAAAGTGCTTCACACAATCTACAGCGTGGTGATTGCTGTTCCTTGTTCAGACCTGGTATTCGTTTTATGCACACCGTGATCCCATAAACAGCAGCGAGATAAATAACCAGTTAATAAAAGAAAAAAACGGAAAGACTTGCATTTATATAGCACTTTTCGCGACCACCTGTGTCTGCAGGAAGCCGCATGTGATTAAAGTCTCCATTTAATTCCGCGTTTTATTGATTTAATTAATTCAAGCTTAAAGGAAACACAAGTCTTCTTCCCGAAGGATCCTTCGCCCAGAAACAGCCATTAACCCTTGAGGTTCTTCCACCAGCAGCACTGAAAATTTGCTGGTTTTGCCGTTGGCCATGCATTGTAACTCTGAGCATGGGGCCCTTGCCTGGGCCTTAAAGGCCCAATGCACGATGGAAATACAGCTGCAACCTTTGAGCACTTTTGCTCCAACATTTATGTGCAGGAAGCGTTGGGAGGAGGAAAGGGAGGGTGGTTAGCAGCCGGGAAGCAATGAGGAAGTACGAATCCTGCTGCATGTAAGGACAGGGCCTGACTTAAGCAGACAGATTGAGAGGCTGTTGGGCAGGAAAGCCTGTGGCACCAGGCCCCAGCCCGGGAGCAGAAAGGAAGAAGGGATCAGCAGCCAAGTGGAACATCTGGGCAGGCCACTCGGGAGGAATAGATGAGGGGGTTGGGGTGGTGAGAAGTTGAATCTATGGTTCGACCGTGAGGACTGGGAAAGAGGTTAACTTGCTGATCCTGGGGAAAGCATTCCTGCTCCATCCCTGGCCCAGAAGCAGTGACGTAAAGACATTAATCTGATGGGTCCAGCTGCTTTGGCTGGGAGGATTCACAGTGCACGCAGAATTGGGGGGAAGAGGATTGTAAAAGAAAACAAAGGACATGAAAATAGAAGTTTATCAGCATCAGTATTGCTGGCGGCTTCCCTTTGAAAACCTGAGATGAGAAAACACCAATATCAATTCATTAGGACTATTAGTGATTAGAAATAAGGATGGGTTTCAGCAATTGATTTGGACACTTTAGCTCATTAAAAAAATCATTTCTGATCTTTGTCATTAATTTGGTTTTCGTCCTTGATTCAAATTATTTTGCATACGTTATCATCTGTTGGCAACCACACAATATTGTATTGTTCATTGATTATCTGCCTTCTGAAAAACACATGCAGCAAGAGGCAGCGATGTATTTCCTTTCAATGTCGGCTTTCATTAGTGGTCAGTTTATGATTGGAGGAATACACTTAAATGTGCAGGGAAGCTAAGGTACACAGGGCTGATCTCAGATTCCCAGGGAATCGAAAGAGAACTTCCCTATCCTCCTGACCAGAACAAAATTGATCACACTGACTATTTTATTAAGAACTGCTGATATTTTTTATGTTAATGAAGGACATTAAAGGCATTGGGTGGAATTTTCCCGTTGGTGTAAGGGGGCGGGACCCACACGTCCGCGTGTAAAATGACGCGTGGTGACATCAGGCGAGCGTCCCGACCTCACTGCGCGCCTTCGCAATATTTCTCTGGGCAGGCGCGTGATGACGTCCGCCATTAATTAACGGGTCACTTAAGGCCCTTGACTCACCAATTGATGCCGATTTTTCAGCGCCCGTCCAATCTTCGGGTCAGCGCATGGGCACACACAACAGGCAGGCGGGTAGGACACATTTGTGTAAACCTCACCAACGGACGGGATAAGAGGGCTCAGTGGAGTCGCGAGTGTGCACAGTCAAGTATTTATTTATGAAAGTTTTTGAAACTTGCCTGTGTGATCTGCAGTACTTCAAAACGCATCCCAGCTGCTTTTTCTGGACTCTTAACCATCAGGTCAGCACTCTGCAGTGAGGAATCTTTTCTGGGCCTGCAGGTTTCAGGAAGCCTTCCCTTAGCCTGGAAATGGGAGCTGAACTCTCCACTGGAGGCACCTCATCTGAGGAGGAAGGGAGGGCTAGAAGGAGGAGGAGGCCAGAAGTGCACATTCTGCCTCCAGGGGAGCCACCTTTGGGAGGACAGGCACAGGCACAAGAGGTAGTCTAAGGCGGAATGGGCTGCAGAAGAGGCCACTATCCTGCTGCCAGGGTTTACAGGCGGCGAAGCAGCTACCTCAATATGTCTGAGGTGCAGTGCCGAAGGAGGCTCCGTCTCTCAAGGGAGACAGTCAACTATATCTGTCAGGGCCTGAGATCTCCACTAACTGTGTGGGTGAACACCCCATGCCAGTGGCTCTGAAGGTCACAGCTGCCCTCCACTTCTATGCCTCTGGCTCCTTCCAGGGCTCGATGGGTGATCTTTGCGGTGTCTCCCAATCGGCCGTCCACACTTGTGTCAAGCAGATTACAGATGCACTGTTCAGACGGGCATTGACCTTAATCCACTACCATTGGGACCAAGCAAGCCAGTCACAGCGAACCAGAGGCTTTGTGGCCATTGCTGGCTTCTCCCGTGTCCAGGGTGCTATAGACTGTACACATGTGGCCATCAAGGCGCCAGCAGGTGAGCCCTGTGCCTTCGTCAACAGGAAGGGCTTCCACTCCATGAACGTGCAGATAGTGTGTGACCACAGGATGCTGATTCTACAAGTCTGTGCAAGGTACCCAGGTAGCTCCCATGACGCCTACATCCTCAGACACTCCCAGGTGCCGGGGCTCTTCAGCCCAGCTGGATGGTTGGCTGGTGGGTGACAAGAGCTCTCTCCTCAGAAGGTGGCTCATGACACCTCTCCGCCATCCAAGAACAGAAGCTGAGCATCGGTACAATAGGAGCCACGCCTCCACAGGGGCTGTGGTGGAGAGAACTATCGGTCTTCTCAAGATGCGCTTCCGATATCTGGACCGCTCAGGGGGCTCACTCCAGTACCCCCCAGATCATATCTCGCTGATAGTGGTTGCATGATGCGCTCCCCACAATCTTGCGCTGGAAAGGGGGGACGCAGTGGACGATGAAGACGTCGATGCAGTGGCTGCAGCTGCACACGCTGAGTCCAGCAGTGAGTCCGAGGATGAGCACGCACAGGGAAATGCTGAGGGGGTAGACGTTGACCCGGGCATACTCCAGGGAGGCAGGGACACCCAGGAGGCTTTAATCCAACGAACCTTCAGCTAGCCCACCACATATGGATCTCCAGGACAAGCCTGGGCTGTAGGCTCCATACTCGACATTTAAGTGCAAAATCTGCCAGGTTAGGAACAGTCACTAAAGGCCTTGTTAATAAAGCTGAATGTTCAACAAAGCACTCATTACAGTTTTGGAAACCATACACTTGCAGAAGAAAAGAGACACCCTCAGCCATGGTGACATATCTCAATTTAATATGTCAAGCAAACCAACTTATTCCAAAAAAAAAGACAATAGTGTTACAAATCAAAACAAATCATAAGTACCTCATCTCGGGCCCACACAAAAGCACCAGTTTTAAACCCGTGGTGTGCCTAAGGTCCCTTATGTTTACGTTTCTGGGTGCTCCGTCTTGGTGCTGCCCCATCGCTCAGAGTGGCATCTGAGACAGCCTGCTGACTCTGCTGTCCTGTTGGCCTCGATGACCTTGGCGGCCGTCCTCTGGCCCGTGGAGCCTGTGCTGGCCCCGCCTGGGAGGGAGCTGCCAGTTCCACAGCCGGCATCACCCCAGTCATCGCAGCCTCACCGGACGATACGGTCACTGGGAGAGGGGCGGAGGAGCTGCTGCCCTCATCCGGAGGGCCCTGAGAGATGCCCGCAGAGACGACAGGCAGCTGCTGCACTGACATGAGGTCACTTCGGACCTCCCTGCCCACCATGGATGGATGGGCACCGAGCTGGAAAGTTGATGCCCAGACCATCTCCCACACTGGCAGTGACCAGCTGAGGTCAATGCCGATGTGAGAGCTTGCTGGTCCGTGTGCATCCCCAGGAAGCCCTGACAGGCCTCCTGCAGTAGCCTCTCCACAAGAATCGCCACTCTCTCCATGGAGGAGGACGCATGGCGCTCGGACATGTGGCTCATTGCTTCGGCAATTGTCCGTGTAGACTCCTCCACCACGGACATCAAGCCAAGCATAGCCTCATGTATGCTCCCGCACACCCAGCCACATTTCCCACGACTTCTGTGTCACGGATGACTCCAGAGGCACATCATCAGGCACCGACTGAGCATGTGCCTGGTCCCCTGCAGTCCTCTGACTGCTGGCACCATGGGCACTCTCTGTCTCTACCAGCTCCTCCAGCGGCCCAGGACACTAGCCAATGTTCGAATTCCCACCGAGATGCTAGTATCTGCACTGATGCCTGCCTGGCAGAGATGGTGTGATGCTGGTGAGACTTCAGGCCCCTCAGGTGTGAGAGGGGGCCTCTGCTGCTCCTCCTCCCGGTCCTGCTCCACTGATGCTGAAAGGAAGAACAAGGGCATTGGATCAGTTGACGTGGAGACAATGTCAATGTGCATCCCTGTCCCCTGGATCATTATGCGCTCATCCTTCCATAAGCAATGGTCAAGCCATGTTGCAAAATTAAATCACTTTACATTCAGCACTGCCATGGCTGTTGGGAGAACAATACTGACCTCACTGCTGGGCAAACATACCTGGCCTTGGCACCCCAGCCTCATCGACACCGGGGACCTGGGTGCATGGCGCCTCTCCAAATCCAGGGCCTCCTGCTCAAACCGGCTGAGAATGGCTAATTGCGCCTGGCCGCCACCAGCCCTCATACGCTCTGGCGCGTTATGAGCATTCTCCTCCTGAAAATGAGAGATGAGCATTGATTTGTGCAAATTGTACATGGACTCTCTTCGCACACGGCCCACCCCAACCAGAGTGGGACCTATTGGGGCTCCAGAGCCTCCTCACCCCGCTGCTGCCAAACACTCACACAAAGATGCTCGGCCTGTTCCCCACCCCCCCACCCCACCCTTGGCCACATGCTGCCTACATCACATTAGGTACCACACAGTATATCCTTCCATAGCAAGGAGGCGCAAGCACGTGGAGCGCAGAGGGCAGGAGCTGGTTCATTGCCATGTCACTTTGAAGCTCCCTCCCAGCATGTCATCAGCCTGACTTGGACATGTCATGGAGTTCTCACACAGCGCCTGGGTGCAGCTCCTCCAGGTTGCCCCCAAAACAGTCGTATGGGTCTCAGTGTAACACATGCTGCGGGTGCAAAACACATCTCCTCACCACCCTCTCAGACTGACTTTGGCATGGGCAATATCTGCTGGCCCACCCAGCAAAGGACACATGCACATCAATGACTCAATGCAGTCACTACACTCAGATTTGGGGGGAGGGGGTTGGTGGGGGCACCAGGGGGCGTAAGCTGACCTGCTGGGTTACATGACTAATGCTAACATGGTACTCACCCTTCCAGAGCGCAACAAGTCATTGAAGCGTTTGCGACACTGGATCCAGGTGCGTCGCACCACGTTGCGGGAGCTCACCACCTCCTCCCAGGCACATTTCGTCATATGGGGGGGGCCTCCTCCCCCCAACCTGCGGCACCATCACCTCCTACCGTGCTGCCACCTCCTCAGGGAGGGCAGCAAGGCACTCATTGGAAAAACGAGGGGCACACTGGCCCCTCACCCTACCCTCCGGCCTGGCCTGTCCCACTGCCCTACCCTCCAGCCTGGCCTGCTCCCTGCCCTACCCTCCAGCCTGGCCTGTCGTGCTGCCCTACCCTCCGGCCTGGCCTGTCCCCCTGCCCTACCCTCCAGCCTGGCCTGTCGTGCTGCCCTACCCTCCAGCCTGGCCTGTCCCGCTGCCCTACCCTCCAGCCTGGCCTGTCCCGCTGCCCTACCCTCCAGCTTGGCCTGTCCCGATCACCTACCCTCCGGCCTGGCCTGTCCCGCTGCTCTACCCTCCAGCCTGGCCTGTCCCGCTGGCCTACCCTCCGGCCTGGCCTGTCCCGCTGCCCTACCCTCCAGCCTGGCCTGTCCCGATCACCTACCCTCCGGCCTGGCCTGCTCACCAGAAGCCCTCTGCTGAGCCCTTTCACTTGCCATTGTGAGCAGCCTTACAAAGGCTGCCAGCGTTTCAGATAAACAGGCCGCCGGGTCGCCATTGGACCCGGTGGACAGTGCACTCCTGCCCCTGCCCGCCCACTCCTGCTATCCTCGGGAGTTGCGCTGGTCGGGCCTTAATTGGCAAATGGCGTAAAATGGCAGGTGGAGCCAATCGGGGCCGTGCTCACTCCCGCTCTGACCCCCCCCCCCCCCCCCCCCCCGCCCAACCCCCACCCCCCCCAACCCCCCACCAACCAGAAAATTCAGCCCATTGTTTTCAGTGTGACTTGTTCTCTCTCATGGGTTGGGTAGCACAGGTTCAAGTCCAATTCAAGGATGTGAGCTCATGGAGAAACAGAGGGTTGTGTTATATTTAAAATCATAAGAAAGCCACCAAATTTTTAATATCTGATATTTGAGAGGTGGCTGGTCACTTTAAATGCATCTTCCTGCAACTGCTAGTCTGGCTCGATATTAAAGCATTGCCTGGACAGTCAGCAACCAGCCGTAATAAGACATTCTTACATTAATATGTCTGTTACAATCTTGGTTACTTCCTTTGTTCTGTGTACGATCAATTGAGTCTGAAAAAGTCGAGGGGACCTTAATTCGCTGGTATTTAGATTGCAAAGCCATCAACACTGATCAAAGCCTTGGCTACCTTTAACCTTTCTTTCTGGATAGCGATATGACAGGTATCTGTTGATCTTTCTCTTCTTCCACGAGATTTTACGGGGCAGCCAGGGTCATAATCCCAAAGGCAGGTCCACGCTTTCCCCAGCTCCTTTCTGTATCACTGTTCCATGCAGTAATGATCTCTCAGTCATTACAGATCCCCAAGTTATACTGTGGCTGTTACCCCAGGCTTAGTATTTTCAGTACAGTTTTGTGAAGTGTGAAATATTATGTTGTTTCGTAATGTGGAAAAGCACGCTAGTAACAATATGAAAGCTGTTGTGTTGCCTCTTGCTACTATTTATCTTTCACTTTTAACAAACCTGTCACATAATTTATAGTCTGAAACACAGTCTGGAACAATATTTATCATTCCACCAGGTCTAAGAGCTCCTGAGAGGGCTCATTACATATCTAGTAATGGTCTAGTAATAAAGGTCTTTGGAGTTATGAAAGGGTTTGAAATGTTAGATATTTCCACTTGTGGGGTGTCCAAAACTAGGGGCCATAAATATAAGACAGTCCCTAATAAATCCAATAAGGAATTCAGCAGAAATGTCAGCATAAAGGAACCAAGAATGGTGAGAACGTGGAACTCGCTATCACAGGGAGTAGATGAGGTGAACAGCATTTAAGGGAATTTATTGATTGGGTAAGATGGAGGATGGGAATAGGCCCATGTGGAGCATAGACACCAGCGTAGGGGCAAAAGGCCAGTTTCTGTGCTGTAAATTCTCTGTAGTAATTAAATATAAGTTGCTGTTCAACCCAGATTTTGTGTGTATAGGTCATAATTTTATCCATAGGGAGCAAGGGCTAAATTATGAATGGTGAACTGGGCTCAAGGGGCTGTATAGCCTATTCCTGATCCTATTTCTTATATTTTTATAGCAATTATCCTTAACACTTAGCAGGACTGGTCCTTGGTATTTAGTATGAGTGAAATATTTGGTGAAAGCCAAAAACATAACAATGTTGTGTTTGCAATGGGATGTTAAACTAAGGCATCCAGGTTTAAAAGACCCCATGACACAATTCAAAGCAAAACAGGGAGTTCTTGCAGTGTCCTGTCCAGTATTTTGCACTCAAGCAATAGATAAACTAAGCATTCATCCTATTGCTTTATCTATCCTATTGTGGGTCACATCTGCCATCACAAATCACTGCACTTCAATGTATTTCAACATTTGCAAAGCATTTTGCAGTGTTTCAGAGAGATGGGATGAAATGCTACATAAAATCTACTTTTTTTCCACATTTAAAGCTACAATTCCACGATCTGGTGCTTCCAGTGGGGAGTGGATCTTGGGCAATCATGGGTGCATGCCCAATGGTTTTGTCCTATTCGTTGATTTTAATATGCTCCCCGTGAACACTATTCTCTCCAGGAACCTCTGGATAACAACATCACCTTTTTGAATTGATGCTTGCTTCAGATTTCTGCTTTTTGTGCAGGTTTGTTTATTAATGTCATTGGTGATTTTTCAATCTATTCAGTTACCTGGATAGATTGGCCAAGTTGGAGGTTGTTCTCCTCAGGGAAGGGAAACTTGAGATGAGGTTTGACAGAGGTGTTCAAGATCGTGAGGGGTCTAGACAGAATAGATAGGGAGAAATTTTCCCATTTTCATAAGGGCCGAAAGCCAAAGGACAATGATTTAAAGTGATTGGCAAAAGAACCAGAGGGGTCATGAGAAAAAGCTTTTTTACACAGCGAGTGGTTAGGATCTGAAATGCACTGCCTGAGAGTACAGTGGAGGAAAATTCAATTATGGCTTCCAAAGGGGAATTGGATAATTATGTGAGGAGAAAGGATTTGCGGGGTCAATGGGAGTAGGATTAGCTGAGCCACTCTCACAGAGAGCTGGCACATTCATGATAGGGTGAATGGCCATCTTCTGAGCTGTAACAGATTCTACCTCATGATTGTGCTTTTTAGGTCCCTGTCCTTCATCACTACAACAGGCTGCTTCTCTTTCATCCTGCTGAGTTTGATGTATTACATTATAGACGTAAAGGAGTGGTGGGGGTGGAGAGCCATTCATCTTTCCAGGTAAGCAACAGGAGCCAACTCCATGTACACTACATCCTAAACCTCAAGGTCCAAGCAGTAAGAACCTTGAACATCATTCACAATTGCATTTTGCTTCAAGCGACTTGGAACAAAGTGATATCTTTAGATATTTTATCCATTCTCATCACAAAGGGCTCGGGATAATTTGAAAGCCAAAATACTGCGGATGCTCAGAAATCTGAAATAAATCAAAAGTGAAATGTTAGAAAATCCTTAGCAGGTCAGGCAGCATTTGTGAAGAGAGAAACAGTTAACGTTTCAGGTCAATGATGTTTCAATAAAACTTAGGATATATCCACAGGTTAACTGAAGGCAGCTGTCAAATTTCATGAGCAATGCTGCATTATTTCTGTATCACACAGTAAAACACACTGAAGCATTCATCACAACCACTGACAGAATGAATAAGAGAAGGCCCAGGTTAGCTGCACCCATCACAAACCTACAGTGCCGTTAGTGTCCTGCTTATCTCATGCTGCGCAAACATAGTTCAGGTTGCATGCTGTCTTCTGCCTTGCTCAGTTAAACTACACATTTGTAACTGCCCACTGGTATCAGTAGGTTAGAAGTTGTTAGTGGTGATGATAGTGATAAAGGCAGGTTAATTAATGCCACTGTCGAAATAGAAGTTAGAGAAATATTATATGAATATATTGAGAGATAATTGTTATTATTGCCAACAGTAATTTCTAGCCTAGTGACATTAATGAGTATCGAAAGCATTTCTGCTCATGGAATATTCACAGACTTTTGAATGGCTGGTAGTGAATTATAAACCAATAATCCAATTGAGGGGTTCAATTAGCAGAAAACCAGGGAGCCAATGTTGATTGATTTGCCTGTCATTTGAGTCCTGAAACTTGATTGTAGCCTGTAATCCCTTGTTGGACAATTAAGGGCTGATTTTCCAGATGCTGCTCCCATTGTGGAGTCTCCCCACTGGATGCACCTAATCCAGAAACCTTGGGCGCTCTCCATGTGATTCTCCATCCAGGCTGCATGCCTGTGATTACCTGATATTTCCTCTCAATGGGTGAGGCTATGTCATGCATGAAAAAATTTCCTCTTTGGTGTATTTTTGTATAAGGGGGATTTTGTCTTTTTGATGGGGAAGTGGCATTTAATATTGTGGGTTCATGC
Organism: Cetorhinus maximus; assembly: GCF_964194155.1. Classification (NCBI taxonomy): domain Eukaryota; kingdom Metazoa; phylum Chordata; class Chondrichthyes; order Lamniformes; family Cetorhinidae; genus Cetorhinus; species Cetorhinus maximus. The sequence goes on from NC_135905.1 coordinate 29,173,708, forward strand.
TGAATGTGATGAGGGGCTCAATGAATATTGTATTGTTGGATTGAATTCTTCTACAAGATAGAATCCCACAACTTCTCAAGTGTCTACAAGGACGACAGAATAATTGGAGATGTGACATGGGTGGTCTTGGATAGTGATGGGGAGAAATTTCAAAGTTTGGACGTATGTAGGGAGCTGAAGACAAGGTCAGAGACATAGGGCAGGATCATCCCCCTGTCGGGGGGGTGGTTGTGTGGGAGCGAGCGCGAGCAGTCGGGTTCCCGATCGGCGCCCCCGGTTGGGGGTGCGTCGCTGTTTTACGTGGGCGGGCAATTAAGGCCTGCCCAGCGTGATGTCCGCCAGGAAGCGCTATGCACTCCCTGTGCGGGCTGGAGGGGGGTGGATTCCCTGAGCCGGGAGTGGGCTCTTTCGCCCATGCGTGTGAAAGAGTGCACAGATCTCCCTGAGGCAAAGTGCTGTCTCAGGGAGATTGGCTCAGGTTTGAAAGATTGAATAAAGATCAGAAAAAACAATACTGACATGTCCCCTCATGTGCCGCTGTCACATGAGCTGGGACATGTCAATTTCTTTTATTTATACATTTCAGACAAATTTTAATACCCACATGAAGCCTCATCCCGCCCGTGGATGAGGTTTCATGTTTTTCCTGAAGTCCGCCTGGGCTCCCGGCCTGTCCGCCAACCTTAAGGTTGGACGGGCAGGTCCATTGATCACTTTAATTACTTTATTAATGGCCTTAAGTGGCCGTTGACAGGTCAGCGGGTGTGCAGCCGGCTCAGTTCTGCACCCGCTGACCTGAAAGTGGAAATGACACGGGGTGACGTTGGGACGCCCGCCCTATGTCACCCCACATCATTTTACACGTCGGTGAGCGGGCCCCACCCCCTGCTTGCCGACTTCAAGGTGCAGCCCATAGGCTTGACGATACTTTCAAAAATATGAAGAGATGAAGCAAGGTTGAGTAATTCAGCAAGAGAGTTCTACAAATAGGACCATGATGGCTGAAGGCTCCAGCTCCTAGAAGGAAGGCTCATGATTTGGTTCCAAATTTTCCACTAATATTATCATGCAGTCAGCTATCAGAGACATACAAGAATGAACCATTGTGGTGGCTCTTTGTCCAATTTTGCCCACTGCTTCTCCACCCCCACCTTCTTCTTTTGGGCTCTTGTGGTGTCACAGTGAAGATTGGAACCTTGCCATGAGGCCGCATGAAACCATGATGCACAGAACAAGAAAGAGTGAGGAAAGAAGTCCGTAAAATAATGCAAGTAAAAGCATGTAATAAAATGAAAGTTGTACCTCCTCCGCTCAGCAGTATTTCTCACCAACGTCTTTAAAAAAAGCGCACTCCAGGATCTGATAGGGAACCAGTTATAGTTGGTTTAAATGATAACAGATGGAATGTGGAAGGTTTAATGAGGAAAGAGAATGATTCTGTAGCAGCTATTTTCTGTCTGTCTAATGCAATTAGGAAATGCATCATTTGAAGTGAGCTGGCCCAGCGCCTCTTTACTCTGAAGTCTATGTGGCTGCTATAGCACTGATATCATCGAGTGTTATTTATTGGTGTAAATGTATGGATTGTTCAGGCAGTTTTAAACTCTGCATTTCATGTTCCTGTTCAACTTGAACAGGGCAATGAGGCACATTTGTAGGAACCAGTTTATTAACATATTGAAGAGTTAATTAATTTTGAAAAGAAGCGTTTAAAATTAAGAGAATAAGTAGTGAAAATTTATTTCTAATAATCAGGGTGCAAGAATTCAGATTGGTACCAGAAATATAATGGGGGATTCAGGAAGGATATTTTTTCCACACGCGGGCTTATTGGAACAAACGGTTTTTAAAGCCAATTCAATTGTGCCATTTACAAGGAAATCAAATGAAAACCTGAAGAGCAAAGTTATTAAAGGGAACAGGGAAAGATAAGAGAAGTGATATTAGATTAGCTATCTTTGATATAGCATCTTGCTCTGGCACAGGGACAGTGTGCCAAATGGCAACCCTTTGTACCCAGCCTCGATGGTTCTAGGCTATGAATTCTTTGGAACTGCTCCTGCTCCACTCCCATCACTTGCTGCATTTGCTTCAGAAACCAACACTTCTGGCAAACTTACAGCAATGGTACAGGAGCAACTCCAAGGAATTTCTCAGCCTAGGATCTAGCCAAAATCTTGTATAAAGTAATCAAAATCTCACTGATAAACTGAAGGCCTTTCCTGATATCTTGCCCTGTTCTAAGTTTACTCCCTACTGGGGGTTCTTCTGTAAAGGGGGAAGTGAGAAGAAATATTTTCACACAGAAGGTCATTAGAACATGGAATAGAAGTGAGGCTGAGACAATGACATCATTTCAAAAGTATTTTGCTAGGCCTTTGACTGTGGGTGAGACCAGAACTAGAGGCCATAAATATAATCGATTCCAGCATTTACCCTACTATTGATATCAGGCTAACTGGCCTATAGTTCTCTGTTTTCTCTCTCCCTCCTTTCATGGCTATCGGTCTTACATTTGATACTTTCCAATGCATGGGGATTGTACTAGAATCTAGGGATTTCTGGAAGATTAAAGCCAATTTTACTCTTTCTGTAGTTACATCTTTGAAAACCCTAGGATGCATGTCATCAGGTCCAGCGGATTTGCCAACTTGAAGTCCCAGTAATTTCTCCATTAGTATATGTGGCTATAAGATGGTCACTAATAAATACAATAGGGAATTCAAGAGATAGTTCTTTACCCCAGTGGCATTTAGAACGTGAAACCTATTACCAGATAGAGTGTTTGAGGCCAATAGCATTGACTAAGTCAAGGGGCAGCTAGATAATCACATAATGGGGTTATGAAGGATATGCTCATGGGGTTAAATGAGGAACGTGAGGCTTGTGTGCAGCATGAACACCAGCATGGACCTGTTGGGTCAGATGGCCTGTTTCGGTGCTGTAAATGGTTAGTAACTAGAATATTTTGTAATAAAATGGCAGAGTAGTGCAATTTCATCAAGTAGGCCAGTATTTTTTCTGGGGTTCACTGGATCCCTGCTGTAACTCCAGTGGAATCCAGCATAATCCACCCTCGAACCTGAGGAACCTCAGTTTGCTGGGAGTTTGCACTTCTGCAGCTGAGTTGAGACACTATTCGGTGTGGTCAAGCGGGCAGGCCCCTGCGTGGGTGGAAGTGGACACACATGGCAAGGCAACATGAACAGCCTGAACTTTCAAAGAACAATATTTATTGGATTGTTCCTCTGGCGCTGGTGGCTGAAGGAGATACAGCTAGAATCTTGGGGCAGGGAGCTGGGAAATCTCCCCCCCCCGCTCTGCCTCTCTCTCCCTTCACCAAAATCAGGCCCTGAACAAGGAAGGGCAGCTGCTGAAGTAAAGAAAAATTGAAGGAAGAGAAAGGGAGAGGGGATGACTAAAAGAACGGTCAAAGAGAATGTGTTTTTTTTCAGGAGGCTTTTAAAGGCAGGTAGGAAAAATAGTTTGGGAAGAGAATTCCAGGTGGCAGGAGTATGGTTAATGAAAATTAGCCAGCAGTGGTAGAGCAGGGAGACCAGGGGAGCAGTTGAATGTGTGTGGTGACCAAAGATGATTGAGTGAGGCTGCGGAGGGAATTGAAGACCAATCCTAATTCTTATTGTTCTCTGTTATTGAACAGGAATGAATTCAATCTTTGTGTATGTTGGACACTCTGTACTGGGCTGGTACTTCCCATTCAGCTGGGAAATGAAATACAAGAATACACATGCTGAGCGCCTCCTCCAGGATCTAGTGGGAACAGCGTTCTGGGTGTTCATTGCATACATGCTGTACAGAAAGAAATTCTTCTTAAAAATCTAATTTTCACAGGAATAAATGGAAAGTGGAGGATGTAATTAAAGTAAAACCATTGCATTATTTTGTGCATTTCCTTCTCTTTCCTTTCTCAAACATGAGCGATCCTTACTCCTATTCTTTGCCTTCAGTACAATCTGTACAGAAAGTTCCCTCAGGAATCTCTGCCCATGAACTCAGGCTGTGTGAATTATAATCAGGCCACTGATCTAGCTAACTGAATAAAGCATATTTCTTCTTATCATGTTGGCCTCTGGAATTTTATCCAGTGTTTTAATGGGTCACCAATATGCAAATACCTTTCTCTATGAAAACTTAAACCAAGTAGCTGTGATAAAGACCAAGAAATCATTTATTGGGGAAGGGATTTTTGTGTTCGTAATACTGATGACTGTTGACAATTAGAAGTAGCCTATTTTTCCACTTTTAGTATAAAATCAAATTTAAAAAAAGAACTTGCTTATCTCTTGTAACTTATTTCCTGCCTCATCAAATCACTCAAACAATCCAAAAATATCAATTTACTTTGATGTGCAGCCTTTACTGTTTTGTTAGCAAACTCTCTAATGTCTGATCCAGGTACAAGGTAAAGCTTCCTGTGGATTATCCAATGCAATAACCGTAATCTTGAACTAGAAAATCTTACTACATCATCATGACATTTCCACACTAGTTGGGAACAGCTAGGATATTGGCAATGTTATTGAACTAATAATCCAGAAGCTCAGACTAATGTTCCTAGTGACACAAATCCAAATCCCTCCATGGCAGCTTGTGGAATTTAGAATTCAATTAATTAATAATGACCTGGAACAAAAAGCTAGTCTCAGTAACAGTGATCATGAAGCTATTGGATTATTGCAAAAACCCATCTAGTTCATTAATGTCCTTCAGGGAAGGAAATCTGCCATCCTTACCTGGTCTGGACTACGTGCAACTCCAGATCCACAGCCATGTGGTTGACTCTTAACTGCCCTCTGTAATCAGGAGTCAGGAGTGTGATGGAATACCTTCCACTTGCCTGGATGAGCGCAGCTCCAACAACACTCAAGAAGCTCGACACCATCCAGGACAAAGCAGCCCACTTGATCGGCACCCCGTCCACCACCTTAAACATCCACTCCCTCCACCACTGATGCACAGTGGCAGCAATGTGTACCATTTACAAAATGCACCGCACCAACTCATCAAGGCTCTACTGACAGTATCATTCAAACCCACAACCTCTATCACCTGAAGTTCAAGGGCAGCAAATGCATGGGAACAGCACTGCCTGCAAGCTCCCATCCAAGCCACAGACATCCTGACTTGAAACTATATCACTGTTCCTTCATTGTCGCTGGGTCAAAATCCTGGAACTCCCTTTGGAATAGCACTCTGGGTGTACCTACACCACATGGACAACTGCGGTTCAAGAAGGCAGCTCACCACCACCACGTTCTCAAGGGCAATTAGGGATGGGCGACAAATGCTGGCCTAGCCAGTGACACCCACATCCCATGAAAGAATACGTTTTTTAAAATGGCCACGCATGCCACTCAGTTATATTAAGGATGCTTGTATCCTGCAAAGGAATAACAAAAAAAAATCTGGATTATCAATTTGGTGTCAAATTCTAGAAGGTTCCTTTATGTTAGAATCATGCCAATTGGAATGGGTTTTTTACTTCAGGTTTTTCCAACAGCCCAAAAAACTGCCTCAAAATGGCAGCATCTATTATAACTTTGCCCTGTTTCTTTAATCTTGCCCTTAAAATCTTCTGGTCACAATCCTTAGTCTGTGTCCCTATATCATCTCTTTGCTTACCTGTAGAAACAATGACTGGGATTTTCAGGCTCCACCATGGCAGGACCCGCTGCAGGGATGCAGCAGGCCAGCCAAAAGCCCATTGACTTTCGGCAGGACCGGACAATCCCGGCGGCGGGAGGGCCTGGGGCTTCATCTGTGTCCCGTTAACGGGATGCATAACGGCTTCACGCCGGCCTCTGGCGGGAATGGCGACCGCCATGATGGACGAGAGCACACGTTCCCGCCGTGGTTTCGGGAAACTGATTTTTCAGCTCCTGCTGCACTGTTTTCCCCCCCACCCTCCATTACACCTGCCGCTGTTGGAAATGGAAAATCCCGTCCAATATTTCAGTGTTTGCTTCTCTCATTACCTTCCGTTAAGTTTGAAAACCTCATTGAGGCACCTCCTCCCTTCCCACCTGGAATAACTCTCAGTCCGAGTGTGAAAATCCCAATGTTTCAAGTCTTTCTTCAGAAGTACTTTGGCACCAAACTAGTGAATCTTGACAATGCTCCCAATTTGATCCAGATCACATCAATAAAAGCAGCTTTCCAAGTGCCCCTTAACTGTAATAGTAAAGTTACGTCAGCACAGAGACCAGGTGCCTGAGCAATAAAGATGAACCTGTTTACTTTTAGACTGCCTTTCACTACCTTTCCTGAGTATAAGGGGTAGCTCAACTAGCAATGCTAGACACAGCAAAGGAGAGTTGCAGATCTGTCTGTTACCACTTCTCTTGAAAATTATAGTCGCCATCAGTTGCAAAATACTGTTTGGCATGTATCGCAAATGCAGGATGTGAAAGGAGCCCTTTGCAATGGAATTGCGACCTCAGGTGGACTTAATGCACTGGTGCTAATTCAGGTAGGTGCTGAAGACCCTATAGATATCTTTGATATATTCTGTATATGCATATGCATATACTGTAAATGCATATTTACGTCTTATAAGATACCCCGGCACCAAGAAAGCTAAGGGGAAATTTAATGGAGGAGTTCAAATTATGAGGGCTTTTGGTAGAGTGGATACGGAAATACTTTTTCCACAGGCAGAAGAACACATTTAAAATAATTGGTCAAAGAAGTGGGCGGCGATGGGCAGAATTTATTTAACGCAACGAGTAGCTATGATTTGGAATGCGCTGCCTGTAAGGGAAGTTGTTATGACCAATGCAGTTAGTAAAGTGGAGTTATTTAAAAATCCCAAAGGGAAACTTTAAACAACTGTCATAACCTATAATTTTAAGTGTTATGTTTGAGATGTGACTAAATTCAAGAATCAGACCATCAGTTCTTGAGGTTTTACATTAAACTAATTGAAACATTTATTTAATTTACACAGGTTAAAAATATATATATACATGTCTACAAATTACTGCTATCATAACTTTTAACAAATTTCCAAACTAATCTCCATTAAAGCAACAGAAACCCATAGACTTAACCAGACACCAGGCAAAGCATTTTCACCTGACAAATTCAAAATGAGGTTCTTTTCACTGTGGAGCCAATTGGAGGCTTGCAGCTGCCTTTTGATCTTACATTGCCTCTGCTCTGTACACCCGAAAACTACTGAAGTTATACCTACCAGCCCCATTGAATGTTAATTCTCAATGCAAGTGGGCAGCGATGGGCCTCTTTGAACTTCACCTTTTAACAATGAAACCCCTTTCATAGTACCAATTTTAATAGTAATATAAACATATTGCTTGGTAGTTGCTAGAAAGGTGTCAAGTTTTCACTCCACTTCTTGAGTGCTCTATTCAAAAAATGCTAATGCACGCTATGTCTCTTCCATATCAAAACAAGTACCCATCAAAGCACCCAGACTAGCTGGCTTTAATCCAATTAAGACACACCCACAGACTAAACCTCTATTTTAAAAGAAAAATATTTTCCAAAATATTATACACATTAACAACTTCATGACAGAGGTCTTGTGGCGCAGTGAATAGTGTCTCTGCCTCTGAGCCAGAAGCTCCAGGTTCAAGTCCCACTCAGGACTCGATGGCCACAGAAGGTGCGTTCATAGCAAGGCCAAGGCAAGTTTATCAACCTGCAAATCCTTCCGACATGCCTATGGCATGGGGAAAGAGTAGGAGAGGCTCCTGGTCAGTCATGCTTGATGTGGAGTGGTGCCGCTCAAGCTAAAGGTCTGGTTTCAGCCTAAATAGGCCATGAAAACAGACAGAAACATCTGCCTCTTACATCACTAGAAATTTTAGAAGAAGCCTGAGACAGTGGTGGAAGTAGATTCAGTAGTAACTTCCAAAAGGGAATTGGATGAGTACTTGAAGGAGAAAAATCTGTGGGACTATGGGAAAACAGCAGGGGAATGGGACAAGCTGGTAGCTCACTCAGAGAGCCAACATAGGTACAATGGGCTGAATGACCTCCTTCTGTGGTGTCTTATTCTATGGCCTCATTGAACTGCTTGAAGAAAAGGATGGCGCTCTCCTTGTGTCCCAGCCAACATTTCTCCAACAATTAACAACATCTTGCATTCAAACAGTGCATTTAATGCTCACAGGAGTGTTATCAAACAAAATTTGATGCCAAACCACATAAAAAGACATTAGGGCAGATGACCAAAGAGCTAGATGAAGAAAGAGGATGTATAGATTTAGAGAGGGGAGTTCAAAGCTTAGAGCTTAGGCAGCTAAAAGCACAGCTACTAATACTGGAGTGCAAAATTGGCAATGCACAAGAGACCAGAATTGGAGAAGCACAGAGCTGCACAGATGGAGCAGGTTACAAAGGTAGGGCAGAGGCAAAGCCATAGAGAGATTTGAAAAGAAGAATGAGAATTTTAAGATCAACACACTTCTCAACCGGAAGTCAATGTAGGTGACTGAGCATAAGGGTGATGGGTGAACTGGACTTGGTGTGAGTTAGGATATGGACAGTAGAGTTTTGGATGAGTTTCAGTTTATGGAGAGTGGAAGGTGGTAAGCTGGCCAGGTGTGGGTTGGAATAGTCAAGTCTAGGGATAAAAAAGGCATATACACCACCAGAAGCAGATTAACTCACCATTTATCTCCTTGGTGTTTGTGGAATCTTGCACAAAATGGTTGCTTCATAACAAGCCACTTGCCAAGTTATCCATTATATGGTCAATACTTTCAAATGTAATGAGGCACAATATAAATGTATAAAGGTTGGTTTTATTTTACACATATTTAGTCTACATACCTTAATTTGAAAAAAAAATAAGATGCAAATACCTGGATGCTAATTAAAATAATGATGTATTTGAAAGACAAGTTAATATGATTTAGTGCTTATCTGAATGAGACACTTTTGTCAGAAGGTAAAGTGACACTGCCGACGCTGATAAAGCTAATCTGCTTCAGATCTGATGTAATATTCACAGGAAATTGTAATTGTATGATTCTTTCTCTTGCAGGGTAAATAATATCAAAGCTATTCATGCCTGTCATGTATGAGCTGGAATATTATATTCATGCAATAATTTATCAATGTGAAGAGGCCTCTCAATTCACTTCTACTCTCATCTCAGTCATCTTTGGATTCATTCCAGTTTTGAACTGGTCCACTGAGATCGAAATCAAGAATGGCCAAGCTCATTTCCTTTTGCACCATTGACAGCTGTGAGGTAGAAGATGCTCATCCCTGTTGTTTGACCAGGAGTGGAGGAGGTGACACTGTCACTGTCCAATTCCACAAATCAAAAGCAAAGGATTATCTGGTTTCTGATCTCTCTTTCATTCAAGTGCACCAGAGATGAAAGGACATTGCAATTGCCAATGCCTCTTTATATTGGCCTCTAGGAAGTGTATCAAGACTCTGCATTGACTTTGCCTTCTGCTTAGCATTTCCCTATAGCAACAGCACTCAGATAGAAACTCAACAGAGTGAGGGACTGAATTATTGCAAGCATTCCATATCACCCAGAGAAAAAGACTGTCTCTGGCTGGAGGATTTAGAGCCACGGGTCATAGTCTCAGGATAAGGGGTCAGCCATTTAGGACTGATCCCTGATTCTTAATGACTAATGTGATTGATAGCATAGCATCGAGGTGCTAATCACTCACAATCAGTTCTGAAGGACGGACATGTCATTCCTATGCCCGGCACCAGACACCCGAGGCAACTACTCCACTTGGGACTTGGTTACTGCAGAAGAGTCCAGAAGAAACAGTGGAAATGCTTTAGGAATGTCTTCGTACCAGCCCTGAAGAGGTAAAATGTCCCTGCCGACTCATGGGAGACTTTGGCTTCTGACCGACCAAAATGGAGAAGCCTCCGAACACACTGTGAGGCTTTGTTGGGAATGTGCAGAGGTAAAGTCGAGGCATTGGAAGGAGTACACAAACCTCCAAACAGCCCATCCAACCAACCCTTCAAGCACCACCTGCCCCTTGTGCAGCAGAGCCTGCAGATCATGCATTGCACCTATCAGCCATCTTAGAACCCATTGAACTGGTGTGGAAGCAAGTCATTCTCGATCCCAAGGAACTGCTTAAGAAAAAGAGGATATTAGCCATTGGGTTTCCTAGAAATTGAAGCTTTCTCTTGATAAAATTGAAGTAAGTATATTCGTCATAAATCCATCAATACCATCCAAACTCCATAATTATATTAAAACCAAATATGGCAGATGCTAGAAATCTGAAATTAAGGCAGAAAATGCTGGAAACACTCAATTGCTGCCTGACCTGCTGAGTGTTTCTAGCGTTTTCTGTTTTCATTCCTGAATAATATTAGTCCTCTCTAGTCATTTTGGTGTATCCATTGATGTCAGTGTTTATTGCCCATCCCTTGAGAAGGGCAGTTTGTTAGCCTTGAATTAACCTCAGCACCTGCTTATTTAGATCATCAACTGACAAAAGGTTTAGATGTTCCGTAAGCCATGAGAGGGAAGGTTTGGCCATTCATTGTCATCGTGGGGCTTTGTGACATGCATTCTACATATCACACGATGTTTTCCCAGGCTTTTGTTGCTTCATGTCGGGATGTAATTCAATTTTTTGACTGCTCTCTGAAGAGGTACACAGCAAGAACCTTAACTTAGAGGGTAACATAGGTGAGCCATCTGCCCTCATCTGATTTGAAGATTTCCTCTTGTAACTGATGTTAATGACATTTTAAACATAGCAGCAAGATTTCTTTTGCAAGCAAGACTTTAAAAGCATTTAAAAGGAGTTACAACAGTGACTACACCTCAAAAGTATTCCACTGGCCGTATAACACTTTGGGATGTCATGAGTTACATACGAACATACAATTTACATATGAACATACAAATTCATGAGGGCCTTGAAAGGTGTCATTTAAATGTAAGTGTTTCTATCTTAGAATTACTGACAAAAGGAAATCCTCCCCCCATCATATCCAAATGGCTATTTTTACAACAGGATTATTGAACGTGACTCTCTGATTGATTTTCACCCCTTCTCTCCCGTCCCCCAAAAGATCATGTAGCATTATTTGAAGAAAAACGGAGAAATTTTCCTGGCCAACATTTATCCCTCAACTAATGCCAGCAAAAATTAGATTATTTGATCACTATTTAATGGCTGTTTGTTGGAGCTTGCTATGTGCAAATTAGCTGTTGTGTTTCCCTACTTGACGATAGTAACTACACTTTTAAAGTACTTCATTACCTGTGAAGTGTTTTGGGATATCTCTATGAAAGCTCTTTCTTTCTCTTTAGCTATGGGATATTGAAGCTAATGCAGCACCTAAACTGCATCTCCCAAGCTCACTGTAGAATAAAGATTGAACCTGGCTCCTTCCTGGCCTGTGCGGCTCAATACTGTGCCAGATGGCTCATGGGGAAGCTACTTTTTTATACGTATAGAAATTTAAGTCATTTAACGAAAACTGGTCGCAAAATTAAGCTGGCTGCATTAGTGATGTGGTTTGAGGCCATGTCACTATATCACAATGTACCACAGGAGCAAAACTACAGTGACATTGAATTTCACTGAACATCAAAGAGACAAGAGTCTTTTATCTGTAACGCCCCAGTTTCTCTGCATTGTTGTGAAGTGCAACCCAAAGCACAGTCATGTTCATTAGATGGTAAATATTCAATGATATAAACCCTTTATATCAATGTAATGATTGCCAATCAGTCATGAGATGAGCTTGGTAACCTTTTGGTCTCTGACTCCTGAGCAAATCCTGTGCTGTGAAGAGACATGTCGGAGAGTTACTGTGATAGTCAAACTCTGTGCTAATACGAGATATTTACACACAGTATCTAAAGACTAAGTCCCGACACCAAAACTTCTTCTAAAAATCGATGATCCTATCTGCAACCATTAAGTTATAATTACAAGTCAATTAAAACAGCCAATCGAACATTATAGCAACGAATTACATTCTATAGTACTCCTCAGGAAGAAGATTATCCCAGGAGAGGGAATTGGACAGGATTTGAGAAAAGGGAAGTTTAGATGTTGGAAAATGTAACATGATATAATTGAGGTGTTTAAAATGATTAGAAAGTAGCTGATAGAATAAATGGAGAAAAACTACTTCCTCTGGTCCAGAGGAGTCCAGAACAAGGGAGCAGAGCCTTAAATTTAGAGTTGGGCGCTTCGGGGATGATGTCAGGGAGCACTTCTTCACACAAAGGGTAGTGGAAATCTGGAACTCTGGCTGAATGGGCTCAAGGGGCCGAATGGACTACTGTTGTTTCTAATATCAAAGAAGTGAGTTATTTTTTAAGAGGATTTTGAATGAAGGGAGATCAATATTTAGCACTTCAAACATGAAGCCTCTTATGTTTTTACGACTGACTGATCCATTTAATGCCAATTGTAAGTGAAATAAAATGACAAGAGTGCACTAAAACCCTAATAATATCAGCAACATCCAATCGCAGTACAGATTATCAGGTTTGGGACTGTTTGTATGTTGTGATGTCCAATCCACTTCTGGGCAAGGAGAATCTGCCACAAAGTTTTCAAATACTTAAATGAATAATTGAAAGTGCTGGCCAGTGACATATCATCATTGGATATTTTTATTACATTTTTCTTGTGATACTTGTTCTTGATAAGTATGAGAGATGCTGGTGATGATCTAATGTCCCGATGCACCATATGCTTACTTCCAAAAAAATTTCCATTTAGTTACTTTAACATGCCCAGAATACAGTCAAATGCAAGTAGTACATGTACCACATGATCCACCCAACAGATGATTACACTCATCCTATTACTGAATACATTTCTCCTGCTCAATGGCCATTGCTGCTTCTTTCTACAAATTTCCTTGTACACTTTGGGGGAAATTGACCACAGTCTGTTAAATTATAACCAAGGTTCGATGCAAATACATCATAACTTCTCTACTTCTTAATTCTATTCCTCTAGAAATGTACCATAGTGCTTTTCTTCCGCTTTTATTAAGTCCTGTTAACTAGGGTTGTTACTTTATTAATTTGTAAATCAGTATGACTAGGTCCCTTAGATTTGAACTCATGTCTTTGGAGCATTAGTCCAGGCCACTGGAATACAAGTCCAGAAACATTTTCACTACACTAACGTACCCCTCTGCAAATTTCAGAATTGTATTTCTGATTCCCGAGACCAAATAATTTTTATTGGGCATTGAAATGATCTTCTACTGCAATAGGGGAACATTTGGAGGTTGACGTTAGGTGCTAATTATTGGCCTGTACGGCTGGTATGTAACAAAGTAACAAGTTTGCAATTCAGGCGCAGAGGATTCAGAGGAAAATTCCCCAGTGTTGTTATACCTCAAATCATTGAGCCCAAATTAAATAAAACACAACCTTTACTTCATCCATTTCTCCGAGTCCTGAACCCTTTTAAAAGGTGTTGACATTCTTCCATTGCATCAATACAGTGAGCAAGAGGCTGGTGAAAAGGTTACCAGTTATATGATATTTAGCTAAAATACAACCAGTACTGCTAAATTGGAGGGAGTGGTTACTAGCCCATAGGATCAGCAAACACACACACTTTTCAAACATGTCACTGCAACTGTTCAAACAGATTTTATTACAAACCTTATGAAATGTCAGGGCTATAGAACAAATGGAAACAATCGTGTGTGTTTAAGAATTCTTGTCAAAATATTGATGGCTATTAACTACTTCTACACAAGGTTGAAATCTACTCCCTGCCTTGTCTTTTTTCCATTCTACCATTCACACTTCCATTCTTTTCTCCTTTCAATTGTATCATCCCCTTCCATCTCTGCTACTCAAACTGCCAACCAATTTGCACCCTTTTCTCTAGTGGTATAAATTGTTGTAATTGTTTGAAATGTGGTATTCTTGCATTTGTCCTGATGAGTGCAAGACGAAAAGCTTCAGCAATATGTCTCTCTTTTCAGCAATGTACAAGTTCTTTACTACCAAACAACAATTAGAAGAAACCAATTTCTAGTATTGGGATTATGCCAATAAAAGCAATCCATTACATTTTATGAAAAAGCATGTTCTCTGATTTATCACTACTGAGCCCTATGAGATAAGCCAGCCCGCATAAATTCTGCAAGAAGTCACGGACAATTTGTTGGTTTTTTTTGGAAACATTTTGGAAACCATTGTTGATTATCAGAAAAACCCATCTGATTCACTAATGCCCTTTAGGGAAGGAAATCTGCCATCTATAACTGCTCTGGACAACATGTGACTCCAGACCCAAAGCAATGTGATTGACTGTTAAATGCCCTCTGAAATGGCCTAGCAAGCTAGTCAGTTGTATCAAACCGCTAAAAAGTCTAAAAAGAATGAAACCGGACAGACCACCCGGCCACCAGCCCTGCAAAGTCCTCCTTACTAACACCTGGGTGCTAGTGCCAAAATTGGGAGAACTGTCTCACAGACTAGTCAAGCAACAACCTGACATAGTCATCCTCACGGAATCATACCTTAGAACCACAGAAAGAACCATAGAAAAGTTATGGTGCAGAATGAGGCCATTCAGCCTATCATGTTTGTGCCGGCTAGAAAAAAATGAAAGAGGAACTAGCCGCTCATTTTAATCACACTTTCCAGCACCTGGTCCATAGCCTTGCAGGTTACAGTGCTTCAGATGCAGATCCAAGTGCCTTAAATGAGTTGAGCGTTTTAGCCTCAACCACCAACTTAGACAATGAATTCCAGATGCTCACCACCCTCTGCATTTTTCCTCAGGTCCCCTCTAATCAATCACCTTAAATCTATGCCCCCTGGTAATTGACCCCTCAGCAAGGGGAAACAGGTCTTTCCTGTCTACCCCATCTCGGCTCCTCATAGTTTTGTACGCCTCAATTAGGTCACCCCTCAGCCTCCTCTGTTCTAAGGAAAGCAACCCTAGCCTATCCAATCTTTCCTCAAAGCTGCAATTTTTAAGCCCTGGCAGCATTCTTGTGAAGCTCCGCTTTAATCTCTCCAGAGCATTTATGTCCTTCCTGTGATGTGGTGACCATAACTGCATGCAAAACTCCAACTGTGGCCTAACCAGCATTTTATACAGTTCCATCATCACATTCCTGCTTTTGTATTCAATACCTCATCCAATAAAGGAAAGCATTCCATATGCTTTCTCTACCACCTTGTCCACCTGTCCTGCCACCTTCAGGGACCTGTGGACATGCAATCCAAGGTCTCTCACTTCCTCAACCTCTCTCATTATCCTCCTGTTTATTGACTATTCCCTTGCTTTGTTTGCCTTCCCCAAATGCGTTACCTCACACTTTTCCAGATTGAATTCAATTTGCCACTTTTCTGCCCATTCAACCAAACTATTGATATCATTCTGGAGACAACAGCAATCCTCTTCACTATCAACTACACGGGCAACTTTTGTGTCATTTTCAAATTCCCCAATCATACCTCACATATTTATGTCCAAATCATTAATATATACAACACCAGAAGGGCCCCAACACTGAGCCCTGTGGAACACCACTGGAAACCGTTTTCCATTCGCAAAAACATCCATTGACCGTTACCCTTTGTTTCCTGTCACTGAGCCAATTTTGGATCTAACTTGCCATCTTCCCTGGTATCCCATGGGATCTTACTTTTCTGACCAGTCTGCAATGTGGGACCTTGTCAAATGCCTTACTGAGATCCATGTAGACAACATCCACTACACTACCCTCATCAGTCCTCCTTGTTACTTTCTCAAAAAATTCTAATAAGTTAGTAAGACACAATCTTCTCCTAACAAAACCATGCCGATTGTCCCTGATCAACCTGTGCCTTTCTAAGTGACAATTTATCCTGTCTCTCAGAATTGATTCCAATTATTTGCCCACCACTGAAGTCAGACTTACTAGTCTAGGATTTTCTGGCCTATCCCTTACACCATTTTAAAATAATGGTACAACGTTTGCAGACCTGCAAACCTCTGGTACTTTGCTTGTATCTAGTGAGGATTGGAAAATGATCCTCAGAGCATCCATTATTTCCCCCCTGGCTTCCTTTAACAGCATGGGATACAATCCATCCGGCCCTGGTGATTTATCCACCTTTGAGGATGTCAGTTGCTCCAGTACTTCCCCTCTCACTATGCTTATTGTATCTAATGTTTCACACTCCTCCTCATTAACTAGAATGTCTGCATCATCCCTCTCCATAGTGAAGACGGAGACAAAGTGCTCATTGTGAACGCTGCCCACATCTTTAACATCAACGCACAAGTTACCATGTACATCTCTGATAGGCTCTACCCTTTCCTTATATATTCTCTTGCTCTTAATGTACTGATAAAACATCTTTGGGTTTTCTTTGATTCTGCCTGCCAATATTTTTTCACATCCTCTTTTTGCTTTCCTAATTTCCATTTTTATTTCACCCCTGAACTTTCGACACTCCTCTAGGCTTTCTACAGTATTGAGTCTTTTGTGACTGTCGTAAGCTTTCTTTTTCTGCTTTATCTTGGCCTATATGCTTCTGGATAACTGGGGGCTCTAGATTTGGCAGCACCATCCTTTTTCTTTGTGGGGACATGTCTACACTGTGCTTGTAGAATCTCGCCTTTGAATGGCTTCAATTGATTTGACATTGGGTAGAATTTTCTGCCTACCGGGTGGGCGGGCCCGACCCAATCTCTGGCGGGCGGGGAGCCGATCCCCGCCGGAGAAGCGGGCCCCGTCACCATTTTAAGTTAGTGGGTCAATTAAGGCCCGCTCAGCATGGTGCCCAGTGGGAAGCGCTATGCACTTCCTGTGCGGGCAGGGAGGATTCCCCAAATGCGAGAGTGCGCTCTTTCACGCGTACACACAAAAGAGCACACATGAGATGGGACATGCTAATAAATTTCACTAAAACTTTATTAAACTTTTTAAAATCCTACATGAAACCTCATCCCGCCGGTGGATGAGGTTTCATGTTTTTTCTATTTCCCGCCGGGGCTCCTGGCCGACCCGCCAACCTTAAGGTTGGACGGGCAGGTCCTTTAATTGTTTTAATGATCCTGTCAATGGCCTCAATTGGCCATTGACAGATCGGCGGGTGCACAGCTGATTTTGCTGCGGGCCCACCTTCCTGAAGATTTAAATGGGGCGGGATGACATCGGGGGTTCAAAGTCATCCAGCGTCATTTTGCGCGTCGATGAGCAGGCAAAATTCAGCCCTATGTTTATAGATTTTGAAATACAAGGACAATTTATCTTTGCACTTTGATGCAGTCATTTGGACCAACAGTTTACTTTTATCACTCCTGCATCCTGTGTCCCACTTTTCTCCTCCATTCTGGTTATCATTTAACATTTCAGAGGCATGAAAGAAATGTGTACATAATTTGCTACCGAAATGAAGATATAAAAGCACTACCTACTCTCCAATGTTACTGCAACAGCACCTTCTTTCCCCATGACCCCTATAACTGAATGGGGCAAGAGCTGCAATGCTGTGGAAACACCATCACCTCCAAGCTCATGGATGCCCCCCACCCCCAACAGACCACCCTGACCTGGTCAAATATCACGATTCCTTCATTTTAGCTGGGCCAATATCCTGGGATTTCTGACCTAACACCATCATGAGACCATTGTCATCACAAAGACTGCATCCAAATGTCCATTACCGCCTTCTGAGGCCAACGAACTTGGCCAATAAATGTGGTCTTGCCAATGTCACTCATATCCATTGAATGAAAACAAATACTGCTTTGCCCTACTGCGCTCTTTGGGTTTTGGTTTCATGAACGCTTTCAGTTAAATATCCTCCTTTTCTATGAATATTGAATATCTCGTGAAATTACAGATACATCAAAGATATTTTGAGACCATCAGAAAGCAATAACTGTGACACTTTTCATGAGAAATCCAACCTCTGCTGTACAGTATAAATAAAACCAGCTGAATTTTAGTGAATTACAAGGGAAAATCTAATGGGGAGGGCTGCGGGGGTTTACATGATGAGCACAAACTGCTTGACATTTTTGGCTTTTGCTGTAATTGAACCCTTTCGATTGGATTACCCAGACTGAGAGAGATCCAGAATACTTTGTGCAACCCTATTAACTAAACATACAAGGCTTAAAGTCATGCATCAAATTCGGACTTTCACTTTCCAGTGCAGCTATTTTATAATTGTCCCTATCATTGTACAGCTGTAAACCAAGCTGGAATGATTGAATTCATCCAAATGTTGTTTTTTTTAAAAGAACAGAAAATCAATACTAATCTTTTAAATACCTCTGTTTTTAATGGTTTGAGAAATTACCTGCTTTGCTTTCCCCATCTATTAGAATCTGAGCTGTTGCTATAACGAT
Organism: Cetorhinus maximus; assembly: GCF_964194155.1. Classification (NCBI taxonomy): domain Eukaryota; kingdom Metazoa; phylum Chordata; class Chondrichthyes; order Lamniformes; family Cetorhinidae; genus Cetorhinus; species Cetorhinus maximus. Next base: position 29,192,046 of record NC_135905.1, read on the forward strand.
GAGGTTAGATGGGGTCAAAGATGCCACTAGAAATGCGAATCTATCCAAAATCATTACAATTAATGCGCTATAGGAGAATTTCTAAAGTAGGTTTTTATTCTAAGACGCTTGCGCCTCTACCCTCTACATCGGAGTTTTTATCTTTTACCAAAGGGATAGCTGGATACTGCAATTGTTTCATGAAAGTCATGGTTTGAAATATTCTAGATGCTATAGTGGATCAGATTTGCTGCTATCCTCTTCAATTACAAATTCAAAATTCTGACTCTTTGCAAACATGCTTGGAGCTTTGTGTGATTCTGTCTGTCCCTTTGAATGACAGGTTAGGACAGGGCTGTACTGTTACAGGAGTATTGATCAGCTCTGGGCAACATATGGCTCCCAATCTTTATCTGATATAGAGCCATCTGATCCCAAAAGGAGCCCCGCAGGCGGATATCTGATCTGTTTCTCTACATTTTCACTGTCATTCCAGCAGATTATTGCTGGGACCCATGCCTGACAAAGCTTTCCTGAGTCCTCCTACAGAATTCTCCATGTGAGAATTATTTTCTATAGTCTCATCCAGCATCAGATGAATATGAGTGTCCTCTGTAATTATCATTGTACACAGGTAAAACCTCTCCAGCCTTTGGGAACCATGCAAAAAGGACATAGTGAGGTGCATTATAAATAGTAAGGTGCATTATAAATGGGTTGTTTTTTTTTGTAGTATCTCTGTGGGGGTAGAAACTATAGCCAGTGAATCTGGTGTCAATGGTCATGGAAGATGTAACTGTCTTATAGGGACGGTACTGTTATTAAGAGCAAGAGCCATAAATAATGTGTATTGTGCTGGAGATCATGGTTTTGGAGGTTTTGTGGCACAGCAAATTAGCACACAGTCCAAACACACTGACACCTTGGTTTCTAATCTCTTTAGGAAGGACTAACCCTGCTTTTCTCTTTTTTCCCTGTTATATAGTTCCAGCGTTTTCTGTTCTAATTTCAGATTGTTGGCATCTGCAATTTTTTTCTTCTTAATTTATTTATGTGACAGAAGCCTCCTTTCCCTCAGACATCTCTATGGGCATCAGCGAAATGAGTCTCAATAGCCTTTACCTGCCTTCTCAGTGACAGCCAATCTATGATCAGGTTTCAGACATAATTAAACACTTAGCAGTCTTCGAGAGGCTACAAGGTTGGCTGGAGTGAGAAATGGGTGAGATGGGGATTTATAAGCTAAGACTTTTTGACGAGGATGCGCTTTGACCATTTTGTGAGCTGTGAGAGTTAGGAATGCGCATGTGCAATCTTATTGAAAAGAATACTGATATGTTGGTTCATAAGCAACTGTCAACATCAGATACTGGGTTTAAGGATGTAAATAATTACTTGGGTTAGGGTCATCCATTGCTTGAATATGAATAGAAGATGTTGGAAATGCACAGCTAGTCAGATAGCAACGTAATCATTATACACTCTTTAAAAAAAAGGTGTATTGGCTTTGCATGAATCTCTGCTCACTATTAGTTCCATATTTAAAAGGATCCAACAGTCATTGTGTTAACCAAGTTCAACATAAAAAGAACATTGTTCCTGCTGAGATTTTAAACTTGCTATGCTTTTTTTTTGCCAAGTTCGAACTATGTGTTTTCAATGTTTACAATGACTTCGTTTGCTGTCAGTTTGGTGCATGCACAGTCCCTGTTTTACTCCATTATGTCATTGCGAGCAGCGGAGATCAGACCTCTACTTGTTCCCCAACCTCAGTGTGATGTTCATCCTCTCCATTTAGTTTCTTGCTTTTTTAAGCAAAATTCAAACTCGTACCAACCCTGAGAGAACAGGTGACTCTCTACAATAGCACCTTGTCAGTCTTTGGAGGGCGTTGGTTAGGCGCAGCTGCACACCTGGCCACAGATACCAATGTGCAACTCAAAGCTACTAAGAAGAAAATTGGCAGATCCAAACGGCATAAAGTCAGCAAGTTCCACAATATACGACCAAAGCTCAGCAGCTGCCGGTTGATTCGCTGCTGCTGCCACATACACTGGTGAAGGAAAGGGGCTCATGGCAGGGCCATGGGTGAATTTAAACCATTTCACACCCCTGGAACATCAATTTCTAAAGCAGTCAGCACCAAACACAGCATTTGATAGAAATGTTACTTTTAAATAGCAACCAACTATAAAAGGTTTGCAATGATGTCTCTGCGCATGCACAGTCAAATGCGCAGTTGGTATTGGTGGCCATCTTGTGCCTCCATCTTGTGTTGGCAGGAGATACACAATGGTTTACAATTCATGATCGAGGGGCAGACAAAGATTCAACCAGCACTTTGTGCAAGATCTCAAATCACTTTATGCAAGGAATTCCTTTCTGGTATGCAGCGACTGTTATCATGTAGATTTGGAATATTATGTATTTTCATTGCAATTTTCTTCACTATTCTGCATTTATGATCTTGCTTTTTTTTTGCATTCCTTTGCCCCACTCTGTACATACATTTCAGGCTCATGCAATAAGTCCTCAGCTAATCCCTCCATGCCCCCAACTACCTAGAATCTTACAGGTAGCAGCTCTTCACTGCACTCAGATATGCCTATCCCATGTTTCCTAGTGTCATGCCATGACAAGTACAAAGATATTACAAACTTTAAAACTGTGTTCTTTTTAAAACGGGCATTGATGAACTGTTAAGCCGGCTGCCAAGGGGTCAGGTGACCTATGCAAATTCTACACAGGCTATCAACCTTCTGGAAAGTTCTGAATTGAATTATAAAGGGTGGGCATCTCCCCCTTGAATGGACATGCCTAAACAGCAATCCTTTGTGGAATTTCACATTTGCTATTATCAAAGCTTACTCCAAAACATAAAGATAATGGACTCCTAGGCTCTATGTTTCCAGGTTTACAATGTAAAAAAGGAAAGCTGACGAGACCATTTATCCACAGATTAAGTGTGAAAGACCATTATTTACCTTCTATTGAATATCAATGTTTTTTGACCATGTGACTGAAACTGGCTCTCTAATACTGAACAAAAACAAAAATACCTGGAAAAACTCAGCAGGTCTGGCAGCATCTGTGGAGAGGAACACAGTTAACTGTGTTCCTCTCCACAGATGCTGCCAGACCTGCTGAGTTTTTCCAGACATTTTTGTTTTTGTTTTGGATTTCCAGCATCCGCAGTTTTTTGCTTTTATCTCTAATACTGAAACCCTTTTATTTAAAAATGTGGAGAGACCTGGATAGTCTGAAGATCAACACTAACAATACAACAGCTGCAAGGAAAGGATGTGCCACTTTTGCCCTTCAAGAACTGCGAGGCTTAGAAGTCTTTTTAAAAGCCTCCCCAGCCTTATTCCAAAAGCGCCTAGTTCACCTGTAAAGAAATTGGACCTCCAGTTACAACAGCCACCAGTGCCTGTCCACGTGACCTGCTGAACAGTCTTCACTTCGGAGGCACCCTGCAGTTAATCTGGATCTGACACCAGCCATCTGAACTCACCTGAACTACAATTCCAGACTGGGAAAAAGCTCCCTTCTTCATTCGACTCTCACAGACATGTTCGCTATTTGGTTGTTTAATACTTGTAGAGTGCACTACCTTCTTTCATTGTATCTTTCTTGAGCGAGTGGTGTGTGACTGACATAGCATTTAGATTTTTAGGGGTCAGTGTGTGAATAAATAATCCTCTTGGTTTAAACCAATGAAAGACTGCTGCTGGTGACCTTCAAATTGACCACACACTAACGAGGGTTTGGGGAAAACACATCTTTACCTTTTCAAAACATAAACCACACTGATTATTTGGGGTAATTGGAGGTTTTGGTTTGTCTCCCCTCCACCACCCCTCAGTTTATGCCTGAAATGACAAGACCAGATTTCCTTGTGTAGATTTTCCAAGCAGCACATTAACAGCTCCACGCTTTACCTCTTGGACAAGCTGATTAATACTCTCAGGCTTGCAAGGAGTATTGATCAGATGATCATTTGCCCTAGTCATTTTTTAGACACTTTCATAAGAACACCACCCAATCCACGCTGACCAAGGCTTCATAGAGTAGGCGTTCCACAGGCTCCAGATTAAGATGAACAGGCTTTGCTGAATTAACACTCCATGGGTTACAATGTTTACTTTCAGACTTCAAAGATTTGTCAATGTGCATTGCTGTTTTGACTCCAATGTTGTAGTGACAGTGACATGGCCTGGAGTATTTCAACTCAGTCCATGTGAGATTTGGTTTTAGGGGACCTGCCATGGAATGGCCAGTTCAATTATGTACAGGCTTGAGTGCTCCTTGTACTTTTTGTAGCTATCATATCTCTCTCTTGATGTAGCGTCCTCCTTGTCTGAGGGATGCTAGCCATGATTTATGCCATGATAATACTATGGGGCATAGTGAGGAGGCATATCCAACAATGACCTCAGCCAGTATTATTCTGGTGTTATTCTGGACCACACTCTAGCCAACTGAGCTAACTGACCTCTAGATATCATAGACTTTTTTCTATAGAGTTTGCCATTCTGTGAAGCAGGTAATAACTTCTCAATCATTGTGTTGTCCAAGCATAATCAATGTATAATGAATTGATTTGAATCTGCGATTGTTTTGCTTTTCATATTGTAGCACCTCCCATGTTAAAGTTTCAACAACAATGTTGCATTTTATAGCAATTTTAATGTAATATGATGTTTCATCTAAATGGGTGTCAGTCAGTGATATAAGAGTTAGGAGAGATGGCTGAAGGCACAAACACAGAGATAGGTTTTGAGAAGTCCTTTACAACCAAAGAGAAGCAGCAAGGTGCAGAACCTTAGGGAGACAGTTCTCAAGATTAGAGCCAAGGTGGCTGAAAGCTATGTCATAGACAGAGGAACAGTGATGGGAGGAGGACAATGCACCAGGTTAGGGTCTTGGGTCTTTGAGCATGGGCTTGGATGGAAGGATGGACAAGGTTGAAAATGTAGAGTAGGGTGAAGCTCTACACACTTACAAACCAGGAGCAGGATTTTGAATTCAGTGCACAGGGCTCAGGAAGCCAGTGGGGATTAGCGAGGACAGGTATGATGGATGAACAAGATTTGGTCTGGGGCAGATGACAGAGTAATGTAGGTGATAGAACTTTGAATGAGCAGGAATTTGGAATTTTCTGTTTCTGAGTAGCATATATTTTTGTGAGCACCAAGACATAAATTCATCTTAATTTAAAACAGAACACAGACTGAGGACTGGGACTCTGGTTAGCTTCATGCAGCCCTCACATTACAACTAGGTACCTCAAATTACAGAGAAATTCCAACTTGGAGTTGACTTGTAAAATGTCACCTTGACTCATTTGGTAAAACTAATGCCAGTAGGTCAGAACGTTATGGGCAACGCCCCACTCCAGAATTTGAGCACTGACACTCCAATGCAGTTCTGAGGGAATGCTGCATTGCTGTGGATGCCATCCTTTAGATTAAACTGAGGCCCAGTCGTTATGGTGGATGTTAAAGATTTTAGAAAATGGTCTCTTTGGTGTCTTGCCTGATGCACCTCCGTCAACCAACACCATTGGTTACAAATTAATTTGTCATTCATCTCATTGTTTATGGGGTCTAGCTGGGTGCATACTAAGTTCGCCTACGCTACAGCTATTGCACTGCAAAGTATTCAAAATGTTTAAAATATATTTCTAAGAGGTATGAGCAGGCAATCTGTAAATCCAAGTCTTTTTCTAGGTAGATTCATTTTCGATCAACCAGGATACCCCATCAATGCAACCCCCTCTTGCACGGTTTACTCATTGTTGCTCTAACCTGTGACAACAGTTTGTTTCCAGTCCAAACTCCTGTTTACTGCTTGTCTGTTAAAAAAAACAATTGTATTAGTCATGCTTTGACTTTAACTCCAGTGTCATCAGCATGAATACTATACAAATTTATTTTAAAAGCCTGTATCTAAATATTGAGGTTGCGATACATTTTTGCTGCCATCATAGTCTCTCGTAGCTAGTTTATATGCTAGGATTATCTAACCTTTAATAGTGATGAAGCCAGGTTTCACTCCGTGTGATTTAAGAGTGGCTCTGAGCATTGCTGTGTGATTGGTGTATTACTGATTATTTGTCTAACAGGCCTATACCCTCCTTCCTCCATTGGATAAGCTTTTGTTTTTAGATTAATAATTAATTGTGATGGATTTCGGTTACAAATTGCTGGTTTTAATGCATCAACTCTAGGATAAATCTCTCTCGCATTTGAGTTCTCAGGCTCATTCTCACCCGCTTAAAGTGCATGTCATCCAGATTTAGTCCAGATTTATGTTTTGAATTGAATCTCATCAGTGTAAAATGTAAACTGATGTTTATGTACTCAGATGTTGGATCAAGGTAAATATTCTCCCCTCATGTCTGATAAGATCAATCTAAAGCAAATGGATCAGGATCAAATTATTTACCACCCTCCTTCCAGCATTCAATGCACTCCAGTTACTTGTTATTGCCAATAATGTGTACAGACTTAGCATAAGAGTAAAGGTCAGTGTAGGGCATATCAAAAGAAAGAAACAGTTGCATTTATAAATCACTTTTCACAACCGCAGGGCATCCCAAGATGATTTACAGCCAATGAAGTACTTCTGAAGTGTAGTCACTATTTAATGATGGAAATGCAGCAGCCAATTTGTACACAGCAAGCTCCCCCAAACAGCACTGTGTAAATGACCATTTTAGTGATGTTGGTGGAAAACAGCGCCTCTGACACTGTGGCACTTGCTAGTACTGCTGTGTTGTGTCAGCCTAGATTTTGAGCACTAACCACCCACCACCTACTGACTAAAGAGGTGAGACTGCTACGTAATGAACCAAAACTGATACTGTGGGAGAGTTCTTAACTAATTAAAAACCCACCCACTTGCACAAAGTTAAAATCAGGCCCACGATGACTCTAAAGTTAGGGGCTTGTCTTTTAGCAGTGGAAAGGGAATTGGCAGCCTTAGGTTTGGTGTTCTAGAATGCAACACATCTTGTAAAACTCATCAATCCATTTATGCCTTGAAAGGAAAAGTCTTTAATTTACATTGAGAATCCTATTGACCCATGCTTGGAAATTGCACTCACTGCATAGATTCCTGCAACTGCAGCACTCTTTCTCTAAAAGAGGAATTGCTTTGTGAAAAGTATTAATAACCAACCCAAAATTTTGAGAGAGGTTGAAGCCTTCGAGTGAAACCATTAATGAACATGCTAAAAGGATCAAAAGCCAATTTTATAGTTAAGGTTAATCATTACTTTGAAACATGTATTTTTAATTATGCCACAAACATAATTATCCCTTAGTTAATAGATTGAGAGGAAATTTTCTGGGAAAAACAGTGATTTAATTAGCATTTCTGATTCAACATCTTGTTTCTAGGAAATTTGCATGCATTAAAATTATAATGACTAAATTCAAATCAAAATGAATAAACTTACAGATTGCCAAATTAAGTGAATGAAATTTGAACTGAATCTAAATCAAAATGCATACATTTGTAAATAAGCCAATCTTGTGTAAGAAACTTGAAATGAGGTGAGACAGATTTGGTAAGTGTGACAGAGAGATTTATAGAATAAAGTCCTACTCTATTTTTGTGCAATCTCTTCCAAACTTATATCAGCTTAATGTGCTCTTCAGTTCTCCAACCCTGGCCTTTTGTGCTTGTCTAAGTCTCAACATTGCTGCCAAAGGCATCAGCACACTTTCTACTTGCAACATCCATCCCAAACCATTTTGCCTTCCTCCTTCCCTCCCCACCTCTGAAAACCTTCCAAATCCATCATTTTGAGCAAACCATTAGTCACTTTTTTAAAAACTCTTTCAGCCCTGTATCTTCTTTATTTATTTCATTCCCCCCCTCCCACCCCCCCCCCCACTCCCACCACCAGCCTTAAATTTCATTGCACATTATCTAAGTTACTGATGCTTATTTTAGGTATGGAAGTGCCAGAGTGTTGAATTGGAGGAGTGATGCCTCACTGTGGTACTTGAAGTATGCCAAATGGAAAGTATACACTAGATTCACGGTGTCTTTAGGTATTAGTAATAAATCTGTGCTATTGCAGACAGGGAGTCAAGACCAAGTGTACTGATCAGGTGAAATAAAAACAGAAAATGCTGGAATAACTCAGCAGGACTGGCGGTACCTGTGGAGAGAGAAACAGAGCTAATGTTTCGAGTTCTATATGACTTCTTCAGAACTGACCTTTCAAGGAGGACAGTGTTGAAGTAAGAGCAGGGGAGTTTTCCAAGTGTCTAGGCCAACATTATCCTTTAACCAATACCAATAAAACAGATTTATCGGGTCACTTTTCTCATTGCTGCTTGTGGGATCTTACTGTGCATAAATTGGCTACCCTGGTCGCCAACAAAAAAGTGTGCAGCTTTTGAAAGTACACCATTGGCTGTGAAGCTATTTGATATTTTCTGATGGCATGCAAAGTGCTATACAAATGCAAGTTCTTTCATTCTTAAAATTAAGACCTAAATGCACTAGAGGCACAAAGGATGTTGTGGAGATTTACTGATTTGGGAAGAAATCCATTTCTGCCAATTGACTTAACAGTAACTTATGCTGTAAATATCGACAGTATGTGTGAAACAATGAGATCAGGGATTCGTAGTTACATTGCTTGTTCACATCGCTGTCAATTGGAACATTTACAGTCTCTTGTACAATTGTACTCAAATGCACATGGAATCAACAAAACAACTGGAAACCTGACTGGAAATACAAAGCATTTCCAATACCATCAAAAAATTAAACATGGATAATGGTTAGAGTGTTCCCTTTAATTTTTGTTACTTGAATATTCCAATTGGTTGGTCTCCCACATACCAATAAACTGGATGCCATCCAAAACTCTGATACCTGTGTCCTGACTCACACTGTCCCATTCACCCATCTCTCCTGTGCTCGCTGACCTACATTGGTTTCCAATACAGCAACACCTGCATTTTGAAATTCTTATTCTTGTTTTCAAATGCCTCCATGTCCTCACTCCTCCCTATCTCTGCAATCTCCTCCATGCCCACAATCCTCTGAGATCTCTGCACACTGACAATTTTGGCATCAAATATCTCCGATTTCCATCGCTTTGCCATTGGCAGCTTTGCCTTCAGTTGCCTAGGCTCAAAACTCTAGAATCCCCTTCCTAAACCTCTCTGCCTATCTACCCCATTCTCCTCTTTTATGACACACCTTAACTCTTCAATAGGGTTGCCTACTGTGATTAAATGTATTTCTGGAGGTTTCATCACACTATTTCCCACCACACTCCAGCCATTAGTCGGCCAGCACATCCATCCTTGTGACGTATGGCCTTCCTACGCCAATTGGAAAGCAAAAAGATTCATTACCCAATTGGATGGTGCTTGACTTTCAGCCAAACAGCCTCCCCCTCCCCCGCCCTCAGTTTTCAATAGTTTTATATCTGGTAAAGAGAAATGTTCAAAGATGACAAAAAAAAACCCCACAATCTTTTCAATGTCCTGATAATTTTTCTCCAGGGTCGCACACAGCAGTGTCCTGGAGATTGATCTTCAATTCCTGGAGACTCCAGGCCAGTTCTGGAGGGTTGGCAACTCTAGTTTTCAACCCAGAATTCGATCACCTGCCCTAATATCTCCATTTGTGACTCGGTGCCATATTTTGATTTATAATGCTCCTGGAAGGGGCCTTGGGACATTTTTGTTACGTTAAAGACGCTATGTAAATAAAAGTTGTTGTTGTAAAGCCCTGGTCACTCTACAGAGAGTGCCCTTAATGAGTCCAGTGCGTTGGGAAAAAGAGCTGCTGACTTTCTGGCTGGTAATAAAAAGAAAAGTTGACTGTTAAAGCATTAATATTTTAAAGATTTTTTTTTGCAGGAAAGTTAATGTAAGCAAACTTTACCCCAACAGGAGTTATACTGCTGTTGGTTACAACTGAACAGGATGAAGCAGTGTCCCTTGCTCCAGTCCAGAGGCGTTAGTATACCAAAGATGTAGCCGAGTTGTTATGCAAGGGAGAGTAGACAGGGCTGGTTTCACTACGTGTTCTGGCGGGATGAAACATTTCTGCAGCTTCGCCTGTCCCTGATGTGGTTTTATATTTTCCTGAGGAGGGTGACCTCACTGCACACTCTCGTGTGTAAAAGAGAATGAAGTAAGGAGGCCCTGTAGCTCACTTCATCAAGCGGCATGCAGTCCGGAGCAGGTCCTGGGGACTGTACAAGTGGATCTGCCTACGAACACACACTGTCTCCTTTCACACAGACTCCCTCTATCGATACCAATCACTTCAGACGAAGCATATCACTAATTTGCATGACTTGCAATTTATCTTTCGTTCCTTATATTTTTGACTAGCTCAATCCTGCTCTTGTCTTAACCTTTGATGAGTTCGGTGTTTCTTCTATTCATTTTGTATTAACATTAATTGCTCCCCTTAAATTCCTGATTTATTTTTTCCAATCTCAGTGCCATTATTTTGTACTGTTCACTTTCCACTCGCCCTTTCTGAATCGGATAGGATTATGCCCAATGTCTATCTCTCTAGTTTCTTAAATAAACAAATGTTTCATTGTTCTATTTTTGCACGGGGTTGGGACGTTCCTTCTGAACTAATCCCCCTCCCTCCCCCAGTGATTCCCGAGTATTACATTACTTGCCCCCAGGGACCCATGAGTCCCAGTGACCCCCAAGTCTGCAGCAGCAAAGTGGGATGCTTTTAACTCCCCCAAACTCCCGCCATCACCACCCCACCGGCCCCAATGGTGAGATTTCACCCGGCACTGACACCATCTCAGGAGTCCAGGAAAACCACGTTGCTCCCCCCCTCTCAGTTGGTCAACCCTTCGAGTGGCTTTCCATTTCCCTCTATTTATTTCCTGGGGGTAGCTATTTCTCTCTCTCTCTCATGCCCACACCGTCTGCATCATTTCCCAAGTATATTTACACCCTCTCTGTTTTCTCTATTTCTCTATTTTCTATATTCACGCCCTCTCTATTTTCGCATTACACCTTCTGCTTTCTGCTTTGTCCCTTGCTTAATATTCTTTTCGTTCTCTATTATGTTCGGTATGTTTTAACTCAACTTCACCTTCTTCAATGGGGATGCGTTTTGTTCGCTTTATATTGGCCGATAGCCTTTGAATCGTCACTGATCAAACCTTTCCCTGGTCTACACTCTTCTTTCCTAATGATCTGTTGTCGCACCCCCCGCCGACCCCCATCCCAGCCCTCTCGTGTTTGACCATTCTCTCTCAATCACCCACTGCAAACCCCCCAGCCTCTCTCTCTCTCTACAGTATTCCCAAGGAAAATGTGGCAAATCCCTTCCTCATCTTGTCCTGACCCACAGCGTCACCAGGAGTCTTGTTGGAGAATTTCCACGGCAGACGCCTCTAATCTCTAATTAACTTTCGGCCGATGATCAACAGCAGAAAATAACCATCTCCTACCAGGATCAGGATGGGGGCGGTGTGTGTGTGTGAGAGAGAGAGACAGAGGCAAGAGGAGGGAGAAAAACACACACCACACTCAGCCTTTCAGACTAACAAAAAAACAGCTTGGACACGAGGATAATTGGAAGGAAAATAATTCTGAACGGCAACTTCTGGACTAGGTGAAGGATGTTTTCACTGAAAGGATCCTGCACGTTACTGGTTCTATTGCTGAACGAAGGTAAGGAGATTTTATGTGAAGAATGAGATAGGAGTGGAAAGTTTGAAGAGATTAGACTCCACGGTGGAAACTGAATCCTTTGAAGCTGGCACAGAGGTGGATGCATTTCATTATAGGGAGTAAACTTTGAAATATTGGGGGTAGCTTTCTTGGAAAAAAAAAACATTTCAGCTGCAGACTGGGTTAATTTGCTAGGAATTTTAATAGACATTTTTTTGGTGTGGGTTTTGTTTAAAGGTGTCATGCTTTCTTCTCAAAGGCTGCTGCAAAATAAAAATAAAAGTTCATTTCATCTCGACTGAGTGAAAGTTTCTGATTTAAGTCGTTTGCAGAGAGTACCGCAAATTGGCACGAATAGCAAAGCTTACACAGAGAGGGGGAGAGAGGGAGAGAAAAAAGCAAGTTGTGTGTGTTGAGGAAGCAAAGCACAGGCTGGTTCTGCCCCTCTCCTGCTGGCTGCTGAGATTTCGCCCCCTATCTTTCTCACGGGATGAGTGTTGCCTTTGAACATCAGTAGGAATCGCTTTATTGGGCGAAACTTGGAAATGTTGGCGAGACTTCGGTGGGGGGGTGGTGGGAGGCAAAAGACAACCTGCTGTTCGCAGCTGATGCACAAAAAAATGTTGTTTTGCTGGAGGGAGGCAAAAGAAATATAAACAGCCCCCAGAGCGGCGTAGAGTGCGGATAAAAGTGTTTAATACATGTTGCACAATGTGTGGATTCACATTCAGGGCTCAGCTCCCGATACCAACGTTATTGCTTTGCACACAAAGATATGTCACGATTCAGTAAATGGCGAGTTGGTCAGTAGCGGTGAAGTGCATCAACTCAAGCTTAGCTGTCAATGTAGGGGAGGTGTCAGACTCAAAGGGAGTGGAAATATTGGAAATCTGAATTAGAAACAGAAGATGTTAGAAATGCAGAATTGGCCCAGGAAAGATAGGTTCACGTTTGGGGTATGGATCCAACGGAATAGTTTTGTTGAAGGTTCCACACTCCGGATGCTAACTTCTCTTTTCTCTTCACAGATGTTGAGGGGCTTTTGGTGCATTTTTCCCACCTTCTGTGTATTTTAAGCTGTGTTTCATTTGAATTCCCAGCATTGCCCAGTCCAGTTTGTTTGAGGATTCCTATTATGTCAGAGCATGTTAACAGGGATGAGTTCATTAATGGACCGTATGACTGTAGAAGGATTTACCATCGGGGAGGAGAGTTGCGTGTTAATTCGGAAATATCTGGGTATGTCAGTGTCACAGAGAGAGAGAGAATTCTCACGTTCCTACATTGTGAAAGATTCACAGTGAAAGTGAGTGTGGAAGGTGGAGCCTGTGATATATCATTTGGAGTGAGGAGTGTGAGGTGTGGACTGCCTGTTTGCAAATGGACTGTGAATATTGTGTTTCATGTCAGCGTGATTCATATGGATTAGAGAAGGAACCCTGTATCAAACACTGTGCACTGGAGGATACGTTTCCAGTTGTTAGCGCGCGAGAGACTGATGAATCCAGGAGACCATCAAGTTTCTGTTGGTGTGGGACTGAATGTACCACACCCTATTGTTTTATTTCTGCTGTTGTATACTGATAAAAAGATGCTTACCATTTTCCTTTGGGTATCTGGCGCCATCTCAGAAATGAGGGCAATTGTTGCAGCAATTTGTCAATATTTACAATGGGGGGGGGTGGGTGGGGGGGTCCCTTGGAGTGGTGCCACCCCCTCAGCATGAAAAAATTAAGGAAATATTATAGTTGAGGGTATTTATCTCTTAAGAGATTTTTCAAAGTTAAATTCTGGAACGTGTTTATGATAGGTGTTCTTGCATATAAGAGGCTCTCCCATCTCACAGGGGGCATCGGTAACAAAGAAGGAAAGGATTTGCATTTATATAGCAACCTCAGGATGTCACAAAACACTTCAAAGTTAATGAAGTACTTCCGAAGTGTGATCACTGTCACAACGCAGAAAGCTTGCTAGAAAATTTGAACACAGCAAGCTCCTACAAACAGCAGTGAGATAAATAATCAGATGAAAACAAGATATTGCGGATTCTGGAAATCTGAAATAAAAACAGAAAATGCTAGAAAAACTCAGAATCTGTGGAGAGAGAGAGACAGAGTTAATGTTCCGGGTCCGTATGACTCGTCTTCGGAATAACCAGATGATTTGTGGGTTTTTTTGGAGATGTAGGTTGAGGCATAAATATTGACCAGGACGTTGGGAGAACTCCGCTGCTCTTTTCAAGGGGACCCTGGTTCAACATCTCATCCAAAAGCTTACTGGTGGAACTTGAACCTGCACTGCTCTAATTCAAAGGTGAAAGCTCTGTCACTAAGCTACGGCTGTCATTGAATCACCAACAGCTATCCTAATATGGAAATGTCTCTGGTAGTCCCTCAAAGCAAGGAGGACACTTGCTATGGAGTACAGCCCATGGCAAGCACCTGTACATGGATTCTTTTAACATGGGGAGGTTGTTGCGCTGCACCAACCACATGGTTCTGTCTGACCAGGAAACCTTCCCGCTCTTACTGCCTGCCATAGGTACATCAGAAGGATTTGCAGGATTATCGGAGAAAAGTTGATTGGTTGGCAAAATCAACTGGAAAGCCAATTAGAGTCGACTTGCCAACCAATCTCCTGTAGTATAAATTGTTGTGATTGTTTGAAATTTGACATTCTTGTATTTGTCCTAATAAGTGCAAGATGAAAAACTTCAGCAACACGTCTCTCTTTTCAGCAAGATTCAAGTTCAATAAAAGCAATCTGGAGCGTGATGGCCAACATGATCGTATTATATTTACAATCAAGGCAAAGAGCCTATGCACTAGTTAACATGGGAAACACTGCATCCATGAGCGTGTACATAGAACCTTTACTCTGAGTGCAGCACCATGCCTACCCGTCTGCTTATACATGTTTTGTGTCTAGCCCATGTCCACCACACACCTGGCACCACAACATAACAATCTAAAAACAGAAAAGGAAGCAATCATTGTTGAGCCTGAAATTAACAAGCACTTGCAATCTGCAATTAAACTCTCAGTGGCCTCACTGTGTTTATTTAAAAGTGATTCAAATTTGTCTCTTTAAAGTACAACATTTTGTCCTAGCAGCAGAATAATTCATTGCTGATTAAGAAGAAATAAGTTGCATTGACTTTGTGCCTTCTCTGACCTTGGGGCATCTCAAAGCACTTTATAGGCAGAGGTGAAATAAGGAGAATTTTTGTTGTGCAGTGAGTTGTTGCGATCTGGAATGCGCTGCCTGAAATGATGGTGGAAGTAGATTCAATGGTAGCTTTCGACAGGAAGTTGGATAAATAATTAAAGAACGAGTGGGGATTAGGATTAATTGAATAGCCCTTTCAAAGAGCTGGCAGAGGCACAATGGGTCAAATGGACTCCTATTCCAATGTTCCATACTATGATTCTATGATTCTACATAGATGAATGTGGTGTCACAGATACTCAGAAAACTACATAGGAAACTCATCAAACATGCTCCACCAGGACAACATCAGGACTTCAGTGCTAAGGAAGTCCGCACTGGTACATTCAGTTATAGGCAGAAGTACCAGTGGAGGCAGCTGACAGGTTAACCACCTACATGCTAACCGGCTGTCACCTTATTTATTGTGTGTGGCACCTTGCTGGGCCTAAAATGACTGATGCATTTTCCCACGTAACAACAGTCACAGCACTTTGAACTAATTCATTGTACGCGAAGTACTCAGGCAAGATAAGGTGCTCTATAAATACAAGTTTTTCTATAATTGACAACAAGAATCCACAAATGTACTTCATTCTGCATGTCCGTCTTCAAAGAAATGTTTGTAATTGTTTTGATTTAATATTTCCAGGGTGGCCATTTTAGAAGTTGCTTGTGAAGGACCTGGGCTATTCCATTCCATTAAACACTGTTACAGCAAACTAAATCATAACTTAAACAAAAGTTAGGTATTATAAAACTGCTAAAGGGTAAAACTGCATTAACCCTTTCAATTTTTAAAGGCGTTGGTAAGGTTGCATTTGTATTTATACCTTCAATAAAAGTTCAGTCCCTTTAAATACATTGGCATTGTGGTGTGTCAGCTTGGCTCCTGCCTGTGTGAAAATTGTCTGCTACATTTGCTTAGTGAATGACAGTTCAGGCTTATAATAACACATTTATAGTATAGGAGACATAATATGGCACAGAGTAAATGCAAATCGTTCTTTCCAAATATTGTAGAAGTGAAAAGATGGATATCTTTCAAAGATTAATCGTTCTTTCCAAATATTGTAGAAGTGAAAAGATGGATATCTTTCAACGATTAATGACTCAGCATTGAATGGGTTAACTGGTTTGAGTTGTATGAAAGAGACAGTATCTTCCTGAAATACTATATTGTTTTCCTTGGTCACTGCAAGCTGAAGACTGAACTGTGAAAATATTATTTGTGTGTGTTATAAGTGTGACAAAATTAATTCACAGCTGTTCACTACTTTCTTGCAGGCAGCCAGATGTAAACATAGTGCCCCTTAAAAAGATTCTCCTCTTTGGAGAAAATAGTGGATCCTTTACCCTATATACACAACCTCCTCCTTGTTTTTATTATGGTTCTCCTCCATCTCACCACCCCAACCTTTTCAAGCCAGTCTGTTTCTACCCTTTCTAGTACATCCTTTTCCCTGTTGCTCCCCTCCTCTCCTTTTGCATCTCCCTTAAATCTCCCCATCCCCCACCTCTCCTATCCCTATTCTATCTCTCTTTCTGCCTCTTCCCCCACCCCACATAACCCACCTCTCCCTAACGCATGAATCATACTCTGACTGACAATACAGGCAGATGTCCCAACCACAAAATGATAATGAAGGCTAACATAGGTTGACTTGTTGTCAATATATTCCTTACTCATTCCTCCTACCCTGTAGAGCCCGAAAAATGTATATGTGGCTATTTTATGTCATAAGGTCCTTTTTAAAAATAAAAGAATTGGCATTATCTAAAATTGTTGTACTATTTCCCAACACTGGGTCGATATTGATGCTAGCTGACCAATCTGAGCCCAGTGTTTTAATGTTATGAGTAATGTGGGCAGTAGGCAATGATGAGTGAGTTGAGTCAGAGATAGAAAAAACATTTTCACTGCACTTAACATTTATTGCTTGTGTAGCCAGTCCACGGGGACTGTTATATCATAATTAATTGTAAAGGCCCATGGTTCATGCAGTGCACTTTTTAATAACAAGAAATAAGTTCCTTGGGTCATAGTCCTTTGTTAGAAGCTGTCTTAAGTTTTGTTCTGGGGGATGGGGTGGGTGAATATTACCCTTGTTGGATCTGTTAATAATGCAGATCAGCCATGACCTACTTGAATGATAGAGGGGCTGAATAGTGTCCTCCTGTTCCATGTTCTTAAAAGCAACATTGCTGGACGGGGGGGTGGGGGTTCAACCTGTGACCTTAAGCATGGTAGTCCTGGTGCCTTCTGCTCTGCCCTGTGGGTACTGCCATGAAGTGCCAGCCTTCAGCATGCCTGCATGTTTGTCCACTAATGGCATGGCATTGCCAATTCATGCTTCACCTTGGAGTTTAAAGACCCAAGTTATAAATGTGTGAAGAGAATTGCTCGGTTTAAAGATGGGGTTGTATTTGTACAAGTTCCCATAGAGGAAGTGAGGCAGAAAGATGTAGGGATCATGCTTGCTTTACTGTCAAGCTTTATATAAACAATATATGCTAAATAGAAGATAATGGCTTCGTCTAAGTGAATTACAAAGAAATAATTTAATCTCCGTCTTCAGATGACATCATAAATCATGAGAATAAAAGTTGAGTCATCTGCAAATGTCATCTGAAACCTGAACTGTATCTGTGCTCAAGATGTATTATTTCTGTTTGGGGGAGGGGGGTGCATATTTCCCTGTGTTCATCGAACACTCCCCTCCGCCTTCACATTTAGTTTTTATAAAAGTGCACAGGCAATGATGGTCCCACTGCCTGTTGAACACGGAAACCCAAAAAGTCCTGATGCATTTTGTTTTGGAGGCAACAGCAATCAATGGTGTCTCCAAGCTGCACAGGTTGGCACGCAGGGAACAAAAAAGCCGGGTGGGAGCAATGTTGAAGGTACGTCAATCGTAAAGGGATGTGTAGTGCAACAAGCTGACTATGCACAGCAAACAGCAGTTAGAGAGAACTTTGGCGGTGACGCACTTTCATGTGGGTTTTACAGATTCACGGGCTTTGTTTGATTCTGGAGCCTGATGGAAAATGTACTGAGGTGTGGTGTTGTGGGGGGTGGGATCTGAAATGTGAGGAGTGCAGGGAGATGGGAGTCTGGAATGACACTGCTGCCCTGAAACCAGCCCAGCACACAGAAAGTGCATTTTGTCCTCCCTTTCCCCTTTCTCAGCACCTGTTTCTACCTCTCCAGCCAGTAATAATAATTTTTTCCTTATCTGTCTTCCTGTTGCATCTGGTCCTTTGCAGCCGTCCTTCTGTAGTCTTTCCTCACTCAACACATTAACCCTTCCATATACAGTTTCCAATATCTAACAGCACATCTGATTACCATTTATGCCATTTATTGGAGTGTGTATTCCTTTTAGTTTAATTTGGTTTGCTTCCTTTTACAATGTTGTCCAGTGATTTAGGTAAGTGAATTTCTGATATTGCTGGAAAGCAGTCGATCTGACCAGTCACACTAATGTTTTTTACTTACAGACCAACAATCAAAATTGACTTTATCCTGTTTGTTGTTGAACTCATATAATCTGTGGGCTACCCTTAATGGGTAATTAATCTTCATAAGTCCAGCATCCACTGGTTTGAAAGGGATTCAATGCCTGCAAGATGTCAGTTTCATCCCAATATCAAACTTCAGTGTAAAGTGGGTACAGATGTTTGGGGTGATAAGACCATAAGACCATAAGACGTAGGAGCAGAAATTAGGCCATTCGGCCCATCGAGTCTGCTCCGCCATTCAATCATGGCTGATAAGTTTCTCAACCCCATTCTCCCGCCTTCTCCCCGTAACCTTTGATCCTCTTACCAATCAAGAACCTATCTATCTCGGTCTTAACTACACTCAATGACCTGGCCTCCATAGCCTTCTGTGGCAATAAATTCCATTGATTCACCACTCTCTGGCTAATGAAGTTTCTCCTCATCTCTGTTCTAAAAGGTCTTCCCTTTACTCTGAGGCTGTGCCCTCGGGTCCTATTCTCTCCTACTAATGGAAACATCTTCCCCACGTCTACTCTATCCAGGCCTTTCAGTATTCTGTAAGTTTCAATCAGATCCCCCTTCATCCTTCTAAACTCCATCGAGTATAGACCCAGAGTCCTCAAACATTCCTAGTTAGGCCATTGGAATGCTGCACTGCACAGATTCCTGTCTATGATTTCCCATCTCTCGTGCCATTCCCTGTGGTCAGTTTGGTATCACAACTGAGAGGAGGCTAAGCGGTTCTCCACTGGGAGTGAGTGAAAGTCAAAGTGGCATTCAGCCCATTCACGCTCATTCAAGCGACTGGTTACAGACACAGAGGACTGGGAGTAAGGTTAATCTCATGGACGTTACTTAGGTAGGCAAAGAATTTCTTCAAAACTTTGTAAAATCAAGTTACTTCAGCCATCTTGGATTTGTTTGCAAACAAATGCACTCAGTCACTTGCTCTTTCTCTCTCTCTCTCTGTCTCCATTTCTCTCTCACTCTGTCACATTCCTATCGTCTGTCTCTCATTCTCTTTCCTCCCCCTCTCATGTTCTGTCATTCTCTTCCTCTCATGCTCTGCTTCTCACCCCCTCTCTCACACTCCTTCTCCTCTTGCTTTTGGCCTGTCTATCAAACTCTGTTCGCTGTAGATTCTCTGGATCTCCGCCTGTTTACCAGTTGTTTGCTCAGTTGCTGCAGATTTAGATGTAATGCCTCCCAGTCCTTATTGTGGCTGAGTAGAGTACCTGTTCTCCAGATTTTGTTTTGAGTTTCTTTAGATTTAGAGCAATTCCCCTGATGTGAGGCATTTACTGTGACTCTTTATCATTTCTGTATTTACATTTATTTTTGCTGGAGCCTCTGTTTATTAATGGCTAATATTGTTCTTGGAATGTGGATCTCATTTCATGCCCTTCATTAGTTATCCTGAGAAGATGGTGGGCTTTCTCCTTGAAACACAGGAGTTTGTTTGGTGATGTCGCTCCCACAATGGTGTTAGGTAAACAGCTCCAATATTGACCCAGCAGCAATGAAGAAATGGTGATGTATATCCAAGTCAGGATGTTATGTGACTTGGGAGTGAACTTGGAGGTGATGGTGTTGTAGCAATGTTTGCTGTTTTTGTCCTTCTTGGTGCTAGAAGTTAGAGATGTTATTAAAGGAACATAAGAACCTAAGAATTGAGAGCAGGAGCACGCTAAATGGATGCTCTTGTAACGTGGCACAACACTACTGTATGGCACCTATCTATCTTTCTAACCATCCGTAGATTACACATGCGCCATTATTCAATAAAATCATAGCTGATCTGTCTCAATCCTACTCTCCTGCCCTGTTGCCATATCCTTTGATTCTCTTAGTGTCCAAAAATCCAAGAATCAGAGCCTTGAATCTACCCAACGGTGAACCTCATGAGTTGCTGCAGTAGGTTATAGATGCTGGAGCCTGAGAGAGCTGTTTGTGGAGGGGGGGGTGCATTTTGAGCCCAGCGGCAGGGGGCACAGCTTAAGTGAATTATTCTGTCTTGGTTCATTTTAAGCTGCTTCACCCATCTCACCCTAATGGTGAGAATTCCATCAGATCATTGACTTGAGCATTGAAGGCAGTGGAGAGACTTTGCTTTGCAGTACACACACTCTCTGTCTCTCTATGGTGCAGCTGTGGTGATGTATGAAAAAAAAGCCCCCCTGTCCCCCCACTCAGCAGCGCGATGTCACGGTACTTTGTGCAAGATTTTGGATGCGGGAGCCACAGATACCTAAGATAGGCAGTCGAGTATTCATAAGTGATTTTAAGGTTGTTTAACTTTATTAAGAAGTAAAAGTTTAGGTATGATGCATTAACTAAATAGACAAGAGAAGTATACAGTCCATGACAGTGGAGAGCAAATCACTGATCTGAGAGGACAATGAACAATTGGCACAGAGTATGTTGATCTCAGTAGCTTGTGATAGCAGGATCCTGCTCTCTAGCCAAAGTGTTAGGGAACTCTTCCCTCGGCCTTCCTCCAGCTTCACTGCTCCATCTTCCATCTGAAGAAGGTGGCTGCCTGCCCCTTGTCTCTGAGCCTTCATTAGTATACTTTATTTCTAGGAGCAGGTAGTTTACCCTAGTACTGTCAATCACTTGTTTGAACCTTCCTAACTAGTGAACACAGGACAGGTACCCAAGATATCGGGATGATCACCTCCCCTCCCTGTCCATTATGTAACTCGAGGTCACTTTTTAGTTGACCTCATGCTGAATAAAGCAAATATGAGGATACCAGAAGACTTCCTGCAATTGGTTCAGGAATGTTTGCACAGTCCAGTGACCTCAATTTGGGGAGTGCAATCTTTGTGACCTTTATCTTTACCTTCTCTTGGTCCTTGGCTCCTTAGAATTGTTCATGTCTTCTTCAGAGAGAGAGAAAGAAAAGTAAATGCAGTGCCAGCTAGCTCAATGAGAATTCTATACAATTATAAAAAAGGACCATTTCTTAAAGGTCCCTATTCCTTATATTTGACAGCCAAGTGTGTAAATCATTGCTTGTGCTAATAGTCTTTTGTGGCTTAAAAATCCAGCTATCAGTCCTAATTATATCTGGTGGGGATAGTCTTAGTGGCACAGGAAGCGTTAGCGGGTGTCGTATTGTCCAGACACTGCTTCTATTGTTGTAAAATGGGAAAAGCTGCTCCTCATAAGATGTAAACCAGCTGGTTCACGGAAAAGCTCCCGTCGGCATGGCCAGGATGAAGAAAATTAATAGTAAATAGTTAGTGCAGTAAAATCCAGAAGGTAACAACCTTTATTACACCCAGGAGGCCGGCCTCATAATTCATGGGCCAGCAGTTTGTAATGAGTTATGTCGGCTTACCTCACGCTCAGAGTATAAAGTGGATTCCACCATCCCCCACACTGAATATATTAATAGGATAGGTGTTCTGGTCAAATTTATAGTTTCTGCTCTTCATTGATTTTTTTGGGGAGGGGCTCCAAGTTTTAAATGACACAATTGCAGAGTATTGGACTGTAATATCTTATTGAACTGTTTTCTGATCTGAGACGGACGGAAACAATGGAATTAAACATAATTGGCTCCCACTTTTGCGAGATAAATCTGGTATTGCACAGCATTCTTCCAAAGGAAATAAAAACAGGAAGTGCTGGAAATACTCAGCAGGTTGGGCATCATCTGTGGAAAGAGAAACAGGGTTAATGTTTCGAGTCCAATATGACTCTTCAGAATTACCTCTCTTCATTTCTGAAGAAGAGTCATTGGACTTGAAGCAAGCCATTGAGTCACACTCACAATGCTGTTAGGAAGGGAGTTCCAGGATTTTGACCCAGCAATAGTCAAGGAACAGTGATATAGTTCCAAGTCAGGATGGTGAGTGGCTTGGAGGGGTTTTTCCAGGTGGTGGTCTTCCCATGCGTCTGCTGCCCTTGTCCTTCTAGGTGGTGGAGGTCGTGGGTTTGGAAGGTGCTGTCGAAGGAGCCTTGGTGAGTTGCTGCAGTGCATCTTGTAGATAGTACACACTGCTGCCACTGCGCATCAGTAGGGGAGGGAGGGAATGTTTAGAATGGTGATTGCAGAACTATTTTAAGGCACTGTAAATAAACCTTTTGTGCTCTTAGAAACTAATGTCATCTCTGCATTGCAATGAGGCAAATCAAACATATAAAATATCCAACTAGCCAGTGAACACACAATAAGAACACCAAGAGAAGTCATGGAACAAGCTGAGAGTCTCAGTGAGAAAGGGATGGGTGTCTGACATGGATAATGATCACGCTCTTCAGGGTTAGTGTTAAGTGGACTTTTACCATGAGATTAGGGTTTTCAAGCATTACCTGTGAAGACTATTTGACATGTCTTAGAGACTCCATTAAAACAGCGGAGAAAGTAATGGGGCAGAACTTTTCCCTCGTTGGTGAACGAGAGTAAAATTTCGCTCAGTGGGTGTGTGCAGGTGCTGGACCAGCGCCTACCATTAATTAACAGGCCACTTAAAGCCCTTAACAATGCAATTGTCTGGGCTGGTGGTCAGCCAACATTTCCTCAAGCCTCATCCAAAGGGTCAGCAGCATTGCCAGTGTGAGTAGTGAGGGGTTTTCAAGACAGTGTGAAGCTGGTTGCTTATTGGTATTTGGCAGCTTCATCTCTGTTCATTCTTAGCATTTCCAGGCCTCATTTCAGGACTCATTGCTGTCTGAGGTATCAGACTGTGTGGACCCTTCCAGGTATCAGACAGTCTTCCCTTACCACTGGTGGCACCTCCTCTGAGGAGGTAAAGAGGGACAGAAGCCGTGTATCCCTGTGCAGCTTCCAGGAGAGGGACCTGTGGGAGGAGAGGTGCAGACACAGGGGGCACTGGGCCAGCAGGTAGTCCAAGGCAGAAGGGGCCGCAGAAGACACCACTATCCCGCAGCCAGGGTTTACAGGGGGCGATGCAGCTACCTCAATATGTCCGAGGTGCAATGCCGAAGGAGGTTCCAACTCTCAAGGGAGACCATCACCTCCGTTTGCCAGATGATGCCTGAGATCAGCTCCGACTGTGTGGGTGGACACCCCATGCCAGTGGCTCTGAAGGTCTCAGTGGCCCTCAGCTTCTATGTCTCCGGCTCTTTCCAGGGGTCAGTGGGGGATCCGTGTGGAGTCTCCCAATCAGCTGTCCACAGTTGTGTGAAGCTGGTGACAGAAGCTCTGTTCAGGTGGGTACTGACCTTTATTCTTTAGCATACAGACGAGACCAGCCAGGCTGAGCGGGCCAGAGGCTTTGCAGCAATTGCTGGGTTCCCCCGCGCCCAGGGTGCAATCGACTGCACACATGTGGCCAAGAAGGCGCCAGTGGGTCAGCTGGGTGCCTTCATCAACAGGAAGGGATTTAATTCCATGAACACGCAGATAGTGTGTGACCACAGGATGCAAATTCTGCAAGTCTGTGCAAGGTACCCAGGCAGCACTCATGATGCTTATGAGCTCAGACACTCCCAGGTGCCGAGGTTATTCAGTGCTCCAGCCCGGCTGGATGGATGGCTGCTGGGTGAGAAGGGCTATCCGTTGAAAAGGTGGCTCATGGCGCTTCTCTGCCACCCAAGAACAGAGGCAGAGCAGCGGTATAACAGGAGCCTCCACAAGGGTGGTGATAGAGAGGACCATAGGTCTCCTCAGTATGCGCTTCTGATGCCTGGATCGTTCAGAGGGAGCACTCCAATACCACCCAGAGTGGGTGTCACTGATAGTGGCTGCATTGCTGTGCTCTCCACAATCTGGCACTGGCAAGGGAGGACCCACTGGAGGAAGAGGATCTTGACGCAGCTCCACAGGCTACAGATGATGAGTCCAGTGGTGAGTCCAAAGATAAGCACGGTGAGGAGAATGCTGAAGCCAGACCTCAGTAACCCCCAGGGAGACAGGGACACCTTAATCCAACGCTCCTTCAGCTAGGCTACCAAAGATCAGCTTCAACCACATGCCAGGGCTGCCCCCTCCATCCCGGGTGTCTGAAATGACCCTTTCATTTGAACACAAAGAGCACTCAATACCTGTGCATCAAAGTTCAGAGCCACTCATGTCCAGTATTACATACTGGCGTACCCTGCACCAATGAAATAAAAAGGTGAAGCATACTCAGACCATGATGACAAAACCAGATTTATATTATTTTGACATGTACAGGTTATTTACATCAACTTCCCTGGTATTAAGTCCCAGACCAGTATACATTAACTAAACATAAATGAACATAAAATCACCCGTGACCTGTCCCTCTTGCGCTCATGGTGCCTTTAACTTATGCTTGCGAGTGTTAGGTGCTCCCGCCTCGCTGGCTCCAGTATTGCAGACAGTCTGCTGACCCGGCTGTCTTGTTGGCTTTGATGACCTTGGCGGTTGTCGTCTGGCCAGTGGACCCTGTGCTGGCCCCGGCTGGGAGGGAGTGGCCAGTTCCACAGCCGGCATCTCCCCAGTCATCGCAGCCTCATCAGATGCCACAGTCACTGGCAGAGGGGTGGAGGAGCTGCTGCTGTCATCCAGAGTGCCCTGAGAGGAGCCGGCAGAGATAACAGGCAGCTCATGCACCAATGTAGGGTTGCTGTGGATGTCCCTGCTCACAATTGATGGACGGGCACCTAGCTGAATACTGTGTGCCTTATCCATCTCCCACGCTGACACTGACCGCCTAGGTCATTGCTTGTGTGAGGGCTGCAGGTCTGAGCGTAACCCCAGGAACCCCTGATTCTGTTCCCAGAGCTGCCTCTCCATGAGAGTTGCCAATCTCTCAATGGAGGAGACAATATGCTCTGCCATGAGGGTCAATGCAGTGCTCATGCTCCGCATGGAGTCCTCTATGGCATGCAGACCCTCCGCCAGATCCTCCCGCACATCTCTCTGGACATCCAACATCTGCTGCTTAATGGACAACTCCAGAGGCTCATCATCAGCCTTCAACTGAGCATCGTCCTGGTCTCCACCAGTCCTCCGACTGCCACTGGGCACTCTCTGCCTCCACCTGCACCTCAAGCAAGTGTGAAGTGCCCTCCCCACTGTGCACCGAGATACCAGCTGCCAAACTGATGCCCACCGAGGTGCTGGTATCTGCGCTGGTGCCTGCTTCAGAGAGCGGGTGTGATACAGGTGACAGTGAAGCCCAGTTGTCCTCTGGCATCAGGTCCTCAGGCCTTCATGGTCTATGGATGGGATGCCTGCTGGCGAACCTAAAAGGGAGAAAAAGGACATGTCTTTAGTTAAAGTCATCACACTGTCACTGTGTTTGCCAAGCACCCTGGTGAGACAATGGAAATCTGCATCACAATGATCAATGGAGACTGCAGGTTTGAGGCTCCCATCAATGAGGAGACTACACTAGAATGGTTGCACAACCTGAGAGTCTCACTTCTGTGCACTGAGCTATTACCTTTGTCTGGCACCCCTGCCTCTCCATGTCCAGTTGCACGGGGAGCGTGCTACTCTCCAGCTCAAGGGCGTCTTGCTCGAACTGGGAGAACAGCAGGAGGGTGGGCGGGCGGGCCTCCACCTGTTCGTGCCCTCTCCGCTTGGTTATGGCTTGTCTTCTCCTGAAAGGACAGAGGAGCATTGTCTAGTCCACTCTCTACCTGCAGCGCCATTGCAGCCTGGCCAACCCCACCTGAGGAACACCTCACAGGGCACCTCCGAGTCGTGGCCCTCGAGCCGCAAGGCACTCAGTCCAAGCAGCCAGGGCTCACCCCCTTGGCCAGCTCCAGCGTCACTGACAGTTAGCTCTCGGACTCTAACAGCCCCGAGTCCATGGGGGGATGGCCATGGGGGGATGGCACGCTGGCCCATGCCAACACAGTGCTCACCCTTACTGAGCGCAGCAGGTCATTCAAGCGCTTCTGGCACTTCACCCCTGTGCGCTGCACCACGTCATGGCTGCTCACCCGGGCTGCCACCTCCTCCCATGCCCTCTTGGTGAGATACAGTGACCTCCTCCTCCCATCTCTGGGGACAAGGGTGTCCCTCCTGGCAGCCACCTCCTCCAGGAGGATGGCGAGACACTCATTGGAAAAGGGGTGGGGGGGGGTGGTGCCGAGTGCCCACTTGGCCTGCATTCCCACCTGGCGTTTGCTGCCGCATTTGAATACAGGGTTGGAACGGCAGCCGGATGTCCTTCCCTGCCAGCCTTTCTGGGCCTGCGCGGGACATCTTTATACCGGCCGCCGGGACCGCCATTGGACCCCGGTGGCTAACAGGCCCCCACCCCAGCTTGGCCCTTCCTGGCCAGTGACAAGCCACGTTTCACGCTGGGCGGGGCTTCTGCTGGCCTGAAATCGCGGTCGGGGCCCGATTACGGGCGGCTGTTGCTTTCGCGGCCGCTCACAGGCCCGCCCTCCGTGCTCGCCTGATGAGGGCAAGATTCAGCCCACGGCATCAATGGGAAAGAAAATCAGCTGGTTCACCACGGTCCAATTTCCACCACTAGAAAAACCCCAATCTCAACCCCCAGCTACTTGTACGCTATCGTCTGAAGAGGCCAATTTCAAGGCAATTGCTGGGGGAAGAATGGAGAGAGTTTGACTTGATTTAAATCTTGTCCTGTGTGCTCGACGCTGACTTTGCAAAACGCGTTCTGTTCACCTCACCTGGAAAAGCACAAAATTTAAAATTATGAATCAAATGATGTGCAAAAAAAATTCAGTACAGCAGGAAAATGAGTCTGAGAGCTATACTGGAGGACAGGTCTTTGGATTTTCCTTATTATATTCTTCAGATATTGCAAACATCAATTAGCGAGGCATGCTGGCTGTGATAATTGAAACAAAAAATAAGAAAGGAAAGGAAATGAAGAGGAGATTTAGCATTATACAGCACCCTGTCGAATCTTCTGAGCATCCCAAACCACTTCACAGTGAATTCATTATTTGTGAAATTTAATTAATGTTGTGTAAGCAAATTAAGAAAAGCTTTTAGCAAGCATTGCGACTGTCATGGTGAGTTTGCTATTGAAAACATATTAATTTTTCTGTCCTAAATCACTGCTTTCAGATAGAGTGTCAGCTTGGATCAGTTGGCAGCACTTAGTTCTCAGTTTTAGATGATGTTTGGTTCACATCTCACTTCAAGATCCATCTCCCTGCCCTAAGCTGAGACTGCATCACTGAGGGAATGCCCCACGGCCACAGGTGCCGTTCTTGGATGAAGCATTAGCCGTGGTCCCGTTGGATACCCTGTAATAAATTGCGCTGTGGGGAAAGGCAGGGGAATGGGACTAGATGAATAGCTCTTACAGGGAGCTAGCATGTTTATTATGGGCCAAATGGCCTCTTTCCATGCTGTAGCCATTATATGATTCTATGACTACAAAGGTTCTGTGGTGTCACTGATAGAGCAATGACCACGTGACTGAGCCAACGTTCTTCCCTCAACCAAAACCACCAAAAAAACAGATTACCTGGTGGTTCATCTTGTTGCTGTTTATGGGATCTTTTTTTATGAAAAATGCTGCACTTCAAAGTAATTGATTGTACATAAAGCATTTTGAGACATTGGTAAGGTTCTCTTTTTTTTAATATAAAGTACAAGGCCTTCCTTTCTGTTTTGGACAATGTGGTCAGTAATCCCCATTTAGTTCTGATTGTGGCCTTTACTCCACTTTCCTGCCCGTCCCCCATAAACTTTATCACCCTTGTCAATCAAAAATCTGTCTAGCACAACCTTGAATACATTCAATGACCCAGCCTCCACTGCTTTCTGTGGAAGAGAATTCCAAACACTAACGACCCTCTGTTATGATGCTTCAGATGATGTGTGTCAGGTAGACCAAATCCATGAGGGAAACTTGGTCGCGCTATTACGACAGTTTTGCAATTTGTATTTATTACGAGATGCGTGCACTAAATTCAGAAGTAATAAGTCCACCAAGACTTTTAAATTAAGACTTTTAAAATTAAATTTAAATATTTATTAAAAGACTTCAAGCACATACATAAGAATATAAATTGCTGCTATAATATCTCCTAAAATTCTTAATTAACCTGACTCCCAGTTACACTCCCTTTAAGGCAACAGTCCAAAAATAGATTTTAGATGTTAAATAGATCCAGCAAATTAACACAATACTGGACAGTGGAATTCAAAATGGCTTTTCTCCAGTTTCAGTTTCAGTAGACAGCAGACTTATGCACAAATACTGGAGGCTTTGTTAAGGCTATTTCATACATTTCTGTTAGATCTTATATGGCCTTCTCCTCACACATAGCCTTTTATTCTCCTTTATATATGTTTTTCTCTTTTTAATATGTAAATTCTATTGTTTCATCTGACTTTAAAACTGTATCTTCCTCACAATATAAATAAACACTTTCATGTTCCTACTATTTATTGTCAGTAACCTTTGGCAAAAATTAGCACATTCCTTAGCCTTGCTTATCTGGCTAGTTGTAAACAGACTGAGATCTCTTTGAAATCCAAATCTCCCTTCATTTGTCTAAAAATGCAAATTCCCTTCACACCTTACATGCTAAGCCAGCATCCATGTTTACTCATTAACACGTCAAGCACCTAGCTTCTTTTGATGAACTAAAGCTTGCAGTCTACTGGACTCCAAATGTAATTAAATCACACACAGACAGACCCAACTATACTTATCCCCATAAACCTACTTTACAATAAGCCAGAAAAAATATTATGAAAATGATTACACTTTCATAACACCTCTGAGAGAAGAATTTCCTTCTGATCTCCGTCTTAAATGAGAGACCCCTTATTTTGAAACTGTGCCCCCTAGTTTTAGATTCCCCTGTGAGGGCAAACATCCTCAAAGCATCTATGCTATCAAGCCCCCTCAGTACCTTATATGTTTCAATATGATTGTCTCTCATTCTTCTAAACTTGAATGAGTATAGGTCCAAACTGTTCTACCTTTCCTCATAAGACAACCCCTTCATTCCAGGAATCAGCCTAGTGAACCTTTCTTAATTGTTTCCAATGCAAGTATATCTCTCCTTAAGCCAGGTGACCAAAACTGTATATAATACTCTAGGTCTGGGCTCACGTGCAATGCCCTGTACAGTTATGCAAGAATTTTCCACTATTACACTCCATCCCCTGTGTAATATAGCCCAATGTTCTGTTTGCCTTCCTAGTTACTTGCTGTGTCTGCATGCTGACTTTTTGTGATTCATATACAAGGACACCCGGATCCCTCTGTACCACAGCATTCTGCAGTCTCTCTCCGTTTAAACTATATTTTGCTTTTCTATTCCTCCTGCCAAAGTGGACAATCTCACATTTTCCCACATTATATTCCATCTGCCAAATTTTAGCCCACTCACTTAACCTATCCATATCTCTTTGCAGACTCTTTGTATCCTCCTCACAACTTGCTTTCCCACCTATCTTCACATCATCAGCAAATTTGGCTACAAAATAGTTGGTCCCTTCATCCAAGTTATTAATATAGAACATAAATAGTTATGGCCCCAGCACTGATCACTGTGGCACTCCACTAGTTACAGTTTGCCATTCTCAAAATGGTCCATTTATCCTGACTCTGTTTCCTGTTCATTAAGCAATCCTCTATCTGTACTAATATATCACCCCCAACAACGTGAGCTCTTATCTTGTGTAGTAACCTTTTATGTGTCAACTTATCAAATGCCTTTTGGAAATCCAAATACACGACCATTGGGTTTTTCCGGCTCCAGAGTTGCAGGACCTGCTGTGGGAGATTTGGCAGCCAAGCCAAAATTCCATTGACTTTTGGCAGGACCTGATGATCCTGGCAGCTGACTGGGCCAGGAAATCCCACCCTACATCTACTGGTTCCCCTTTATCCACCCACTTTGTTACATCCTCAAAGAACTCTAATAAATTTGTCAAAAACAATTTCCCTTTCAGAAAACCATTTCAGAAAAAAATCTGCCTGATACGTATAATGATTTTCTAATTCCCACTCTCTTTGGCTCTGCATACTCTGCATACCAACTCTTTTGTTATTTAATGTCTCCCGTTTCACACCCTAACACACACCCTTCCCAGATTAAGATACCAACAGATTAAGATACCAATCTGCAATAGAGGCATTGCCTGAACAGAGCAGTCGATTGCTGGTAGTGATTGCAAGACAGTAATCTACTCGAGGGGTTCCCTTTTGATTTTTTCCTCCCATCCCCATCTCACCTGCTTAAAACCTATCACATATCTAACATTTCTTAGTTCTGAAGAATGATAACTCTGTTTCTCTCTCCACAGATGCTGCCTGCCAGACTTGCTGAGTATTTCCAGCACTTTCTGTTTTTATTTCAGATTTCCTGGATCTGTAGGATTTTGCCTTTGTTTATGAGACCTGTGTGTTAACCTCCTTATATGATTGCTACATCACTTTTAGTGAACTGGAATGGTGTCCTTACATTGATGTGAATCATTGTGCAACAACACAGCTGTTGTTTGTAGAGATTTGGTCGCTATGATTGAAGAATAAGATTATGATGCAGAAGGAAATAAGCTTGGGGTTCCTGCTTTTGTGGTTAATGTGTGAATAGTTAGGAGTTTATTCAAGTATTACTGAAAAGAGAGACATGTTGCTGAAGCTCTTTGTCTTGCGCTCATTAGGACAAATGCAAGAATGTCAAATTTCAAACAATCACAACAATTTATATGACAGTGTTTATAATTTATATTGTTTCTTTTTATAATTTACAATTTATACTATTTCCCCTGTAGGGTAAATTGTTGCGATCCTTTGAAATTTGGCATTCTTGAATTTGTCCTAATGAGCGCAAGACAAAAAGCTTCAGCAACATGCCTCTCTTTTCAGCAATACTCAAGTCCTGGAATATAAAAGACTGTTCAAGTTTGTAGCACAGAAGATCATGGTTTTGGTGCATGAATATCAGCCATAAGTCCATCATTCTTGAGTTCATCTCCATTTGGGGTCTTCACAGCAATATTTTCACAGAATTTAAAGTGTCGATGTGCTACTTTTTTTATTGTAAATTTTGAATTGGTGTATTTGAATGACAGAGAGTGACAGGAGCTGTATGATTCCAAGTTATGTGGTTTATACCATAAAACTGTTGTCAATTATCATGTGGAAACATGGAATCCCATCAGTGTCAACAGATTAAGATACCAAATGCAATAGAGGCATTGCCTGAACAGAGCAGTGGATTGCTGGTAGTGATTGCAAGACAGTAATCTACTCGAGGGGTTCCAAATACAATAAAGAGAATCATGAATACTTGGGATTGATTTCAAGGCATTCATCTAATTGAGGGGTACAGTTAAGCTACTGTGGTGAAATTCTCAATGTTTATAGCCGTCATTGGAGTCCATTATTAGACTGTTGTCTTCAAAACAAACTGGATTATATTAATTTTAGTGGACATTTTCATTTAGTTTGGGCTCCCTCACAGTGGTTGTGGTGTGGCGCCTTC
Organism: Cetorhinus maximus; assembly: GCF_964194155.1. NCBI lineage: Eukaryota > Metazoa > Chordata > Chondrichthyes > Lamniformes > Cetorhinidae > Cetorhinus > Cetorhinus maximus. The sequence continues at coordinate 29,223,821 of NC_135905.1, forward strand.
TAGCTGATGTGTGGTGACAATAACACTGAGGGGTAAATGATTGAAACCATTACTGTAAATTAATGAGGAATGGTGGAGTTTATTACTGGGGAATTCCATGTCTAATATCTGAGAAAGAGAAAACAAAAACAGAATTACCTGGAAAAACTCTGCAGGTCTGGCAGCATCGGTGGAGAAGAAATCAGTTAACGTTTCGAGCCTTCACGGCCCTTCGGCAGAACTGAAGCATAGTTAGGAGAGGGGTGAAATATAAGCTGGTTTAAGGTGGGGTGGGGGGGAGGCAGAGAGAGAAGTTGAGGGTGTGGTGATTGTGGAGATAAGCAAGCAGTGATATGAGCAGATAATCAAAAGATGTCACAGACAAAAGGATCAAAGAGGTGTTGAAGGTGGTGATATTTGTCTAAGAAAAGTGCTAATTAAGAATGGAAGACAGGACACTCAAGGTACAGCTCTAGTCGGGGTGGGGTGGAAAGACTACCAAGGTTTTAGTTTTAGATTTAAAAATAATGAAAATAGGTGGGGAAAGAAGAATCTATATAAATTATTGAAAATAAAGGTGGGGGGGGGAGAAACGGGGTGGGGATGGGGGGAGGGGGAGTTTAAGATCTAAGGTTGTTGAATTCAATATTTAGCCCGGAAGGCTGTAAAGTGCCTAGTCGGAAGATGAGGTGCTGTTCCTCCAGTTTGCGTTGGGCTTCACTGGAACAATGCAGCAAGCCAAGGACAGACATGTGGGCAAGAGAACAGGGTGGAGTGTTAAAATGGCAAGCGACAGGGAGGTTTGGGTCTTTCTTGCGGACAGACCGCAGGTGTTCTGCAAAACGGTCGCCCAGTTTGCGTTTGGTCTCTCCAATGTAGAGGAGACCAAAAAGAGACTTTGAGAAAGAGACTTTGTTAGCTTGTCAGTAAAATCTTGCAAGACAGGAATGCTGCTTAACTCTGTATTACTCAACACGGCTACTGAAACTCAGCAAGGACAATTCAGCACTACCCAAGATGATTGTAGTAAAGGCCGAATTCAGAATTATTTAACAAGGTTTCTATAACTCCACAAGTGCAATTCTGAGTGATTAAACTGGTTGCAATTAGCCCATTGGACCAACTTAGGTTATTTCAAAGTGCCAGACAAGGAGGTCTTGCAGTGGGGAGCATCCCTACATCTGAGCCAGAAGCTCCAGGTTTGAGACCCACTGCAGGACTTGATGGCCAAACAGATTAAGTGTCAACTTGAAAATCATTGCAACGTGCCTTTGACAGGTGGTAAGAGCATGAGAGACTCCTGGTCAGCCATACTTGATGTGGAGTGTTGCCCCTCAAGCCATAGATTCAGGCCAGCCACCTGTGATGGGAAAAATAAGCTACAGAAAACAGATGTAAGTGTGTGCTTCATCTGCCTCATGAATCTCTGGATGCAAGAAGCCTTCTAAGTCTAAAGTGCCAAAGGTAGTGCCTGCTGGGACTTGAATAATGAATTGTTTTGCAAACATTTTGAAAAGTTTTGAAACTGGAGCCTAATTATGAACCAAGGTCGCTGCTGTATTGATTGCATATGATTTGGGCATTTAATTTTACATAAGATGCTTGCAGAGTAGTACAATCTGTGTTTGGAGTGACTATTCATTCGATTTAATCCAGGAAGTCTGCTGCAGGCGCAAGTCTGATTCATATAATGGTGGGACTTGTATCTGAATTGTGTGGTGACCTTTGTCAAGAGCCTGGCTCCTTATAGGTGAACATGGCTGACTGCAGATACAAGACTGATTCATGTAGCGTTTAGACTCATGTAAAGTAAAACTATCTTTTATGACCTCAGGGCATCCTAACGAGTTTCATGGTAATTACTGTTGTAATGTAGCAAACACAACAACCAAGCAATGATGAGATTAATGACCAGATAATCTGTTTTTGTTTTAGTAATGTTGGTTGAAAAATGAATGCTGATGTGCACACCAGGAGAACTCTAATGCTTAAATAGTGACATTGGGATCTTTTATGTCCACCACAAAGGACAAGTGGAGCGTCTGCTTAACGTCTCATCTGAAAGGAGGCGCCTTCAGCAGTGCAGCGCTCCCTCAATACTGCACTGGAGCATCAGCCTCGATTATGCGCTCATGTCTCTGGAGTGGGGCATAATTCCATGTCCTTCAGACCAGAAATGAAAGTCAAATCTGATACATAAAAGGTCATTATGAAGAGGTGGTCACCTAAATCAGTTTCATATTCAATTAGAATATAATTGGGACTAATGTAGCATGCTCTTTCTTTCTTTCTTGTTTCTCAAACCATTGTTGACTGTATTGCAAAACCTAGTCACCAGCTCTTATAATAATCCACGTTAAATTTTGACCTTGTCATTTGATCTTTCAACCTATTGGTTATTTCCGATGCCTGTGCAATTTGAAGTTATTTATGAGCTGTGTTTGACAGTGTTTTATTTAAAGAAGAAAGTTTCTGTGGTATGAGTTATTCTGAGTATGTAGAATTATGAGTTTAGACTTATTTTTAAATCGTGTTGTGCCAGTTTATTTTTGATCCTTCGTGTTTAGATTCTATTTTAAACGCATTTTTTCCTGAACCCTCCTCAAGGTTGAATATTTTTCTCGCTGTGGTGTGTAATGCTGTTTGTCATCTCTTTAATTATGCCATCGCATTTGTTGCAAATTTCTCTTGTGATGGCACTTGGGGCCTTGGTTTAAGGTCTCACCCGAAAGATGATTGAGTTAATCTAGATTTTATTAGTGAGCAGTTAATTTGTTTTTTAATGGTAGTTTAACAACAATAACCTGCAGTTATATTGCACCTTTCTTTATGCCCTAGATATTTAGCTCCAATGCTAAGTTGTCAGAACCAGCCTGTACTACAGCAGGTGACCCTTTAAACTGGATGGTGCCTAGAGACATCATGTTTCATTCGCAGCAGAGTCCAGTTCTTGCCAAGGTATCCGCTTGCTAGGTTGAGACCATTCTCAGCTCCTCAGTCAAGAAGTTGAGTCTGTCAGTTTTGGCTCAGTGGGTAGCACTCTTGCCTCTGAGTCAGAAGGTTGTGGGTGCAAGTCCCACTCCAGGACTTCAGTACAAAAACGCAGGCTGACATTCATCGCCGTGGGAAGGGTATTAAATTCTGCCCGAACTGCACTTGTGTGCTTCACCCTGCAGCTCACCTGCTTGTAGCTCTCCTTTGTGCCTGACCACATGGTTTTTGTATCTCAGTTTCCTTCCTGTTGGTACTGCTTCCAGATCAAGGGTCACTAGGACACAAAGACCAATATTTCTTATTATTCATGAAAATTACAATTAATCCCTTTACAAGTGATGCAAGCTCTTAAAAAGTCATTTTCAAGCATCTTTAAACGTGATTACAGATTTCACTGACATTTTAAAGAAATTACAAGTTGGCTTACCCTACAGCTTCCAGGTCAAAGGTCATCACTGCTGGCACACACGCAATGGACTGAATGGCCTCCTTCTCTGATATGAAATCTATGGTTTCTCCTACGGAGAGTTTGCACAAGTTGATTTGTTACTTCACCATCAATCTTAAGGATACAAAACAAAAACAGAAACAGAAATACCTGGAAAAACTCAGCAGGTCTGGCAGCATCGGCGGAGAAGAGCACAGTTGACGTTTCGAGTCCTCATGACCCTTCAACAGAACATAGCAGATATACCAAATGCTCCCTCTCCAGTGACTCTTCTCAATCCTCTCTTAATTTACGGCTAACTGAATGCCGTGTTTGATATTAGGGATCCTGTTTCTATTTTGCTTCTGTATATTTCCTTACACTGTACTCCACTTGATAAATGTTCTAAATGTAACTTTTTATATCTGCCCCTCTCAATGGACTGCTCCACAATTACAAGTTGAATCTCTGCCATGGGCCTTACATTGTCTTTTGACATGATTAGTGGATGAAGCTGCAAGGATTTATACACTGACAGAGCTATAGGAGTCCATGTCAGTAAAGAATGTGACTGTATTATTTGCAGACCTCTGGCAATAAGCAGCTCACATAATCTGCTTGCATTTTCCAAATATTCTTTGCTTCCCCCATCGCTGTCTTGACTCTACTGCATGGGAAATCGCAGCAAATCAATCACTTTCCTCAATTGGTCCCTCTTCCTGTGCGAGTCGTAGAGTCATAGAGGCACAACTGCACATGACGTCATTTGATCCATCGACTTCATGCCAGCTCTCTGTAGACTAATCAGTCAGTCCCATTCCCCTCTCTATTCCTGTATCCCTGCAAGCTTATTTCCCTCATGTGGCCATTCAATTTCCTTTCAAAATCATTGATCATCTCCACTTCTTGTAGACAGCGGGTTCCAAGTCACCACTGGTGCGTAATGAAGTTCTTCCCCACATTTCCCCCACCCCCCCATATCTCTTGCTGAATATCTTAAACCTGGGTCACTAGTGCTTCTATCATCAGCTAACGGGAACAGCTTTTATTTGTCTACCTTACCCAAACAAGCTTAGATAATGAACCCTGCCAGGCTGCTCATCCATTGGAGGAGAGTTCCCCTCCTCGGCCAGTGTACACTCAACGACGAGCTCAGTGAATAGAGTTGAGCACTTGTGATTGACAGCACGATTGAAGAAAATGTACCTCCTTTAACAGGGGGATTAGTCCTTTGATGTCAAGGCTCTCGTAAAACACCAGGCAGGGGAATGTTTTACAAGTGTGCAAAATGATAGTGTGCAATGTTTCAAACACTAATTGCCAGTTTTAAGAACATAGGAAGAGAAGGAGCCCGTTGAGCCTCCTCCAACATTCAGGGAGATCATGGCTGACCTGGATATCAAATCCCTTTGCTCCTTATCACCGACCTAACAAAACTTATATCAATCTCAGTCTTCAAGATTTCATTTGACCCCCCTGCAATCACATCCTTTAGCGGGAGAGAGTTCAGATTTCTGTCCTTTGTGTGAGGAATTGCTTCCTGATTTCCCTCCTGATTTGGGTGGCTCTAATTTTTAAGATTTTGACCCCTTGTTCTGGATTCCACCACCAGAGGAAATAATTAACTCGGTATCTTCCCACCTTAATCAGCTTGAAGACCTTGGTTAGATCATGCCTCAACTTTCTAAACTCTGGGGAATACAATCCAAGTTTAAGCAATATAAACTGAAAGCGCTGCAAATACTCAGCAGGTCTGGCAGCATCTGTGGCAAAGCAGAGTTAACGGGGTGAAGTTTACCAGGCGGGGCATAATCCTCACCTCCCGCTCCCCGTTACTAAAGTTGGTTTCAAACCGACCAACCTAAAAAAAAGGCTGCTCCACAGCCTTAACACCCCGCGGCAGCCTTAACAAGCAGAGTGGGACTTCTGCCCCTCAGTGGGAGAAAGTCCCACCTTTGAGAGTTGCTGGTTAATCTGATTGGCCGGCTGCTCCAGCAATCCCAGCAGCGCCAGAACTCAGTAGTGGGCACTGTTGGGACTGCAAGCAGGCCCTGGAAAGAAGAGCAATGGATCCTGGGTTAAGATAAATCCAGGGCTTTTAGGGCATGAAAGGATCAGGCACCACTAGGGAGGGAGGTGGGGTAAAATCCAGACCAACAATTGAGCTCAATGACCTCAACGGCTCTGCTTCTGTCTCCACAGACGCTGCCTGACCCGCTGAGCGTTTCCAGCATTTTCGGTTTTTATTTCAGATTTCCAGCATCTGCGGTATTTTGCTTTTGTATTCAAGTTGATGTAAATCGTTTTAGTGGGTGTGTGCTGCATTACCCCCCTCCCCCCCGCATCCCGAAAAGGCCAGTGTATCCTTCTTGATGTGCCCAGGACTGAATGCAATCTGTCAGATGAGACCTAACAAAGGCTCTGTGTATCTGAAGCATAGCTTCCAATAATGAAAGCAGAGCCGCTCTGGAGGATCTGAAGCGAATGGAGATGGAATGTGTTGCGAGAATGGCCGATAAGGCACGTGGATTGAAATTCTAGCACCCGAGCTTCTGCAAAGCAGCAAAGTTATTGGTGAATTATGTATTAAATGTCAGGGACACATCTCCGTGGCAACACTTAGTGGTAATTGGGCTCGGGTTGCCAACTCTGATTGGACGCGTCCCTGGAGGCTTCATCACATGACTCCCTGCCTCTCAGGCACCTCCCACGGTGGCACCATTGGTTGGCCAGCCTTGTGTCACACCCCTTTCCCACACCAATCGGAAAGCGAGTGGGTTCATCATTGGTTGATTGGATTATTCTTGGCTGTTAATCAAATGACTGTATGTCCTATCTCTGATATTTCTGTTACTAATGAACGCAATTGCTTAAAGCTGATGAGGAAAATAAACACAATTTTGTTTAATGCCTCTCGCTATTTGCACACAGCAGTGTCTTGGAGATTAATCTTTAATTCTTGGGCACGCCAGGATAATGCAGGAGGATTGGCAGCCCTAAACCTGACTGATTTGCAGTGGCAGACAGACTACCCATGAGTTATTCAGACTACCCATAAGTTATTGTGCATAGATGCAGAGTGGGGGGGAAGCAGATATCTCCAAGAAGTCTGCACAGCAGTTATCATTGACTTCTCTTCATAAAAAGCAAATCAAGATTTATTCCCTCTTTCCTCCCCTGCCTCTTAATGCAGTTAAACTCACGAGGGACCCGCTTAAAAAAAAATACATAGTGGACGTGCTCAACTTTTCTAAAATACAGGCCACAGATGTCGATGTTTGGTCAGCAGCAACTGCTTATGTTTGTGTAGCACTCCTCATACCGAGAACTCTGTCCAGTTGCTTTACAAGAGCGTGGACACTGAGCTGAAGAGAGAAAGGAATTATTAAAGAGGCAGATTGCAAGTCATGAGGTCGGGGGGGTTGAATTTTGCAGGGAGGTCCGAGGAACGTGAAAGAGGAAGTAAGAAAGCCTTGCATGTCTGTGGTGCTTTTTACGATGACTGGATGTCTCAAAGCACTTTATAGCCAATGAAGTATTTTTGATAAAGTCACTGTTGTAATGTCGGAAATGCGGTAGCCAATTTGCACACAGCAAGCTCCCATAAACAGCAATGTGAAAATGACCAGATAATCTGCTTTTTGTGATATTTATTGAGGGCTAAATATTGCCTAAGATACTAGAGACAATCTCTTAATCTTATTAAAAATAGTGCCATGGGATCTTATACCCAGCCAAACAGGCAGATGGGACCTCAGTTTAACATCTCATCTAAAAGATGGCATCTCCGACAGTGCGGCACCCCCTCAGTAGTGCACAGTATGGACTTTTTTGTGCAAAAATGAGCTGAAGGAATGATCATTTGTTGTCGCAGATGCACTGGGCCACTCTGCCTTCACCTCGTGGATAGTTGAGCTCCATAAAATGCTCACAGTGATTGGTTATGAATGCAGTGTCTCAATCTTCAGCCTCAACCTATCAATCTTCTTCAAGAAGCTTCTTTTCCTCAAGGAAACACATTTCACGTCTTACCAGAGAATCTGTTTAAAAAAAATTTTGGAAGCCATTAATGTTCTTCCAATTTATCGAAGGTTCCTGGAGCTTTTCTGAAACCAGAACATAAAAAGAACTTTTCACAGAATCACAGAATCACAGAGTGCAGAGGAGGCCCTTCGGCCCATCGAGTCTGCACCGACACATGAGAAACACCTGACCTACCTACCTAATCCCATTTACCAGCACTTGGCCCATAGCCTTGAATGTTATGAGGTGCCAAGTGCTCATCCAGGTACTTTTTAAAGGATGTGAGGCAACCCGCCTCCACCACCTTCCCAGGCAGTGCATCACTAGTGCTCGGCAGGGAGTATTCCATCACACGCCTGACTTGTGCCTTGTAGATGGTGGACGGGCTTTGGGGAGTCAGGAGGTGAGTTACTCATCGCAGGATTCCTAGCCCCTGACCTCCTCTTGTAGCCACAGTATTTGTATGGCTCGCCCAGCTTTTGGTCAATGGTAGCCCCCTAGGATGTTGATAGTGGGGGAGTCAGTGATGGCAATGCCATTGAACATAACTTTAATCACTTGAAAACTTGTAGCAATATCTTACGGGATTGGAATTTATTTCTCTTTTGAATTATTTTCTTGTGCATTTTCCCCAACATTCTCTCCAATAATCCTCTCCCGTTTCCTATTCAGTGGTCTTCAAATAACTACAGTACAGGCTCTGCAGTCCAGAGTGAAAGTGCTGAAACACATAAATGACCTGCTTTAGTCATGTGCTAGGATTTCATTGGTGCAGATAGGGATATCCATCCTTTTACAAGTTTGTTTTTTATTCGCTCTTGGGGTGTGAGCATCGCAGCCAGCATTTATTGCCAATCCCTAACTGACCTTGAGAAGGCGACAGTGGATGTTTCAAGAGCTGTTGGGCGTAGCTAGCACAAGACTGGTAAGCCTTTCATCAGTTTTAATGTTTCCTTCCCTCGGTTGAGTCAGAAGCTGGTGGTTTCAAGCTCCCACTCTGGGATTTAAACTCAACTCTGAGAGCGTGCTCACAGGTCCCTTTCTCTGAAAAGGATGCTATGCTGAAGCACTGTAGTACATTGAAGATTGCAATACATTTGAAGCTACCGTACACACTTGTACCAACAGAGGGAGTTTGCAACAAGCGAAATAAAAAGGAAACCATTGTTTGATTGTGCAATTGTAAATTCTGGATGTCTCTGGCTGTTTCTGTCCCAAGAAATTCACAGCTGCTTTTCTGTCCTGGTGGTTTAGCTGAAGGCAAAGATCCTATGGAACTATTCAAAGAGCATGGCTTTTATTTCCCAATGTCTTTGTCACTATTCCTCCCCCACCCAATTTCAGGATGAACAGTTTGACTTGTTAATTAATTTCATTGCTGCTTGTCAGAGCTTGAGAACAAAATGGCTGCTGCCTTTGCCTGCATCACAACAATCACTGCACTCGTGTAATTGTATGCAAAACACTTTGGCATGTTTCCAAGAGATGGTAAAAGTAGGGAAAATCCCAAGATATTCTATAAGTATATCAATGGGAAGAGGATAACCAGGGAAAGAGTAGGGCTCATAAGGGACCAAGGGGCAATCTATGGGTGGAGCCAGAGGACATCGCTAGAATGAATACTTCACATCCGTCTTCACCCAAGAGAATGAGGATGAAGATATTGAACTCGGGGAGAGAGCCTGTGAGGTTCTTAAGCAAATTGATATAGGAAGTGACAAGGTATTGGAGGTGTTGGCAGGCTTAAAAGTGGACAAATCTCCAGGTCTAGATGATTTGTGTCCCAGACTGCTGAGGGAGGCAAGGGAGGAGATAGCATGGGCTCTGACCCAAATTTTTAATTCCTTTCTGGCCACAGGGGAGGTGCCAGAGGACTGGAGAACAGCTAATGTGGTTCCGCTATTTAAGAAGGGCTGTAGAGATAAGCCAGGGAACTACAGGCCAGTGAGTTTCATGTCAGCGGTAGGGGAACTATTGGAGAAAGTTCTGAAGGAGAGTATCTATCTCCACTTGGAGAGCCAGGGTTTGATCAGGGATAGTCAGCATGGCTTTGTCAGAGGGAGGTCATGCCTAACAAATTTGATTGAATTTTTTGAGGAGGTGACCAGGTGTGTAGATGAGGGTAGTGCACTTGATGTAGTTTATATGGATTTCAGCAAAGCCTTTGACAAGGTCCCACATGGGATACTTATAAAGAAGGCAAATGCACATGGGATACAGGGTAATTTGATAAGGTGGATTCAAAATTGGCTTAGTTGTAGGAGACAGAGGGTGATGACAGAAGGCTGCTTTAGTGACTGGAAGCCAGTGTCCAGTGGTGTATCACAGGGATCTGTGTTGGGTCCCCTATTATTTGTCATTTATATAAATGACATAGATGACTATGTGGGGGGTAGGATTAGTAAGTTTGTGGATGACACAAAGATTGGCCGGGTGTTAACAGTGAGGTTGAGTGTCTTGGGCTACAGGAAGATATAGACTGGATGGTCAAATGGGCAGATAAGTGGCAGATGGAATTTAACCATGAAAAGTGTGAGGTGATACACTTTGGAAGGAGTAATTTGACGAGGAAGTATTGAATGAACGGCATGACACTAGGAAGTTCTGAGGAACAAAGGGACCTTGGCGTGTGTGTCCATAGATCTCTGAAGGCAGAGGGGCATGTTAGTGGGGTGATGAAAAAGGCATATGGGACACTTGCCTTTATCAATCGAGGCATAGATTACAAAAGTAGGGAGGTCATGTTGGAGTTGTATAGAACCTTGGTGAGGCCACAGCTGGAGTACTGTGTGCAGCTCTGGTCACCACATTATAGGAAGGATGTGATTGCACTGGAGGGGGTGCAGAGGAGATTCACCAGAATGTTGCCTGGGATGAAACATTTAAATTATGAAGAGAGGTTGGATAGACTTGTGTTGTTTTTGTTGGAGCAGAGAAGACTGAGGGGTGACCTGATCGAGGTGTACAAGATTATGAGGGGCATGGACAGGGTGGATAGGGAGCAGCTGTTCCCCTTAGTTGAAGGGTCAGTCACAAGGGGGCATAAGTTCAAGGTGAGGGGCAGGAGGTTTAGGGGGGATGTGAGGAAAAACTTTTTTACCCAGAGGGTGGTGACGGTCTGGAATGCGCTGCCTGGGAGGGTGGTGGAGGCGGGTTGCCTCACACCCTTTAAAAAGTACCTGGATGAGCACTTGGCACGTCATAACATTCAAGGCTATGGGCCAAGTGCTGGTAAATGGGATTAGGTAGGTAGGTCAGGTGTTTCTCACGTGTCGGTGCAGACTCGATGGGCCGAAGGGCCTCTTCTGCACTGTGATTCTGTGATGTGATAGGTCGCTATATAAATGCAATCCTTTTTAGGCGACCTTCTGTTTTTGATAACTGAAGATCATGTTTTTCTGATGTCTTGCAAATTGGAGGTGGCTTTAGTTTGGCAGGAACAAGTGAACAGGCATTGTGAAGTGCTGAGATTGAATGGGGATTTGTTTCTGAGTCTTGCATACCCTTTGAAAAATAAGCTTTATAAACAAAGGTTTTGTTAAAAATGTTTGCAATCCCCAGGGAACATGGAGAGAGAGACAGAGGCATGGCAGCACCACTAGTGGTGCAAGGGTGTAATTACAATGGGCCCTGTCCATTTAAGAAGGTGGACATATTGCAAAAAGCTGACATTGAAGAGATACACCACGGAATCCAGTGTGCTATCTCAGCCTGTGGTAAATTACGTACTCGAGTTTTCAAGAATCGTGATATCAGACACGACACTAAATTCAAAGTCTATTGGGCAGCGGTTCTCCCAGAATCATAGGCTCACAGAGTTGTTATGGCAGAGAAGGAGGCCATTTGGCCCCATTGTGCAGGGTCCGAGAGAGAAGTCTTGGGCCCTGGTGCTTCTCCTGTTTCTGGGCCCCTTATTTCACCTCCCCCATTTAATTATTGAAGGTGAGTGAAGGGGAGAGGGAGAATGATGTGAGTCCAGAGAGAGTAATGTTGGTTATTACAGCAGAGAAATGTTCTTCAAACAGGGACTGTGGGATCTTTAATCTTCAGTGAAGCAGCAGGTGAGGGATTTGGCTCCTTGGTTTAGTATCTGCCCATGCGGTACTGAAGGCGGGCAGGCTTTAACCTGGGGGGCTCTAGTCCTGGAGGGAGAGGGCCTTTGAAGCTAGATGCCAGGCATCAATGGCCTCAGTAATCCTCGCCCACCTTTAACACCAACTGGAGCCATTGCAGGATAGAAACCCCTACCAGCCCAGCCCCGGGATTGGTTGAGCCAGGAACACGTTCACACAGCTCAGTAGTGTTTGAGTTGACTGATATCATCCAATCTGATTCCTACCTGCTCTTCCGCTGCCCCCCCACATCACTCTCCACCTCCCCTTAAACCCTGATGGCCTCCGGGGCCTCATCCCATCCAACATGTGACCCCCCCACCGACTGCCAACTGCCACCCATGAGGTGCTCTGTGTGTGATCCCGTCACCACCAACTGTCTACGGACACCCTGAGTTGCCTCACATGGAACCCGTCACTGTCAATCACCGCTTGTCAGCTGATCCATTCCCTTCATTTTATATGAGAAAGAGGTTTAATTCAGCGTATTTAATTGGCTTTAATTTCTATACTTTTTTATTCTCCAAAGATTAAATGTAGACATTCTAAGTGCAATCTTCCAATAATTAACACGTGACCCTCTCCCAACAGGATTTTATGTTTGTCTTTGACCATCTTCAGTGTCAGGAGCTCGGAACCCCTTAGAGAACAGGCCCTGGTGTTTTGCACCATGTGCATTCCCCTCTCCCAGGCTTTGGTCTGCACCAGCTCTCAAAGTGAACATTGCACCTGGTGCGGTCCTCCCACCTTCTCCCTGTAACCCTGCACATTCTTCCTTTTCAGATAACAGTCTAATTCCCTTTTGAATGCCTCCATTGAACCTGCCTCTACCAGGCTTCACCATGGTACCGAAGCTTGGATAACTTATAGGCACAATTTCAAGGTTCTAGGACAACTTTGTCAACGCTGTCTTAACAAGATCTTGCAAATCCAGTGGGAAGACAAAAGAATGTCCTCCAAGACGCAGACGTGCCAAGTGTAGAGGCCGTGATAATCTCATGTGAGCTGAGATGGGTGGGCCATGTAGACAGGCAGCCCAAACAGGTGATCTCCCCAGAGCCACACCAGGGAACCCAGTCACATGGCAGACAAAGGAAACATTTCAAAGGCAACCTCAAAGCCTCCATGAGGGTCTGCTCAATTAATGTCGGCACACGGGAAGCAGATGCTCAATTGTGACCAAGATGGTGATTCACCATCAAAAATGGTGTCAAGGCCTTCCAATGAACGAGAGCAGCCACTGAGAGAGAATGGCAAGAGAGAGAGACGGAACGAGAGGGCAGCTGCTTGAACCAACAATAAGCCGCCATGACTTCCGACTGACCACCAACGTCCTCGCTATGGGAGGGCCTGCAAGGTGAAAATAGGACTCAAAAACCATCTGCAAACCCACAGCCAACAATGACATCTCACCTAAACCAGCCATCCACAAGGAGGAAACATCCTCGGCACGAGGGAGAATGATGATGATGGATATAGGAAGTTAGAGATTGAATGCATGAAATTAAAATGGGGACTGAATTTCATCTGTGCGTTCCATGTTAAATATCCTCTGGTCTCTAACCTTGCCTCACCAGATGCCTACGCTTGATCGGACTCCCCACCTCTAAGCGCTGACCATCATGTACGTGTGTGTGGGTATATATGTGACCTGGGCTTGGGACTCGAGGGGACGTCAAAATCTGCTGCTGACAGCAAGTTGCGGGAGGGAGTGTACAGCAATTTGTACTAAGGACTGAGGGAGTTTTTAGGAGGGAATCAATAGGCAAGCAACACAGGTAGCTAGAGGCAGATGCCATCCAATGAGGAAATCTGTGAAACGCTGCCAGCAGCCAATGGCTTTGAAGTGCCATGAAAATATATGTCCAGGGGGTAACACTTTTGAAAGGATATCAAGCCCCTGGAGGCGGTGCTGTGGGGATTTACCTGGCTGGTACCAGGAATGTGAGAATTCTGTTATGTAGAAGGATTAGAGAAGTTGGGATTGTTCTCCTTTGGTTGGTTGGGGGGGAGGGGGGAGATTTAATAGAAGCATTCAGAATTATAGAGAGTTTAAGGAGAATTTAGGCAGGAGGTTTGGTAACCAGAAGACACAGATTTAAGATAATGGGCACAAAAGCCACAGGGGGCACAGATTTCAGGTGATTGGTGTAAGGGTAGAGGGGACATGTAGGAAAAACATCTTCACCCAGTGGGTGGTGGGTGTCTGGAATTTCTTTGCCTGGTTTGGTGGTGGAGGCAGAAACCCTCAACTCATGTAACAGGCACCTGGATCTGCACCTAAAGTGCTGAAACCTGCGAGGCTATGGACTGGGTGCCGGAAGGTGGGATTAGAATAGGCAGCTAGTTTTTAAAAAATTTCTTTTTAATTTTAAAATTTTTTTGATGTTTTCTATTTCAGCTGTCGCAGGTATGATGGGCTGAATGGCCTCATGTGCTGTAACTTTTCAATGGTTTTATGGTTCTATAAGGAGAAATAATTTTTGATGTAGCATGTTGGTCTGGACTGTGCTGTCTGAAAGGGTGATGGAAGCAGATTCACTAGTATCTTTCAAAGGGGAATTGGATAAATGCTTAAAAAAGGGGGCAAAAAGCATTGTCATGGGGAAATAGTGGGGGAATCGTAATAATTAGATAGCTATTTCAAAGATCCAGCACGGGCTTGATGGATCAAATGGCCTCCTTCTGTGCTGTATCATCCTATGAGAAAGTCTTTTACAGTAAACACAGGGAGCCCAGTTTCATTTCTGAGGGTAAGACCTCTGAACTCTAAGTGTAATATTTATGAAGAATGGGTTTATGATGTTGCATGTCTCTGAGCGCAGCATACCTACAGAGTCCAGCTCTCAAAGCAGAGCCTAAAAAAAAGTGTTGCTCAGATTCCTCTCTCAAGTAGCATCACCGAAACACATCACCCACTCACTCCTTTGCAGTTTGTGGGACTTTACTGTATGAAACTGGCTCCTGTGTTTGTCTGAATGACAGTAGTTCAAAAACAAAGCAAATTGGTTGTAAAGGTGTGATAAGATGCTAAATAAGTGCCAGGTAAGTTCAAAATGCCAAAAGCTGAGATTGATAGATGCTTAGTAGATAAAGGCATCAAGAGATTCGGAACCAAAACAGTTAAACGGAGTTAAGACATAGATCAGCCGTGATTTAACTTAATGGTGGAACAGACTTGAGGGGCCGAATGGCCTACTTGTGTTCCTATGTGCCTTTGTCATCTTTCCAATTCTGGAGCCCATTGCTTAAGTACAAAAATGGCTTTATAAAGACAAGAACCTGAGGGCTCGATGATTCTAATGTGCTTAAAAGCTCCATAATAAACATGTTGGAGCAGTGCCCAAGGCGCACTGTGCCAAGCTGTTTGTTTTACAGTAGCTCGTTTCAGGCTTTCAGCTTGCCTCATGATGGAGAGCTGCTGGTGTGTTGAGCTAGAGACTACCCTAATTACACACGCACACAATACCTGCTCTTTATGGTGACTGTTGATAGAGAGGGTGGCCAGGTGCACTGCCAGGTGTACCCAACACTGTGCAAACAGACTGTTTACTCAAGAGACAGGGGTTTAACTAAAAGAAAGATTAGCATCTGCTTGTCTCTGACGTTCAGTTAATTACGGCCAGATGAATTACCTCTTTCTCTCGCTCTTGCAATTTATTTTTAAACCGTCAGCTTTGAATATATTTTTATTATTAATACATCTTGGACTGCCTCAATCTTTCCACATGTCATCTGCTTTATGGAGGGTCAGATAATGTACAAATTAGGTTGACCTCGTCTATTCTCATTCGCAATAACAGTAAATGTTTTAAGTGCGTGACTGGGATTTTTCTATTGGGTGCGATATCCCTGCCCGTGATTTGGTCTGAGTTGACCACAAGGCAGAAGCTTGCCCTTAGTTTGTGCTGGACTGTTTCCAATGAATCATAGAAATTTACAGCACAGAAAGAGGCCATTCGACCCATTGTATCTGCGCTGGCCGACAAGGAGCATTCCAGCCTAATCCCACTTTCCAGTTCTTGGTCTGTATCCCTGCAGGTTACAACACTTCAAGTGCATATCTGAATAGTTTTAAAATGTGATGAGGGTTTCTGCCTCTACCACCCTTTCAGGCAGTAAGTTCCAGATCCCCACCACCCTCTGGGTGAAACAGCTTCCCCTCGTATCCTCTCTAAGTCTTCAACTTTTTTGAATTCAGGTAGAACCTCCTGTGCTGACTTTGGGGCTGGGGGGGGTCTGGGGGTGGGGGAATGGGTGGGGTGGAGAAGGGTGGTGGGGACTTAGGATCTTGCCAGCACATTCCTAAAATCTCTGGACTTGATGAGATGTGCTCCTGGCAGACAGAATCTCTGCGCAGAGCCTGTTAAACACAACAATGGTTTACTGCATATGTCGGACACCAGACAGATCAAAACACGAACGGTTTACTGCAAACATATAAATATACTAGAAAAATGTGGAACCAGACTTTGTTATCTTATGGTTCAATTCCATAAACATGAGGTCATCCAAAACTCTGCTGTCCATGTCTTAACTCGCAGAAAGTCCCGTTCCCCTATCACCCCTGTGCTTACTGGCCATGGCTCCAGGTCAAGCAATATCTAGATTTTAAAATTCCCATCCTTGTTTTCAAATCCCTCCATGGCCTCAGCTCTCCCTATCTCAATCTCCTCCAATAACCCCCTGATATCCCTGTGCTTCTCTAATCCTGGCCTCTTGAACATCCCGGAATTTAATTGCTCCACCGTTGGTGCCTTCAGTTGCTTAGGGCCCAAGCTCTGGAATTTTCCCTCTCTCCACCTCTCTCTCTCCCCCTCTTTCCTCCTTTAATACACTCACTAAAACCTACATCTTTGGCCAAGTTTTTGGCCATCTGGCCTAGTATCTCCTTATGTTGCTTGGTGTCACATTTTGTTTTATGATGCTCCTGTGAAGTGCCTTGGGACACTTCATTAAATCAAAGGTGCTATATAAACATGAGTTGATGTTTTCGATTACATAACTGTGGCACTGGTGTGACACAGTTTCACTTAGGTAGGAACTGCAGTGTCAAACTGTGAAATGGCTTCACTTAAACTGTAACTGGATCAGTGAGACAATTTCATTTACACCGCAACAGCGATATGACATGGTAAGTTTCACATGAACACTAGGCTTAAAGATGGATGTTCTGCTGCAAAGGGCATTGTCCGAACCACATAACACTTGTCCATGATGTTCCATCTTTACATCCAACAGACAGAAACATTGAAGTCTGTGTGTGCCGTGATTGTCTGAAGTGCATTCCCCTCCAAACCCAGTGGTGTTCAGTTGTGTGGTGTTTGATTATATGCATCTGTTTACTGTTGATTGTTCACTGTGGGTGATTAGTTAAGCCTGGGTGTGGTGACTGAGAAAGGGAAAATAAACTTTCCCTCAGAGGGTCCTGAGACTGTGAAATTCTCTTGCCCAGAGAGCAGTGGAGGCAGGGTCATTGAATATTTTTAAGGCAATATTTTTAATCTAGATAGATTCTTGATTGTCAAGCGAGTCGCAGGGTATGGGGGATAGGAAGGAAAGTAGAGCTGAGGCCGCAATCAGATCAGCCCATAATCTTATCAAAAGGCGGAGCAAGTTCGAGGGGCCGAATGACCTACTCCTGCTCCTAACTCATATGTTCGTATAAACTGAAACAAAGAGCTGCAAGCTTTACAGGGGGCATTTTGTGATTGCAGAAATATTTTAACAGCACTTGTAAATAAAGTTCCTGCATACACATAACCTGGAGAGTATCACCTCTGCATTTCTCCAAGGCATAAACCACAACACCGAGTGCAGGTCAGTGTGTTGTCCAAGAATGTGAATGCAGCCCAGATACTGAGTCAGGACTTACCTTGGCTCCCTACAGAATCTGCTAAATTCAAGGGCCCATTTAACAGCTGGAAAGCCATGAGCAATGCCCCAGCGATTCTTAGTATGTGACTTCAGTAGCCAAGACTCGCAGTCAGCACTGCCCATTTATTAATCTGGTATGTACTGTAAATACATCCTTAGAACTCTACAGCTTTTAAATCTGTTATTCTTTCAATTGCATTATAACTTCAGCATCACTATGATACAATTTCACTTATGTTAAGTTATTATTTGGCAGCTCATAGCATGTTGAATCAAATCTCTGCAGCTGTGAATTCAAACTCCTCTAAGACCGAGAGCATAAACTGTACTGGCAAATCTCTTACAGTATGCTTGGAGCACGTATGATGATTAACTTTTATAAGGACAGGGACATTGTACCACATGAGGTACAATGGATTATTGTGCTGAAGTGTACTCACGTGTAATTTAGTGCATTATTTTGAGGCCACAAGGTGTAATTGTTGGACCTCCTTGGGTCACTTAGAGAGTAATTGTTCTTGAGCATATCCTCAAGCCAATTAAAGATGAGACAGACTCTTTAATACTTTTTTTAAGTATGATCCCTGAAGGCAATTTGAAGCTCTTATTATGATGTGGGAGATGATGTGTGCCAGGCAGATGAAATCTACACGAGAAACTTGATCACACGGTCACATCATAGTTTTTAAAGTTTGATGCCATCTTTCCAAAGCCCCTTGTGATTCAGGATGATAAGCTATTGACTTAAACTGTTTTATCCCCAAACTGTTTATTACTTCCTTAAACAGCTGTCACATGAAATTTAAACCTGATCGGATTGTATTTCTTTTGGTAAACCATATCTTGTAAAAATTTTAGTCAACTCTTCCACAATTTTCTTTGTTGTAATATTTCTCAAAGGTATCGCTTCAGGAACCTTGTAGACACATCCATTATTGTCAGTAAGTACTGATTTCCACTTTTAGTCTTAGGGATGGGTCCTACACAATCAATCATGACCCTAGAAAAAGGTTCTTCAAATGCTGGAATTGGAATTAAAGATGCCGGCTTAATCACTGCTTGTAGTTTCCCTATCACCTGACATGTGTGACAAGTTCTCCAGAATTTGACTATATCTCTATGCAATCCAGGCCAATAAAAATGTTTTTGTATTTTCACCTGTGTCTTTCTAATTCCTAAATGTCACCCCATTGGAATTTCATGAGCTATTCTCAGGATCCCATTTCTATATCCAAATGGTATAGCAATCTGGTGCACCTCCCTCCAGCTTTCATCTGTTGAAATATGATAAGGCCACCACTTTCTCATTAAACGTTACCCTTAAGGCAATAACATTCTGGAATACATTCTGCCTCTGTTTCTGAGTAAGCTGTTTGATATAAGTGTCTTATTTACGTATCCTCTTTCTGTAACTCTACCAACTGCTTTGAGCTAAATACCTCAGCTTCTATCCTCCATTCTTTCTTCCTGAACAATCTTATCAAAAACAGTGTCAGCTAATTGGATGTAAACACCTTCTCCCTGCCTTTTAACTTCCTGTTCTTCTTGCTTCAACCTGTGAGCCTGTGATCTTGCTATCACACAATCTAGAAACAATCCAGGATGCTCTCTCTGCAACACATTTGTTGAAAACACCTCCACAGGCTGCTCAACTACTATAAGCATCACCCACATCTGTGACCCAGCTATAACATTACCTAAAAGAAATTGAACCCCTGCAATGAATAATTTTTCCACTGCTCCAACAATCACCTCACCTGTTTTCCACTTACTCTTTAAATTTACCTTCCACAATGAAATAGATTTAGCATCTCCATGAACCCCACTTATTATCACCTGCTCCTGCAATACTCCATCTGAACAACAAATATCACTATCCCACAACGTTAAAGATTGACTAGCCCCCGTGTCTCTTAAAATGTTGATATCTTTACCTACTCGACTCTGTACACGTGGAAAGACTTCCCCTTCACGTACAAAATCTTTAAACATTTCTGCAACCTGCTGCTCAGAACTCCCTTGGGTAAATTGTGAACACATTCCCACTTCTCTATCTATCACTGATTCTTCCTGTTTTACCTGTACACAAACCACTGTTTTTTATTTCCCTGTGCCTGAACCTCGGAACCCACAGTAATTTTACTTTCAGAACTTTTCTGTATCCCAATATTCTCAACAGATTTTCCCTGTAATTTCTAACACATTGACTTTGTGTGCCCAGCTTAATTACAATGAAAACACCTCAATTTTCAAGTGTCACTTCTACCCTCAGCAGCTTCCTATTCATTCTGAGAAAAAAACGTCCTGGGAATTTCCACCTACTCCTTCTCCTCCCTGACTACCCACCTTCCTTTCATCTTCCCACATTCTATCCTTCTCTAATTAAAAAGGATGACGAGAAAAAGATTTAGACCTATGAACTAACTCATAATCATCAGCTATCTTTGCTGCTTGTCTTACCATTTTAACACTCTGTTCCTCCACATAAGCTCTCGCCACTGAAGGAATTGAATCTTTAAATTCTTCCCAAAGAATTACTTCTCTAAGAGCTGCATATGTTGACTCTATCTTTAGTGCCTGTCAAAATTATTTTGTTTTACTCTCTCAAACTCAATATAATTTTGCCCAGGGCTGTTTTCCCGTTTTCTTAAATTTCTGCCTGTGTGTGTCAGGAACCAACTCACATGCACTCAAACCAACATTTCTTCTGACAGTGAAGCATAAAGCTCATGTGCTCTACTCAACAACCTAGATTGTAACAACAATGTCCATTTTCCCTGTGGTCTTTAATCTGTTTAGCTATCTTCTCAAATGAAATAAAGAATGCCTCCACGTCTCTTTCCTCAAACTTCGGAAGAGCGTGCACAAATTTAAACATCTTCCCACCAGGTTTTAGGTTAAAGGTTTTCTCAATCATCAGAACCTTCCTCAGAATTTGGTGTCTCCTTTTTAGAATCCAGCTTTTTAAGCCAGTACTCTTTGTTTCTTTCCTTCCTTCTCTCTCCCATTGCTAACTTTTCCCTCCGGAGATCAAGTATTTGCATTTCCATTTCTTTTTTCTCTCTTTTTCCCTTTCTTTTTCAGCTGCCTCCAGTTCCAGTTTCTTTAATTTCCAATTATTTTTCCTTTTCTTTTTCTTTCTCTGCCCTCTCTTTTACTGCTGCCTCCAGTTCAAGTTTTCTCATTTCCATTGCTTGTTAAAATTCAAGCTTCTTTATTTCTAACCGAAGTCTCACTACCTCCAGTCACTAGTGGCCGGTGTCCCTTCCAACTTCAAATGCTGTGCTCTCACTTCAATTCTATCTGCTTTCTTTGCCCCTACAGGTAACCTCAACTGCAACTTATCTGCCAACTCTGTTAACTTACCCTTAGATACATTTTGTAACCCAATCAGAGTCTTATCTTCTACTCCCAAAAAGGTTTTAGCCATGGATACAGCCATTTTGCAGTCTCTCCACTTTAAAAATACCTCACACCAACTCCTGAATTCAAAGTGCCTCTCGTACTCGTAACCTTAAGATTCCCCAACCCCAAACCAATCAAGGAATTTCAAATGTATCCCGCAAACAGCCCCCAATTTGTTATGATGTGGCAGATGACGTGTGCCAGGCGGATCAAATCCATGAGGGAAACTTGATCACAAGGTCACAACTGTTTTGCAATTTGTATTTTATTTTATGTTGAGATGTGTGCTTTGAATTCAGCAGTAATTAGATTACCGTGACTTCAGAGGTTTTTGTTAACATTTATTGACAAAAGAAAATATTTCAAGCACATACAATAGGCCTACAAATTACTGCTGTAATAAACTCCTAAAACCCCTAATTAATCTGACGCCCAGCTACACCTCCGTTAAGGCAAAAGTAAAAACAAATAGATTTAAATAGACCCAGGCAAAGCAACACAATACCCTGGACAGTGAGGTTCAAAGTGAGTTTTCACGGCTTCGGTTTCTATAGACAGCAACTTGATGCATAGAGGCTGGAGACTTTTCATACTTGTGTTAGATCCTAGAATGCCTTCTCCTCTTACACATAGCCTCATCTCCTTTATATCTCCCTTTCAATGCAAATTCCGTTGTTCCAATATCTCTTTGCTTTACTTTCCTCATAATTTAATTCTTTCATCGTACTAATTTTATCAGTAACCTTTGGGAAAAATAAACACACTGTTTGGCTTAGCTTCTTCTGGCTAGGTGTAACATCTTACCACCTCTTTAAAATTCAAACTACGCTTAATTTATCTAAAAACGCAAATTTTCCTTGCACCTCACATTCTAAAACTTCAGCCATGTTTACGTATTTAGCATTTCAAACCCAGCTTCTTTCTGATAACTCAAAGCCTCCAGACCAGCTGTCTCCAATCCAGTTAAATCCCACCCCCCAACACATCCACACAGAGAAACTAATCCAAACCCCACTATTAACCCACTTTTACAATAAATCACAATAATATTGTGAAAGTTATTATATTTTTATGACACCCATTGCTATTTACTGGACAATTTCTCCATACATTGAAGATGACTCTTTCAATATGCTTTTAAAAAATGTAACACAAGACTTTCTACATGTGACACCTGATGTACCTTGAGCCTTATCCATTACTATCTAAACGTCAGTCTAACTGAGTTGCTAGGCCAGGGCTTGACCATTTAATGCTAAGAGAGCACAGTGTTGTAACATTGCAGCAATCAGCACAGTTCGCAAATGCTTCATTGGCTGTAAAGTGCTTGGGGGGTGTCACAAGGTTGTGAAAGGCACGATACAAATAAAAGCAAGTTTTTCTTTTATTGGTAGAAGTGTTGACTTTCATATGGATTGTTAATGTGAGGTCCCATCTAGATGCTGCAGTGGTTCAGGGGAATAATAAAAGTCCCAGGACACTATTTGAGGAGCAGCAGAAGATAGTTCTTTACTTCCTAACCTCTTGTCCCCCTCTCAAAGTGTGACCGCCTGCACCTATGTGGGACCTGCTGCATTATCTCAAAGTTACTTCTTAGGAGGAAAAAAGCGCAAAAAAACTAAAGTAGAATGGGGAAAGTGTTTGTGAGAATCAGAGATAATTGAAGTGTGTGTGTATCTCCATGAGTGACCAGTTTCAACACTGATTGATTGAGTGCATGTCTGAGCACTCCTTGAGACAAACAGGTCTGTGGGATTAAATGGACATCCTGAGGGAGTTAGAGGTAGTAATTGCTTAAGACAGTCCACTGAGACAAATTTCACCGGGTCGTCCCGCATTCTCTATTCTCCCCTACTCCCGGCATTATGGATTAATTCTCCCCACAAAACCACACCAGTTTTGACCAAGGACATGATCATCGAGTTAGCAAAAGCTTTAAATATACTAAGCCTAAAGTGAATAAACCATTAGACGTGTGATTTCTTTTTTCTGTTCTTGCACCACCATGTGGCTCCAGTGCTGTGTCTGTTGCTCCATTATATTTGCTCTGTGTGTGTAGTACATATGCACCACCATAAGTTGCCATGCCTTCAGCTGCCTTTGCACTAAGCTGTGGAATTCCCTCCCTATTCCATGTCACGTCTCTCCCTTTATGAAAGTCTTTATAGCCTACATTTGTCCTAATGACTCCTTACGTGGCTTGGTGTCAAATTTTGTTTGAGAACAATCCTGTGAAGCCCCAGAGTATTTCACTGCATTAACGTTGCTATATAAGCGCAAGTTATTGTTGAAGTAGTTCTGGATCTGCAGTGGAATCATGAACCCCACCCAGCTGCAGATACTTTGTGCGGTTCGACAGTGCAGTTCTGGCTTCAACAACATGGCACTGCTTTGGTGTGATGGCTCCGATCCCCCTCATTCCCACACAGCCTTGCTCCCCAGCACTTGGCAGGCAGACCAAATGGGCAATAAATCCAGTGTCAGTTCATAAGTCCCATGAGAAAGTGCATCTGGACAAGATAACCTCCATATTCTCGGTGCCTGCAGGAGATGAATGTGCATGATGCTGGCTGTTCATTTGAAAGGGAAAAGTCCCTTCAGTCACCATGTAAAGGGAAGGTCAATTTGTGTTTCCACAGTAATCACAGAAATGACAGATTTGTATTTGTCTATTTCATTGTTGGATCTCAGAAACATCTCAAAGTGTTTCGCACACAGTTAATGGCTTTGAGGTGCAGTGGCTGTTTTTATGTGGGCAAAGTGGATGAAAGTTCCACCAACGAAGATGATCCATGCCTCTACAGCACAATTAACGTGGAGGTCCATGGTCGCCAATGCCCTCTTAGGGCATGGTACCTGAAGAGACAGAGGGAGAAACCTAGTAGCCATATTGTTCAATGAGATGACTAACTAGTTAACTTATACAAATATGTAGAAGCTACAACATGGAAACAGGCCATTCAATCTATGTTGATGTGAACTCTCTGCACAAGCAACCAGTCTTAATCACATTTTCCCACCTGCTCACATATCTCTTCTTTCCATTTAATATCATCTGCCTCTCTAATCTAATCTTAAATGTTAACATCATTTCCACCTCAGCCACAAACCCTGGGAATGAATTCCACAACTTGACAACTCTCTGCCTTAAAGAGGTTGCACCCTCTGTTCTAGAACACTTCCATTTCGTTTGTATATATGTTCCCTCATACTAGATCCCTCAATTGCTGAAAAGTCTTCTCCTGTCTGCCCCCTGTCCCATCCTTTCATGATTTTAAACACTACTATCATGTCACCCTGTAATCTGTGTTGTACTAATGGAAAATGCGCCAACTTTCCACATATTAGTTTGTCCTCATACCAGGAATTATCTGAGCAAATGCGAAGAAGTCCCTCTGTGACTCCGTGCTCTTCTTCAAATAGCACTGTGCGATCTTCAAGGATGTTTTAGTGGTCATGGACACTGACTATGTTCTTAGTCACTATCCCAGCCAGGTATGATGGTGTTACCTCAGTAACTGACTATAATTCAATAAACTTGTAACAGGTTTGTTACATTTGGGAATCTGTCACTGTAGAAACTGTTGTTTTGGTGGGTGATTGACAGAGTGTGCACCATCTGCACCACACTAAACAACCCGCGTGGACTCCTTACACAAACTGAGATTGTCTCAGGAATGTAATCCCATCTCTGGATTCAGCTAAGAGGTGACTCTCCTGCCTATGATATGATTTAATTTAAGGCCCTGTTTGATGAGATTACCGTCTTGTAATCACTCCTGTGGATCCATGATTCCCTAAAGATACTAAAGCATCATTAAACTATGGCCCAAGCGAGTACAGTTCTCCCATCACCTCATTTAGCTCTGAACATAAATGACTCTCCTGTCCTATTTTGATGGCATCTCATTTTTTGTCTCAGTGCTTTTTCTGAAGGCGGACGGCATTGGCAACAACACTGTAATAAAAAAGGCCACAGGACTATTGGCTTGTAAGCAATTCCCAGATTACCCATTAGTTTCAATGACCTAAAGGTGTGCAATTATTGCTAAACTCTCCACTGTTCTGCATATAAGCAGAGAGCCATAATGAATGGATGACCCTTGTATTGGCAAGATTGGGCAAGGGGGGCGCTCCAGGCCCATGATGTGAACTCAAAATTTGCCAGTGACACCAAATTATGGGGCAGGGGGATAGAGTAAGGAGATATGAGGACATAGACAGATTTGTATTGTAGTAGGTGCAGCCCTATATAGTTACTTGTAAAAGAACACAAGATAAATCCGCCTTGTGTATGGATATATAGATCTAAGGGTAGAGGTACACAAATCTAAAAATACAGGTATGCAGATCTATGGGATGTGAATACACAAAAGTAGGGGTGAAAATATACGGATGTGGAGGAGGCCATAATTGGAGGAACGCAGTGATTTTGGAGAGTTGTAGGGCTGAAAGTGGTTACAGAGTTGAGGAGGGTGAGACCATGGAAGGATTAGAACACAAAAGTATTTTTAATTTGAGGCATCAACGGCCCTGTATAAATTGCAACTTGTTGTTTGACTCTGTTAGCCCAGG